>NW_027646464.1:600000-949797 GCF_951394435.1 Stenella coeruleoalba
TCCAGAAAGGCAGGACAGGCCATGGAGAACTGGGAGCCTTGTTATGCTGATGGGCGGGATGTAAATTGCCAACAGACACTCAGGAGAAGTGTATGGTGTTTCCTGAAACATCTAAAAAACAAAGCAACAGAGCCTATGGCACTGCCACTTATGGTCCTATAGCTTAGGGAAATTAAAATCAAAAAGACACAGCCACCCCAAAGTTTGGGACGCCTCCGTTTACAAGAACCTCGTTTACCATACAAGTTCAATATCACAGAAAGTGAAAAATGGATAAAGAACTTGTGGTACTTACGTACAATGCAGTATCACTCAGCAATGAAATCTATGTCATCAGGCCCGTAGCAGCATAATGAGTGGATTCAGGTACGATGATTCTAACTGAAATAAGTCACACAGAAAAAGAAACATCATAAGATATCACTAATACACGGAATGTAAACTTGGCTACACAGGAACTGCATTCCAAAACAGAACAGGGTCTCAAATTTAGAAAACCAACTTATGCTTGCTTAAGGGGAAAGGTGAGTTGGGGTGCTGCATAAAACCAGAGATTGAAATGAGCACAGATAAAGTTCCTTAAGCCAAATATGGAATAGACAAGAGCTACTCCTTGCTCAACGAAATGGACTCAAAACCCCATATTAAACGCCTAAGAATGTACCTGACTAGTAAGTATCTTAAAACCTATGGATTGCTATGTCTCCAAAAGAGAATCAAGCGTGTGTACAGGGGCATAAATGCAGCAGTGATAGGATTGGAGAGGTTCGGTGAGCAAATGAAGACCCTTTGAAGTCATATTGCACGGTACCCATTCCACGGGTCTCAACTCTCCAGGTTTAAGGTATTCTTCCTTCAGCTAAAACATGCATGTGGAACCCAGAGTATGATCAACCATGTGAACGGGAGATGTGTTCAAATATGTCTCAGTTTTCCTACCCTGGTACTCGGGTGCAACACTCCAGACGCTTTACTAACACTCTCCCGACTTGGAGAGTCAGTCCCTTTAACCTCCTGTTTGGCCCAGTTTGCAATTTCTGCGGAAGATGAACAGGAATAGCGAGAACCAATGAGAGGCTAGCTGCAGGTGTCTGGACGGGCAAATTTAACTCTCATTTCCCACCAGGAAGAGGAATTAACCAAAGGCTCAGCATGCCGGGCCGGAACCAGATTAGGGCCTGAAGCCATCCTGCGGTGTTGCGGCCAGGTCACAAGAAAGCGAGTTGAAGAAAGGAGCTCAGGGGCACTGTAATTCACAAACCTGCAGAGTTATAAATGACAGCTATCGTCCAAAAATAGACTGAAGTAAGGCTGCCAAGAGGACTTGAAAGCGGGGCAGAATTGCAGGAAACCGATTTCAGGAGGTAGACTGGAATTGCATTGAAAGCATAGGAAAAGAGGCAGAACGTCCACAATGATGCACTTGGCCAAAAAGGGCGTATGCGTTTTTTCCTGAATATATTCAGGAAAAAACGCATACGCCCTTTTTGGCCAACCAAGCAAGCTTGCAAAGGAAATCTGCACTACAATGAAGTCTCACTTCCCCCCGGTCAAAAGGGCCATCTGAAAAAAGTGTAAAATCCAGAAAGGCAGGACAGGCCATGGAGAACTGGGAGCCTTGTTATGCTGATGGGCGGGATGTAAATTGCCAACAGCCACTCGGGAGAAGTGTATGGTGTTTCCTGAAACATCTAAAAAACAAAGCAACAGAGCCTAGGGCACTGCCACTTATGGTCCTATAGCTTAGGGAATTTAAAATCAAAAAGACACAGCCACCCCAAAGTTTGGGACGCCTCTGTTTACAAGAACCTCGTTTACAGTACAAGTTCAACATCGCAGAAAGTGAAAAATGGATAAAGAAGTTGTGGTATTTACTTACAAAGCAATATCACTCAGCAATGAAATCTGTGTCATCAGGCCCTTAGTAGCACAATGAGTGGATTCAGGTATGATGATTCTAAGTGAAATAAGTCACACAGAAAAAGGAACATCATAAGATATCAGTAATACACGGAATGTAAACTTGGCTACACAGGAACTGAATTATAGAACAGAACAGGGTCTCAAATTTAGAAAACCAACCTATGCTTGCTTAAGGTTAAAGGTGAGTTGGGGTGCTGCATAAAACCAGAGATTGAAATGAGCACAGATAAAGTTCCTTAAGCCAAATATGGAATAGACAAGAGCTACTCCTTGCTCAAAGAAATGGACTCAACACCGCATATTAAACGCCTAAGAATGTACCTGACTAGTAAGTATCTTAAAATCTAGGGATTGCTATGTCTCCGAAAGAGAATAAAGCATGTGTACAGGGGCATAAACGCAGCAGTGATAGGATTGGAGAGGTTCGGTGAGCAAATGAAGACCCTTTGAAGTCATATTGCATGGTACCCATTCAACGGGTTTCAACTACCCAGGTTTTAGGTATTCTTCCTTCAGCTAAAACATGCATGTGGAACCCAGAGTATGATCAACCATGTGATCGGGAGACGTGTTCAAATATGTCTCAGTTTTCCTCCCCTGGTACTCGGGTGCAACATTCCAGATGCTTTACTAACACTCTCCCCACTTGGAGAGTCAGCGCCTTTAACCTCCTGTTTGGCCCAGTTTGCAATTTCTGCGGAAGATGAACAGGAATAGCGAGAACCAATGAGAGACTAGCTGGAGGTGTCTGGACGGGCAAATTTAAGTCTCATTTCCCACCAGGAAGAGGAAATAACCAGAGGCTCAGCGTGCCGTGCCGGAACCAGATTAGGGCCTGAAGCCATCCTGCGGTGTTGCGGCCAGGTCACAAGAAAGCAAGTTGAAGAAAGGAGCTCAGGGGCACTGTAATTCACAAACCTGCAGAGTTATAAATGACAGCTATCGTCCAAAAATAGACTGAAGTAAGGCTGCCAAGAGGACTTGAAAGCGGGGCAGAATTGCAGGAAACCGATTTCAGGAGGTAGACTGGAATTGCATTGAAAGCATAGGAAAAGAGGCAGAACGTCCACAATGATGCACTTGGCCAAAAAGGGCGTATGCGTTTTTTCCTGAATATATTCAGGAAAAAACGCATACGCCCTTTTTGGCCAACCAAGCAAACTTGCAAAGGAAATCTGCACTACAATGAAGTCTCACTTCCCCCCGGTCAAAAGGGCCATCTGAAAAAAGTGTAAAATCCAGAAAGGCAGGACAGGCCATGGAGAACTGGGAGCCTTGTTATGCTGATGGGCGGGATGTAAATTGCCAACAGACACTCAGGAGAAGTGTATGGTGTTTCCTGAAACATCTAAAAAACAAAGCAACAGAGCCTAGGGCACTTCCACTTATGGTCCTATAGCTTAGGGAAATTAAAATCAAAAAGACACAGCCACCCCAAAGTTTGGGACGCCTCCGTTTAAAAGAACCTCGTTTACCGTACAAGTTCAATATCACAGAAAGTGAAAAATGGATAAAGAACTTGTGGTACTTACGTACAATGCAGTATCACTCAGCAATGAAATCTATGTCATCAGGCCCGTAGCAGCATAATGAGTGGATTCAGGTACGATGATTCTAACTGAAATAAGTCACACAGAAAAAGAAACATCATAAGATATCACTAATACACGGAATGTAAACTTGGCTACACAGGAACTGCATTCCAAAACAGAACAGGGTCTCAAATTTAGAAAACCAACTTATGCTTGCTTAAGGGGAAAGGTGAGTTGAGGTGCTGCATAAAACCAGAGATTGAAATGAGCACAGATAAAGTTCCTTAAGCCAAATATGGAATAGACAAGAGCTACTCCTTGCTCAACGAAAAGGACTCAAAACCCCATATTAAACGCCTAAGAATGTACCTGACTAGTAAGTATCTTAAAACCTATGGATTGCTATGTCTCCAAAAGAGAATCAAGCGTGTGTACAGGGGCATAAATGCAGCAGTGATAGGATTGGAGAGGTTCGGGGAGCAAATGAAGACCCTTTGAAGTCATATTGCACGGTACCCATTCCACGGGTCTCAACTCTCCAGGTTTAAGGTATTCTTCCTTCAGCTAAAACATGCATGTGGAACCCAGAGTATGATCAACCATGTGAACGGGAGACGTGTTCAAATATGTCTCAGTTTTCCTACCCTGGTACTCGGGTGCAACACTCCAGACGCTTTACTAACACTCTCCCGACTTGGAGAGTCAGTCCCTTTAACCTCCTGTTTGGCCCAGTTTGCAATTTCTGCGGAAGATGAACAGGAATAGCGAGAACCAATGAGAGGCTAGCTGGAGGTGTCTGGACGGGCAAATTTAACTCTCATTTCCCACCAGGAAGAGGAATTAACCAAAGGCTCAGCATGCCGGGCCGGAACCAGATTAGGGCCTGAAGCCATCCTGCGGTGTTGCGGCCAGGTCACAAGAAAGCGAGTTGAAGAAAGGAGCTCAGGGGCACTGTAATTCACAAACCTGCAGAGTTATAAATGACAGCTATCGTCCAAAAATAGACTGAAGTAAGGCTGCCAAGAGGACTTGAAAGCGGGGCAGAATTGCAGGAAACCGATTTCAGGAGGTAGACTGGAATTGCATTGAAAGCATAGGAAAAGAGGCAGAACGTCCACAATGATGCACTTGGCCAAAAAGGGCGTATGCGTTTTTTCCTGAATATATTCAGGAAAAAACGCATACGCCCTTTTTGGCCAAACAAGCAAGCTTGCAAAGGAAATCTGCACTACAATGAAGTCTCACTTCCCCCCGGTCAAAAGGGCCATCTGAAAAAAGTGTAAAATCCAGAAAGGCAGGACAGGCCATGGAGAACTGGGAGCCTTGTTATGCTGATGGGCGGGATGTAAATTGCCAACAGCCACTCGGGAGAAGTGTATGGTGTTTCCTGAAACATCTAAAAAACAAAGCAACAGAGCCTAGGGCACTGCCACTTATGGTCCTATAGCTTAGGGAATTTAAAATCAAAAAGACACAGCCACCCCAAAGTTTGGGACGCCTCTGTTTACAAGAACCTCGTTTACAGTACAAGTTCAACATCGCAGAAAGTGAAAAATGGATAAAGAAGTTGTGGTATTTACTTACAAAGCAATATCACTCAGCAATGAAATCTGTGTCATCAGGCCCTTAGTAGCACAATGAGTGGATTCAGGTATGATGATTCTAAGTGAAATAAGTCACACAGAAAAAGAAACATCATAAGATATCAGTAATACACGGAATGTAAACTTGGCTACACAGGAACTGAATTATAGAACAGAACAGGGTCTCAAATTTAGAAAACCAACCTATGCTTGCTTAAGGTTAAAGGTGAGTTGGGGTGCTGCATAAAACCAGAGATTGAAATGAGCACAGATAAAGTTCCTTAAGCCAAATATGGAATAGACAAGAGCTACTCCTTGCTCAAAGAAATGGACTCAACACCGCATATTAAACGCCTAAGAATGTACCTGACTAGTAAGTATCTTAAAATCTAGGGATTGCTATGTCTCCGAAAGAGAATAAAGCATGTGTACAGGGGCATAAACGCAGCAGTGATAGGATTGGAGAGGTTCAGTGAGCAAATGAAGACCCTTTGAAGTCATATTGCATGGTACCCATTCCACGGGTTTCAACTACCCAGGTTTTAGGTATTCTTCCTTCAGCTAAAACATGCATGTGGAACCCAGAGTATGATCAACCATGTGATTGGGAGACGTGTTCAAATATGTCTCAGTTTTCCTCCCCTGGTACTCGGGTGCAACATTCCAGATGCTTTACTAACACTCTCCCCACTTGGAGAGTCAGCGCCTTTAACCTCCTGTTTGGCCCAGTTTGCAATTTCTGCGGAAGATGAACAGGAATAGCGAGAACCAATGAGAGACTAGCTGGAGGTGTCTGGACGGGCAAATTTAAGTCTCATTTCCCACCAGGAAGAGGAAATAACCAGAGGCTCAGCGTGCCGTGCCGGAACCAGATTAGGGCCTGAAGCCATCCTGCGGTGTTGCGGCCAGGTCACAAGAAAGCAAGTTGAAGAAAGGAGCTCAGGGGCACTGTAATTCACAAACCTGCAGAGTTATAAATGACAGCTATCGTCCAAAAATAGACTGAAGTAAGGCTGCCAAGAGGACTTGAAAGCGGGGCAGAATTGCAGGAAACCGATTTCAGGAGGTAGACTGGAATTGCATTGAAAGCATAGGAAAAGAGGCAGAACGTCCACAATGATGCACTTGGCCAAAAAGGGCGTATGCGTTTTTTCCTGAATATATTCAGGAAAAAACGCATACGCCCTTTTTGGCCAACCAAGCAAACTTGCAAAGGAAATCTGCACTACAATGAAGTCTCACTTCCCCCCGGTCAAAAGGGCCATCTGAAAAAAGTGTAAAATCCAGAAAGGCAGGACAGGCCATGGAGAACTGGGAGCCTTGTTATGCTGATGGGCGGGATGTAAATTGCCAACAGACACTCAGGATAAGTGTATGGTGTTTCCTGAAACATCTAAAAAACAAAGCAACAGAGCCTATGGCACTTCCACTTATGGTCCTATAGCTTAGGGAAATTAAAATCAAAAAGACACAGCCACCCCAAAGTTTGGGACGCCTCCGTTTAAAAGAACCTCGTTTACCGTACAAGTTCAATATCACAGAAAGTGAAAAATGGATAAAGAACTTGTGGTACTTACGTACAATGCAGTATCACTCAGCAATGAAATCTATGTCATCAGGCCCGTAGCAGCATAATGAGTGGATTCAGGTACGATGATTCTAACTGAAATAAGTCACACAGAAAAAGAAACATCATAAGATATCACTAATACACGGAATGTAAACTTGGCTACACAGGAACTGCATTCCAAAACAGAACAGGGTCTCAAATTTAGAAAACCAACTTATGCTTGCTTAAGGGGAAAGGTGAGTTGAGGTGCTGCATAAAACCAGAGATTGAAATGAGCACAGATAAAGTTCCTTAAGCCAAATATGGAATAGACAAGAGCTACTCCTTGCTCAACGAAAAGGACTCAAAACCCCATATTAAACGCCTAAGAATGTACCTGACTAGTAAGTGTCTTAAAACCTATGGATTGCTATGTCTCCAAAAGAGAATCAAGCGTGTGTACAGGGGCATAAATGCAGCAGTGATAGGATTGGAGAGGTTCGGGGAGCAAATGAAGACCCTTTGAAGTCATATTGCACGGTACCCATTCCACGGGTCTCAACTCTCCAGGTTTAAGGTATTCTTCCTTCAGCTAAAACATGCATGTGGAACCCAGAGTATGATCAACCATGTGAACGGGAGACGTGTTCAAATATGTCTCAGTTTTCCTACCCTGGTACTCGGGTGCAACACTCCAGACGCTTTACTAACACTCTCCCGACTTGGAGAGTCAGTCCCTTTAACCTCCTGTTTGGCCCAGTTTGCAATTTCTGCGGAAGATGAACAGGAATAGCGAGAACCAATGAGAGGCTAGCTGCAGGTGTCTGGACGGGCAAATTTAACTCTCATTTCCCACCAGGAAGAGGAATTAACCAAAGGCTCAGCATGCCGGGCCGGAACCAGATTAGGGCCTGAAGCCATCCTGCGGTGTTGCGGCCAGGTCACAAGAAAGCGAGTTGAAGAAAGGAGCTCAGGGGCACTGTAATTCACAAACCTGCAGAGTTATAAATGACAGCTATCGTCCAAAAATAGACTGAAGTAAGGCTGCCAAGAGGACTTGAAAGCGGGGCAGAATTGCAGGAAACCGATTTCAGGAGGTAGACTGGAATTGCATTGAAAGCATAGGAAAAGAGGCAGAACGTCCACAATGATGCACTTGGCCAAAAAGGGCGTATGCGTTTTTTCCTGAATATATTCAGGAAAAAACGCATACGCCCTTTTTGGCCAACCAAGCAAGCTTGCAAAGGAAATCTGCACTACAATGAAGTCTCACTTCCCCCCGGTCAAAAGGGCCATCTGAAAAAAGTGTAAAATCCAGAAAGGCAGGACAGGCCATGGAGAACTGGGAGCCTTGTTATGCTGATGGGCGGGATGTAAATTACCAACAGACACTCAGGAGAAGTGTATGGTGTTTCCTGAAACATCTAAAAAACAAAGCAACAGAGCCTAGGGCACTGCCACTTATGGTCCTATAGCTTAGGGAAATTAAAATCAAAAAGACACAGCCACCCCAAAGTTTGGGACGCCTCTGTTTACAAGAACCTCGTTTACAGTACAAGTTCAACATCGCAGAAAGTGAAAAATGGATAAAGAAGTTGTGGTATTTACTTACAAAGCAATATCACTCAGCAATGAAATCTGTGTCATCAGGCCCTTAGCAGCACAATGAGTGGATTCAGGTATGATGATTCTAACTGAAATAAGTCACACAGAAAAAGAAACATCATAAGATATCAGTAATACACGGAATGGAAACTTGGCTACACAGGAACTGAATTACAGAACAGAACAGGGTCTCAAATTTAGAAAACCAACTTATGCTTGCTTAAGGGGAAAGGTGAGTTGGGGTGCTGCATAAAACCAGAGATTGAAATGAGCACAGATAAAGTTCCTTAAGCCAAATATGGAATAGACAAGAGCTACTCCTTGCTCAACGAAATGGACTCAACACCCCATATTAAACGCCTAAGAATGTACCTGACTAGTAAGTATCTTAAAACCTAGGGATTGCTATGTCTCCGAAAGAGAATCAAGCATGTGTACAGGGGCATAAACGCAGCAGTGATAGGATTGGAGAGGTTCGGTGAGCAAATGAAGACCCTTTGAAGTCATATTGCATGGTACCCATTCCACGGGTTTCAACTACCCAGGTTTTAGGTATTCTTCCTCAGCTAAAACATGCATGTGGAACCCAAGTATGATCAACCATGTGAATGGGAGACATGTTCAAATATGTCTCAGTTTTCCTCCCCTGGTACTCGGGTGCAAAATTCCAGACGCTTTACTAACACTCTCCCCACTTGGAGAGTCAGCGCCTTTAACCTCCTGTTTGGCCCAGTTTGCAATTTCTGCGGAAGATGAACAGGAATAGCGAGAACCAATGAGAGACTAGCTGGAGGTGTCTGGACGGGCAAATTTAAGTCTCATTTCCCACCAGGAAGAGGAAATAACCAGAGGCTCAGCGTGCCGTGCCGGAACCAGATTAGGGCCTGAAGCCATCCTGCGGTGTTGCGGCCAGGTCACAAGAAAGCAAGTTGAAGAAAGGAGCTCAGGGGCACTGTAATTCACAAACCTGCAGAGTTATAAATGACAGCTATCGTCCAAAAATAGACTGAAGTAAGGCTGCCAAGAGGACTTGAAAGCGGGGCAGAATTGCAGGAAACCGATTTCAGGAGGTAGACTGGAATTGCATTGAAAGCATAGGAAAAGAGGCAGAACGTCCACAATGATGCACTTGGCCAAAAAGGGCGTATGCGTTTTTTCCTGAATATATTCAGGAAAAAACGCATACGCCCTTTTTGGCCAACCAAGCAAACTTGCAAAGGAAATCTGCACTACAATGAAGTCTCACTTCCCCCCGGTCAAAAGGGCCATCTGAAAAAAGTGTAAAATCCAGAAAGGCAGGACAGGCCATGGAGAACTGGGAGCCTTGTTATGCTGATGGGCGGGATGTAAATTGCCAATAGACACTCAGGATAAGTGTATGGTGTTTCCTGAAACATCTAAAAAACAAAGCAACAGAGCCTAGGGCACTTCCACTTATGGTCCTATAGCTTAGGGAAATTAAAATCAAAAAGACACAGCCACCCCAAAGTTTGGGACGCCTCCGTTTAAAAGAACCTCATTTACCGTACAAGTTCAATATCACAGAAAGTGAAAAATGGATAAAGAACTTGTGGTACTTACGTACAATGCAGTATCACTCAGCAATGAAATCTATGTCATCAGGCCCGTAGCAGCATAATGAGTGGATTCAGGTACGATGATTCTAACTGAAATAAGTCACACAGAAAAAGAAACATCATAAGATATCACTAATACACGGAATGTAAACTTGGCTACACAGGAACTGCATTCCAAAACAGAACAGGGTCTCAAATTTAGAAAACCAACTTATGCTTGCTTAAGGGGAAAGGTGAGTTGAGGTGCTGCATAAAACCAGAGATTGAAATGAGCACAGATAAAGTTCCTTAAGCCAAATATGGAATAGACAAGAGCTACTCCTTGCTCAATGAAATGGACTCAAAACCCCATATTAAACGCCTAAGAATGTACCTGACTAGTAAGTATCTTAAAACCTATGGATTGCTATGTCTCCAAAAGAGAATCAAGCGTGTGTACAGGGGCATAAATGCAGCAGTGATAGGATTGGAGAGGTTCGGGGAACAAATGAAGACCCTTTGAAGTCATATTGCACGGTACCCATTCCACGGGTCTCAACTCTCCAGGTTTAAGGTATTCTTCCTTCAGCTAAAACATGCATGTGGAACCCAGAGTATGATCAACCATGTGAACGGGAGACGTGTTCAAATATGTCTCAGTTTTCCTACCCTGGTACTCGGGTGCAACACTCCAGACGCTTTACTAACACTCTCCCGACTTGGAGAGTCAGTCCCTTTAACCTCCTGTTTGGCCCAGTTTGCAATTTCTGCGGAAGATGAACAGGAATAGCGAGAACCAATGAGAGGCTAGCTGGAGGTGTCTGGACGGGCAAATTTAACTCTCATTTCCCACCAGGAAGAGGAATTAACCAAAGGCTCAGCATGCCGGGCCGGAACCAGATTAGGGCCTGAAGCCATCCTGCGGTGTTGCGGCCAGGTCACAAGAAAGCGAGTTGAAGAAAGGAGCTCAGGGGCACTGTAATTCACAAACCTGCAGAGTTATAAATGACAGCTATCGTCCAAAAATAGACTGAAGTAAGGCTGCCAAGAGGACTTGAAAGCGGGGCAGAATTGCAGGAAACCGATTTCAGGAGGTAGACTGGAATTGCATTGAAAGCATAGGAAAAGAGGCAGAACGTCCACAATGATGCACTTGGCCAAAAAGGGCGTATGCGTTTTTTCCTGAATATATTCAGGAAAAAACGCATACGCCCTTTTTGGCCAACCAAGCAAACATGCAAAGGAAATCTGCACTACAATGAAGTCTCACTTCCCCCCGGTCAAAAGGGCCATCTGAAAAAAGTGTAAAATCCAGAAAGGCAGGACAGGCCATGGAGAACTGGGAGCCTTGTTATGCTGATGGGCGGGATGTAAATTGCCAACAGACACTCAGGAGAAGTGTATGGTGTTTCCTGAAACATCTAAAAAACAAAGCAACAGAGCCTAGGGCACTTCCACTTATGGTCCTATAGCTTAGGGAAATTAAAATCAAAAAGACACAGCCACCCCAAAATTTGGAACGGCTCTGTTTACAAGAACCTCGTTTACAGTACAAGTACAACATCGCAGAAAGTGAAAAATGGATAAAGAAGTTGTGGTATTTACTTACAAAGCAATATCACCAATCAATGAAATCTGTGTCATCAGGCCCTTAGCAGCACAATGAGTGGATTCATGTATGATGATTCTAACTGAAATAAGTCACACAGAAAAAGAAACATCTTAAGATATCAGTAATACACGGAATGTAAACTTGGCTACACAGGAACTGAATTACAGAACAGAACAGGGTCTCAAATTTAGAAAACCAACTTATGCTTGCTTAAGGTTAAAGGTGAGTTGGGGTGCTGCATAAAACCAGAGATTGAAATGAGGACAGATAAAGTTCCTTAAGCCAAATATGGAATAGACAAGAGCTACTCCTTGCTCAACGAAATGGACTCAACACCGCATATTAAACGCCTAAGAATGTACCTGACTAGTAAGTATCTTAAAACCTATGGATTGCTATGTCTCCGAAAGAGAATCAAGCATGTGTACAGGGGCATAAACGCAGCAGTGATAGGATTGGAGAGGTTCGGTGAGCAAATGAAGACCCTTTGAAGTCATATTGCATGGTACCCATTCCACGGGTTTCAACTACCCAGGTTTTAGGTATTCTTCCTTCAGCTAAAACATGCATGTGGAACCTAGAGTATGATCAACCATGTGATCGGGAGACGTGTTCAAATATGTCTCAGTTTTCCTCCCCTGGTACTCGGGTGCAACATTCCAGACGCTTTACTAACACTCTCCCGACTTGGAGAGTCAGTCCCTTTAACCTCCTGTTTGGCCCAGTTTGCAATTTCTGCGGAAGATGAACAGGAATAGCGAGAACCAATGAGAGGCTAGCTGGAGGTGTCTGGACGGGCAAATTTAACTCTCATTTCCCACCAGGAAGAGGAAATAACCAAAGGCTCAGCGTGCCGTGCCGGAACCAGATTAGGGCCTGAAGCCATCCTGCGGTGTTGCGGCCAGCTCAAAAGAAAGCGAGTTGAAGAAAGGAGCTCAGGGGCACTGTAATTCACAAACCTGCAGAGTTATAAATGACAGCTATCGTCCAAAAATAGACTGAAGTAAGGCTGCCAAGAGGACTTGAAAGCGGGGCAGAATTGCAGGAAACCGATTTCAGGAGGTAGACTGGAATTGCATTGAAAGCATAGGAAAAGAGGCAGAACGTCCACAATGATGCACTTGGCCAAAAAGGGCGTATGCGTTTTTTCCTGAATATATTCAGGAAAAAACGCATACGCACTTTTTGGCCAACCAAGCAAGCTTGCAAAGGAAATCTGCACTACAATGAAGTCTCACTTCCCCCCGGTCAAAAGGGCCATCTGAAAAAAGTGTAAAATCCAGAAAGGCAGGACAGGCCATGGAGAACTGGGAGCCTTGTTATGCTGATGGGCGGGATGTAAATTACCAACAGACACTCAGGAGAAGTGTATGGTGTTTCCTGAAACATCTAAAAAACAAAGCAACAGAGCCTAGGGCACTGCCACTTATGGTCCTATAGCTTAGGGAAATTAAAATCAAAAAGACACAGCCACCCCAAAGTTTGGAACGGCTCTGTTTACAAGAACCTCGTTTACAGTACAAGTTCAACATCGCAGAAAGTGAAAAATGGATAAAGAAGTTGTGGTATTTACTTACAAAGCAATATCACCAATCAATGAAATCTGTGTCATCAGGCCCTTAGCAGCACAATGAGTGGATTCAGGTATGATGATTCTAACTGAAATAAGTCACACAGAAAAAGACACATCATAAGATATCAGTAATACACGGAATGTAAACTTGGCTACACAGGAACTGAATTACAGAACAGAACAGGGTCTCAAATTTAGAAAACCAACTTATGCTTGCTTAAGGTTAAAGGTGAGTTGGGGTGCTGCATAAAACCAGAGATTGAAATGAGGACAGATAAAGTTCCTTAAGCCAAATATGGAATAGACAAGAGCTACTCCTTGCTCAACGAAATGGACTCAACACCGCATATTAAACGCCTAAGAATGTACCTGACTAGTAAGTATCTTAAAACCTATGGATTGCTATGTCTCCGAAAGAGAATCAAGCATGTGTACAGGGGCATAAACGCAGCAGTGATAGGATTGGAGAGGTTCGGTGAGCAAATGAAGACCCTTTGAAGTCATATTGCATGGTACCCATTCCACGGGTTTCAACTACCCAGATTTAAGGTATTCTTCCTTCAGCTAAAACATGCATGTGGAACCTAGAGTATGATCAACCATGTGATCGGGAGACGTGTTCAAATATGTCTCAGTTTTCCTGCCCTGGTACTCGGGTGCAACATTCCAGACGCTTTACTAACACTCTCCCGACTTGGAGAGTCAGTCCCTTTAACCTCCTGTTTGGCCCAGTTTGCAATTTCTGTGGAAGATGAACAGGAATAGCGAGAACCAATGAGAGACTAGCTGGAGGTGTCTGGACGGGCAAATTTAACTCTCATTTCCCACCAGGAAGAGGAATTAACCAAAGGCTCAGCGTGCCGTACCGGAACCAGATTAGGGCCTGAAGCCATCCTGCGGTGTTGCGGCCAGCTCAAAAGAAAGCGAGTTGAAGAAAGGAGCTCAGGGGCACTGTAATTCACAAACCTGCAGAGTTATAAATGACAGCTATCGTCCAAAAATAGACTGAAGTAAGGCTGCCAAGAGGACTTGAAAGCGGGGCAGAATTGCAGGAAACCGATTTCAGGAGGTAGACTGGAATTGCATTGAAAGCATAGGAAAAGAGGCAGAACGTCCACAATGATGCACTTGGCCAAAAAGGGCGTATGCGTTTTTTCCTGAATATATTCAGGAAAAAACGCATACGCCCTTTTTGGCCAACCAAGCAAGCTTGCAAAGGAAATCTGCACTACAATGAAGTCTCACTTCCCCCCGGTCAAAAGGGCCATCTGAAAAAAGTGTAAACTCCAGAAAGGCAGGACAGGCCATGGAGAACTGGGAGCCTTGTTATGCTGATGGGCGGGATGTAAATTGCCAACAGACACTCCAGAGAAGTGTATGGTGTTTCCTTAAACATCTAAAAAACAAAGCAACAGAGCCTAGGGCACTGCCACTTATGGTCCTATAGCTTAGGGAAATTAAAATCAAAAAGACACAGCCACCCCAAAGTTTGGGACGCCTCTGTTTACAAGAACCTCGTTTACAGTACAAGTTCAACATCGCAGAAAGTGAAAAATGGATAAAGAAGTTGTGGTATTTACTTACAAAGCAATATCACTCAGCAATGAAATCTATGTCATCAGGCCCTTAGGAGCACAATGAGTGGATTCAGGTATGATGATTCTAACTGAAATAAGTCACACAGAAAAAGACACATCATAAGATATCAGTAATACACGGAATGTAAACTTGGCTACACAGGAACTGAATTACAGAACAGAACAGGGTCTCAAATTTAGAAAACCAACTTATGCTTGCTTAAGGGGAAAGGTGAGTTGGGGTGCTGCATAAAACCAGAGATTGAAATGAGCACAGATAAAGTTCCTTAAGCCAAATATGGAATAGACAAGAGCTACTCCTTGCTCAACGAAATGGACTCAACACCGCATATTAAACGCCTAAGAATGTACCTGACTAGTAAGTATCTTAAAACCTAGGGATTGCTATGTCTCCGAAAGAGAATCAAGCATGTGTACAGGGGCATAAACGCAGCAGTGATAGGATTGGAGAGGTTCGGTGAGCAAATGAAGACCCTTTGAAGTCATATTGCATGGTACCCATTCCACGGGTTTCAACTACCCAGGTTTAAGGTATTCTTCCTTCAGCTAAAACATGCATGTGGAACCTAGAGTATGATCAACCATGTGATCGGGAGACGTGTTCAAATATGTCCCAGTTTTCGTACCCTGGTACTCGGGTGCAACATTCCAGACGCTTTACTAACACTCTCCCGACTTGGAGAGTCAGTCCCTTTAACCTCCTGTTTGGCCCAGTTTGCAATTTCTGCGGAAGATGAACAGGAATAGCGAGAACCAATGAGAGACTAGCTGGAGGTGTCTGGACGGGCAAATTTAACTCTCATTTCCCACCAGGAAGAGGAAATAACCAAAGGCTCAGCGTGCCGTGCCAGAACCAGATTAGGGCCTGAAGCCATCCTGCGGTGTTGCGGCCAGCTCACAAGAAAGCGAGTTGAAGAAAGGAGCTCAGGGGCACTGTAATTCACAAACCTGCAGAGTTATAAATGACAGCTATCGTCCAAAAATATACTGAAGTAAGGCTGCCAAGAGGACTTGAAAGCGGGGCAGAATTGCAGGAAACCGATTTCAGGAGGTAGACTGGAATTGCATTGAAAGCATAGGAAAAGAGGCAGAACGTCCACATTGATGCACTTGGCCAAAAAGGGCGTATGCGTTTTTTCCTGAATATATTCAGGAAAAAACGCATACGCCCTTTTTGGCCAACCAAGCAAGCTTGCAAAGGAAATCTGCACTACAATGAAATCTCATTCCCCCCGGTCAAAAGGGCCATCTGAAAAAAGGGTAAAATCCAGAAAGGCAGGACAGGCCATGGAGAACTGGGAGCCTTGTTATGCTGATGGGCGGGATGTAAATTGCCAACAGACACTCGGGAGAAGTGTATGGTGTTTCCTGAAACATCTAAAAAACAAAGCAACAGAACCTAGGGCACTTCCACTTATGGTCCTATAGCTTAGGGAAATTAAAATCAAAAAGACACAGCCACCCCAAAGTTTGGAACGGCTCTGTTTACAAGAACCTCGTTTACAGTACAAGTTCAACATCGCAGAAAGTGAAAAATGGATAAAGAAGTTGTGGTATTTACTTACAAAGCAATATCACTCAGCAATGAAATCTGTGTCATCAGGCCCTTAGGAGCACAATGAGTGGATTCAGGTATGATGATTCTAACTGAAATAAGTCACACAGAAAAAGAAACATCATAAGATATCAGTAATACATGGAATGTAAACTTGGCTACACAGGAACTGAATTACAGAACAGAACAGGGTCTCAAATTTAGAAAACCAACTTATGCTTGCTTAAGGGTAAAGGTGAGTTGGGGTGCTGCATAAAACCAGAGATTGAAATGAGCACAGATAAAGTTCCTTAAGCCAAATATGGAATAGACAAGAGCTACTCCTTGCTCAACCAAATGGACTCAACACCCCATATTAAACGCCTAAGAATGTACCTGACTAGTAAGTATCTTAAAACCTATGGATTGCTATGTCTCCGAAAGAGAATCAAGCATGTGTACAGGGGCATAAATGCAGCAGTGATAGGATTGGAGAGGTTCGGTGAGCAAATGAAGACCCTTTGAAGTCATATTGCATGGTACCCATTCCACGGGTTTCAACTACCCAGGTTTAAGGTATTCTTCCTTCAGCTAAAACATGCATGTGGAACCTAGAGTATGATCAACCATGTGATCGGAAGACGTGTTCAAATATGTCTCAGTTTTCCTCCCCTGGTACTCGGGTGAACATTCCAGACGCTTTACTAACACTCTCCCGACTTGGAGAGTCAGTCCCTTTAACCTCCTGTTTGGCCCAGTTTGCAATTTCTGCGGAAGATGAACAGGAATAGCGAGAACCAATGAGAGGCTAGCTGCAGGTGTCTGGACGGGCAAATTTAACTCTCATTTCCCACCAGGAAGAGGAATTAAACAAAGGCTCTGCATGCCAGTCCGGAACCAGATTAGGGCCTGAAGCCATCCTGCGGTGTTGCGGCCAGGTCACAAGAAAGCGAGTTGAAGAAAGGAGCTCAGGGGCACTGTAATTCACAAACCTGCAGAGTTATAAATGACAGCTATCGTCCAAAAATAGACTGAAGTAAGGCTGCCAAGAGGACTTGAAAGCGGGGCAGAATTGCAGGAAACCGATTTCAGGAGGTAGACGGGAATTGCATTGAAAGCATAGGAAAAGAGGCAGAACGTCCACAATGATGCACTTGGCCAAAAAGGGCGTATGCGTTTTTTCCTGAATATATTCAGGAAAAAACGCATACGCACTTTTTGGCCAACCAAGGAAGCTTGCAAAGGAAATCTGCACTACAATGAAGTCTCACTTCCCCCCGGTCAAAAGGGCCATCTGAAAAAAGTGTAAAATCCAGAAAGGCAGGACAGGCCATGGAGAACTGGGAGCCTTGTTATGCTGATGGGCGGGATGTAAATTGCAAACAGACACTCAGGAGAAGTGGATGGTGTTTCCTGAAACATCTAAAAAACAAAGCAACAGAGCCTAGGGCACTTCCACTTATGGTCCTATAGCTTAGGGAAATTAAAATCAAAAAGACACAGCCACCCCAAAGTTTGGGACGCCTCTGTTTACAAGAACCTCGTTTACAGTACAAGTTCAACATCGCAGAAAGTGAAAAATGGATAAAGAAGTTGTGGTATTTACTTACAAAGCAATATCACTCAGCAATGAAATCTATGTCATCAGGCCCTTAGCAGCACAATGAGTGGATTCAGGTACGATGATTCTAACTGAAATAAGTCACACAGAAAAAGAAACATCATAAGATATCACTAATACACGGAATGTAAACTTGGCTATACAGGAACTGCATTCCAAAACAGAACAGGGTCTCAAATTTAGAAAACCAACTTATGCTTGCTTAAGGGTAAAGGTGAGTTGGGGTGCTGCATAAAACCAGAGATTGAAATGAGCACAGATAAAGTTCCTTAAGCCAAATATGGAATAGACAAGAGCTACTCCTTGCTCAACGAAATGGACTCAAAACCCCATATTAAACGCCTAAGAATGTACCTGACTAGTAAGTATCTTAAAACCTATGGATTGCTATGTCTCCAAAAGAGAATCAAGCGTGTGTACAGGGGCATAAATGCAGCAGTGATAGGATTGGAGAGGTTCGGTGAGCAAATGAAGACCGTTTGAAGTCATATTGCATGGTACCCATTCCACGGGTCTCAACTCTCCAGGTTTAACGTATTCTTCCTTCAGCTAAAAGATGCATGTGGAACCCAGAGTATGATCAACCATGTGATCAGGAGACGTGTTCAAATATGTCTCAGTTTTCGTACCCTGGTACTCGGGTGCAACATTCCAGATGCTTTACTAACACTCTCCCGACTTGGAGAGTCAGTCCCTTTAACCTCCTGTTTGGCCCATTTTGCAATTTCTGTGGAAGATGAACAGGAATAGCGAGAACCAATGAGAGACTAGCTGGAGGTGTCTGGATGGGCAAATTTAACTCTCATTTCCCACCAGGAAGAGGAATTAACCAAAGGCTCAGCGTGCCGTGCCAGAACCAGATTAGGGCCTGAAGCCATCCTGCGGTGTTGCGGCCAGGTCACAAGAAAGCGAGTTGAAGAAAGGAGCTCAGGGGCACTGTAATTCACAAACCTGCAGAGTTATAAATGACAGCTATCGTCCAAAAATAGACTGAAGTAAGGCTGCCAAGAGGACTTGAAAGCGGGGCAGAATTGCAGGAAACCGATTTCAGGAGGTAGACTGGAATTGCATTGAAAGCATAGGAAAAGAGGCAGAACGTCCACAATGATGCACTTGGCCAAAAAGGGCGTATGCGTTTTTTCCTGAATATATTCAGGAAAAAACGCATACGCCCTTTTTGGCCAACCAAGCAAGCTTGCAAAGGAAATCTGCACTACAATGAAGTCTCACTTCCCCCCGGTCAAAAGGGCCATCTGAAAAAAGTGTAAAATCCAGAAAGGCAGGACAGGCCATGGAGAACTGGGAGCCTTGTTATGCTGATGGGCGGGATGTAAATTGCCAACAAACACTCGGGAGAAGTGTATGGTGTTTCCTGAAACATCTAAAAAACAAAGCAACAGAGCCTAGGGCACTTCCACTTATGGTCCTATAGCTTAGGGAAATTAAAATCAAAAAGACACAGCCACCCCAAAGTTTGGGACACCTCCGTTTACAAGAACCTCGTTTACCGTACAAGTTCAATATCACAGAAAGTGAAAAATGGATAAAGAACTTGTGGTACTTACGTACAATGCAGTATCACTCAGCAATGAAATCTATGTCATCAGGCCCGTAGCAGCATAATGAGTGGATTCAGGTACGATGATTCTAACTGAAATAAGTCACACAGAAAAAGAAACATCATAAGATATCACTAATACACGGAATGTAAACTTGGCTACACAGGAACTGCATTCCAAAACAGAACAGGGTCTCAAATTTAGAAAACCAACTTATGCTTGCTTAAGGGGAAAGGTGAGTTGGGGTGCTGCATAAAACCAGAGATTGAAATGAGCACAGATAAAGTTCCTTAAGCCAAATATGGAATAGACAAGAGCTACTCCTTGCTCAACGAAATGGACTCAAAACCCCATATTAAACGCCTAAGAATGTACCTGACTAGTAAGTATCTTAAAACCTATGGATTGCTATGTCTCCAAAAGAGAATCAAGCGTGTGTACAGGGGCATAAATGCAGCAGTGATAGGATTGGAGAGGTTCGGTGAGCAAATGAAGACCCTTTGAAGTCATATTGCACGGTACCCATTCCACGGGTCTCAACTCTCCAGGTTTAAGGTATTCTTCCTTCAGCTAAAACATGCATGTGGAACCCAGAGTATGATCAACCATGTGAACGGGAGACGTGTTCAAATATGTCTCAGTTTTCCTCCCCTGGCACTCGGGTGCAAAATTCCAGATGCTTTACTAACACTCTCCCCACTTGGAGAGTCAGCGCCTTTAACCTCCTGTTTGGCCCAGTTTGCAATTTCTGCGGAAGATGAACAGGAATAGCGAGAACCAATGAGAGGCTAGCTGGAGGTGTCTGGATGGGCAAATTTAACTCTCATTTCCCACCAGGAAGAGGAAATAACCAAAGGCTGAGCGTGCCGTGCCGGAATCAGATTAGGGCCTGAAGCCATCCTGCGGTGTTGCGGCCAGGTCACAAGAAAGCGAGTTGAAGAAAGGAGCTCAGGGGCACTGTAATTCACAAACCTGCAGAGTTATAAATGACAGCTATCGTCCAAAAATAGACTGAAGTAAGGCTGCCAAGAGGACTTGAAAGCGGGGCAGAATTGCAGGAAACCGATTTCAGGAGGTAGACTGGAATTGCATTGAAAGCATAGGAAAAGAGGCAGAACGTCCACAATGATGCACTTGGCCAAAAAGGGCGTATGCGTTTTTTCCTGAATATATTCAGGAAAAAACGCATACGCCCTTTTTGGCCAACCAAGCAAGCTTGCAAAGGAAATCTGCACTACAATGAAGTCTCACTTCCCCCAGTCAAAAGGGCCATCTGAAAAAAGTGTAAAATCCAGAAAGGCAGGACAGGCCATGGAGAACTGGGAGCCTTGTTATGCTGAAGGGCGGGATGTAAATTGCCAACAAACACTGGGGAGAAGTGTATGGTGTTTCCTGAAACATCTAAAAAACAAAGCAACAGAGCCTAGGGCACTTCCACTTATGGTCCTATAGCTTAGGGAAATTAAAATCAAAAAGACACAGCCACCCCAAAGTTTGGGACGCCTCCGTTTACAAGAACCTCGTTTACCGTACAAGTTCAATATCACAGAAAGTGAAAAATGGATAAAGAACTTGTGGTACTTACGTACAATGCAGTATCACTCAGCAATGAAATCTATGTCATCAGGCCCGTAGCAGCATAATGAGTGGATTCAGGTACGATGATTCTAACTGAAATAAGTCACACAGAAAAAGAAACATCATAAGATATCACTAATACACGGAATGTAAACTTGGCTACACAGGAACTGCATTCCAAAACAGAACAGGGTCTCAAATTTAGAAAACCAACTTATGCTTGCTTAAGGGGAAAGGTGAGTTGGGGTGCTGCATAAAACCAGAGATTGAAATGAGCACAGATAAAGTTCCTTAAGCCAAATATGGAATAGACAAGAGCTACTCCTTGCTCAACGAAATGGACTCAAAACCCCATATTAAACGCCTAAGAATGTACCTGACTAGTAAGTATCTTAAAACCTATGGATTGCTATGTCTCCAAAAGAGAATCAAGCGTGTGTACAGGGGCATAAATGCAGCAGTGATAGGATTGGAGAGGTTCGGTGAGCAAATGAAGACCCTTTGAAGTCATATTGCACGGTACCCATTCCACGGGTCTCAACTCTCCAGGTTTAAGGTATTCTTCCTTCAGCTAAAACATGCATGTGGAACCCAGAGTATGATCAACCATGTGAACGGGAGACGTGTTCAAATATGTCTCAGTTTTCCTACCCTGGTACTCGGGTGCAACACTCCAGACTCTTTACTAACACTCTCCCGACTTGGAGAGTCAGTCCCTTTAACCTCCTGTTTGGCCCAGTTTGCAATTTCTGCGGAAGATGAACAGGAATAGCTAGAACCAATGAGAGGCTAGCTGCAGGTGTCTGGACGGGCAAATTTAACTCTCATTTCCCACCAGGAAGAGGAATTAACCAAAGGCTCAGCATGCCGGGCCGGAACCAGATTAGGGCCTGAAGCCATCCTGCGGTGTTGCGGCCAGGTCACAAGAAAGCGAGTTGAAGAAAGGAGCTCAGGGGCACTGTAATTCACAAACCTGCAGAGTTATAAATGACAGCTATCGTCCAAAAATAGACTGAAGTAAGGCTGCCAAGAGGACTTGTAAGCGGGGCAGAATTACGGGAAACTGATTTCAGGAGGTAGACTGGAATTGCATTGAAAGCATAGGAAAAGAGGCAGAACGTCCACAATGATGCACTTGGCCAAAAAGGGTGTATGCGTTTTTTCCTGAATATATTCAGGAAAAAACGCATACGCCCTTTTTGGCCAACCAAGCAAACTTGCAAAGGAAATCTGCACTACAATGAAGTCTCACTTCCCCCCGGTCAAAAGGGCCATCTGAAAAAAGTGTAAAATCCAGAAAGGCAGGACAGGCCATGGAGAACTGGGAGCCTTGTTATGCTGATGGGCGGGATGTAAATTGCCAACAGACACTCAGGAGAAGTGTATGGTGTTTCCTGAAACATCTAAAAAACAAAGCAACAGAGCCTAGGGCACTTCCACTTATGGTCCTATAGCTTAGGGAAATTAAAATCAAAAAGACACAGCCACCCCAAAGTTTGGGACGCCTCCGCTTACAAGAACCTCGTTTACCGTACAAGTTCAATATCACAGAAAGTGAAAAATGGATAAAGAAGTTGTGGTATTTACTTACAAAGCAATATCACTCAGCAATGAAATCTATGTCATCAGGCCCTTAGCAGCACAATGAGTGGATTCAGGTATGATGATTCTAACTGAAATAAGTCACACAGAAAAAGAAACATCATAAGATATCAGTAATACACGGAATGTAAACTTGGCTACACAGGAACTGAATTACAGAACAGAACAGGGTCTCAAATTTAGAAAACCAACTTATGCTTGCTTAAGGGTAAAGGTGAGTTGGGGTGCTGCATAAAACCAGAGATTGAAATGAGCACAGATAAAGTTCCTTAAGCCAAATATGGAATAGACAAGAGCTACTTCTTGCTCAACGAAATGGACCCAACACCGCATATTAAACGCCTAAGAATGTACCTGACTAGTAAGTATCTTAAAACCTATGGATTGCTATGTCTCCGAAAGAGAATCAAGCGTGTGTACAGGGGCATAAACGCAGCAGTGATAGGATTGGAGAGGTTCGGTGAGCAAATGAAGACCGTTTGAAGTCATATTGCATGGTACCCATTCCACGGGTCTCAACTCTCCAGGTTTAAGGTATTCTTCCTTCAGCTAAAACATGCATGTGGAACCCAAGTAAGGTCAACCATGTGAACGAGAGACGTGTTCAAATATGTCTCAGTTTTCCTCCCCTGGTACTCGGGTGCAACATTCCAGATGCTTTACGAACACTCTCCCCACTTGGAGAGTCAGCGCCTTTAACCTCCTGTTTGGCCCAGTTTGCAATTTCTGCGGAAGATGAACAGGAATAGCGAGAACCAATGAGAGGCTAGCTGGAGGTGTCTGGACGGGCAAATTTAACTCTCATTTCCCACCAGGAAGAGGAAATAACCAAAGGCTGAGCGTGCCGTGCCGGAATCAGATTAGGGCCTGAAGCCATCCTGCGGTGTTGCGGCCAGGTCACAAGAAAGCGAGTTGAAGAAAGGAGCTCAGGGGCACTGTAATTCACAAACCTGCAGAGTTATAAATGACAGCTATCGTCCAAAAATAGACTGAAGTAAGGCTGCCAAGAGGACTTGAAAGCGGGGCAGAATTGCAGGAAACCGATTTCAGGAGGTAGACTGGAATTGCATTGAAAGCATAGGAAAAGAGGCAGAACGTCCACAATGATGCACTTGGCCAAAAAGGGCGTATGCGTTTTTTCCTGAATATATTCAGGAAAAAACGCATACGCCCTTTTTGGCCAACCAAGCAAGCTTGCAAAGGAAATCTGCACTACAATGAAGTCTCACTTCCCCCAGTCAAAAGGGCCATCTGAAAAAAGTGTAAAATCCAGAAAGGCAGGACAGGCCATGGAGAACTGGGAGCCTTGTTATGCTGAAGGGCGGGATGTAAATTGCCAACAAACACTCGGGAGAAGTGTATGGTGTTTCCTGAAACATCTAAAAAACAAAGCAACAGAGCCTAGGGCACTTCCACTTATGGTCCTATAGCTTAGGGAATTTAAAATCAAAAAGACACAGCCACCCCAAAGTTTCGAACGGCTCTGTTTACAAGAACCTCGTTTACAGTACAAGTTCAACATCGAAGAAAGTGAAAAATGGATAAACAGTTGTGGTATTTTCTTACAAAGCAATATCACTCAGCAATGAAATCTGTGTCATCAGGCCCTTAGCAGCACAATGAGTGGATTCAGGTATGATGATTCTAATTGAAATAAGTGACACAGAAAAAGAAACATCATAAGATATCAGTAATACACGGAATGTAAACTTGACTACACAGGAACTGAATTACAGAACAGAACAGGGTCTCAAATTTAGAAAACCAACTTATGCTTGCTTAAGGGTAAAGGTGAGTTTGGGTGCTGCATAAAACCAGAGATTGAAATGAGCACAGATAAAGTTCCTTAAGCCAAATATGGAATAGACAAGAGCTACTCCTTGCTCAACGAAATGGACTCAACACCGCATATTAAACGCCTAAGAATGTACCTGACTAGTAAGTATCTTAAAACCTAGGAATTGCTATGTTTCCGAAAGAGAATCAAGCATGTGTACAGGGGCATAAACGCAGCAGTGATAGGATTGGAGAGGTTCGGTGAGCAAATGAAGACCCTTTGAAGTCATATTGCATGGTACCCATTCCACGGGTTTCAACTACCCAGGTTTAAGGTATTCTTCCTTCAGCTAAAACATGCATGTGGAACCTAGAGTATGATCAACCATGTGATCGGGAGACGTGTTCAAATATGTCTCAGTTTTCGTACCCTGGTACTCGGGTGCAACATTCCAGACGCTTTACTAACACTCTCCCGACTTGGAGAGTCAGTCCCTTTAACCTCCTGTTTGGCCCAGTTTGCAATTTCTGCGGAAGATGAACAGGAATAGCGAGAACCAATGAGAGACTAGCTGGAGGTGTCTGGACGGGCAAATTTAACTCTCATTTCCCACCAGGAAGAGGAATTAACCAAAGGCTCAGCGTGCCGTGCCGGAAACAGATAAGGGCCTGAAGCCATCCTGCGGTGTTGCGGCCAGCTCAAAAGAAAGCGAGTTGAAGAAAGGATCTCAGGGGCACTGTAATTCACAAACCTGCAGAGTTATAAATGACAGCTATCCTCCAAAACTACACTGAAGTAAGGCTGCCAAGAGGACTTGAAAGCGGGGCAGAATTGCAGGAAACCGATTTCAGGAGGTAGACTGGAATTGCATTGAAAGCATAGGAAAAGAGGCAGAACGTCCACAATGATGCACTTGGCCAAAAAGGGCGTATGCGTTTTTTCCTGAATATATTCAGGAAAAAACGCATACGCACTTTTTGGCCAACCAAGCAAACTTGCAAAGGAAATCTGCACTACAATGAAGTCTCACTTCCCCCCAGTCAAAAGGGCCATCTGAAAAAAGTGTAAAATCCAGAAAGGCAGGACAGGCCATGGAGAACTGGGAGCCTTGTTATGCTGATGGGCGGGATGTAAATTGCCAACAACCACTCGGGAGAAGTGTATGGTGTTTCCTGAAACATCTAAAAAACAAAGCAACAGAGCCTAGGGCACTTCCACTTATGGTCCTATAGCTTAGGGAAATTAAAATCAAAAAGACACAGCCACCCCAAAGTTTGGGACGCCTCTGTTTACAAGAACCTCGTTTACCGTACAAGTTCAATATCACAGAAAGTGAAAAATGGATAAAGAACTTGTGGTACTTACGTACAATGCAGTATCACTCAGCAATGAAATCTATGTCATCAGGCCCGTAGCAGCATCATGAGTGGATTCAGGTACGATGATTCTAACTGAAATAAGTCACACAGAAAAAGAAACATCATAAGATATCACTAATACACGGATTGTAAACTTGGCTACACAGGAAATGAATTACAGAACAGAACAGGGTCTCAAATTTAGAAAACCAACTTATGCTTGCTTAAGGGGAAAGGTGAGTTGGGGTGCTGCATAAAACCAGAGATTGAAATGAGCACAGATAAAGTTCCTTAAGCCAAATATGGAATAGACAAGACCTACTCCTTGCTCAACGAAATGGACTCAACACCGCATATTAAACGCCTAAGAATGTACCTGACTAGTAAGTATCTTAAAACCTATGGATTGCTATGTCTCCGAAAGAGAATCAAGCATGTGTACAGGGGCATAAACGCAGCAGTGATAGGATTGGAGAGGTTCGGTGAGCAAATGAAGACCCTTTGAAGTCATATTGCATGGTACCCATTCCACGGGTTTCAACTACCCAGGTTTAAGGTATTCTTCCTTCAGCTAAAACATGCATGTGGAACCTAGAGTATGATCAACCATGTGATCGGGAGACGTGTTCAAATATGTCCCAGTTTTCGTACCCTGGTACTCGGGTGCAACATTCCATATGCTTTACTAACACTCTCCCGACTTGGAGAGTCAGTCCCTTTAACCTCCTGTTTGGCCCAGTTTGCAATTTCTGCGGAAGATGAACAGGAATAGCGAGAACCAATGAGAGACTACCTGGAGGTTTCTGAACGGGCAAATTTAACTCTCATTTCCCACCAGGAAGAGGAAATAACCAAAGGCTCAGCATGCCGTGCCGGAACCAGATTAGGGCCTGAAGCCATCCTGCGGTGTTGCGTCCAGTTCACAAGAAAGCGAGTTGAAGAAAGGAGCTCAGGGGCACTGTCATTCACAAACCTGCAGAGTTATAAATGACAGCTATCGTCCAAAAATAGACTGAAGTAAGGCTGCCAAGAGGACTTGAAAGCGGGGCAGAATTGCAGGAAACCGATTTCAGAAGGTAGACTGGAATTGCATTGAAAGCATAGGAAAAGAGGCAGAACGTCCACAATGATGCACTTGGCCAAAAAGGGCGTATGCGTTTTTTCCTGAATATATTCAGGAAAAAACGCATACGCACTTTTTGGCCAACCAAGCAAACTTGCAAAGGAAATCTGCACTACAATGAAGTCTCACTTCCCCCCAGTCAAAAGGGCCATCTGAAAAAAGTGTAAAATCCAGAAAGGCAGGACAGGCCATGGAGAACTGGGAGCCTTGTTATGCTGATGGGCGGGATGTAAATTGCCAACAACCACTCGGGAGAAGTGTATGGTGTTTCCTGAAACATCTAAAAAACAAAGCAACAGAGCCTAGGGCACTTCCACTTATGGTCCTATAGCTTAGGGAAATTAAAATCAAAAAGACACAGCCACCCCAAAGTTTGGGACGCCTCTGTTTACAAGAACCTCGTTTACCGTACAAGTTCAATATCACAGAAAGTGAAAAATGGATAAAGAACTTGTGGTACTTACGTACAATGCAGTATCACTCAGCAATGAAATCTATGTCATCAGGCCCGTAGCAGCATCATGAGTGGATTCAGGTACGATGATTCTAACTGAAATAAGTCACACAGAAAAAGAAACATCATAAGATATCACTAATACACGGATTGTAAACTTGGCTACACAGGAAATGAATTACAGAACAGAACAGGGTCTCAAATTTAGAAAACCAACTTATGCTTGCTTAAGGGGAAAGGTGAGTTGGGGTGCTGCATAAAACCAGAGATTGAAATGAGCACAGATAAAGTTCCTTAAGCCAAATATGGAATAGACAAGAGCTACTCCTTGCTCAACGAAATGGACTCAACACCGCATATTAAACGCCTAAGAATGTACCTGACTAGTAAGTATCTTAAAACCTATGGATTGCTATGTCTCCGAAAGAGAATCAAGCATGTGTACAGGGGCATAAACGCAGCAGTGATAGGATTGGAGAGGTTCGGTGAGCAAATGAAGACCCTTTGAAATCATATTGCATGGTACCCATTCCACGGGTTTCAACTACCCAGGTTTAAGGTATTCTTCCTTCAGCTAAAACATGCATGTGGAACCTAGAGTATGATCAACCATGTGATCGGGAGACGTGTTCAAATATGTCCCAGTTTTCGTACCCTGGTACTCGGGTGCAACATTCCATATGCTTTACTAACACTCTCCCGACTTGGAGAGTCAGTCCCTTTAACCTCCTGTTTGGCCCAGTTTGCAATTTCTGCGGAAGATGAACAGGAATAGCGAGAACCAATGAGAGACTACCTGGAGGTTTCTGAACGGGCAAATTTAACTCTCATTTCCCACCAGGAAGAGGAAATAACCAAAGGCTCAGCATGCCGTGCCGGAACCAGATTAGGGCCTGAAGCCATCCTGCGGTGTTGCGTCCAGTTCACAAGAAAGCGAGTTGAAGAAAGGAGCTCAGGGGCACTGTCATTCACAAACCTGCAGAGTTATAAATGACAGCTATCGTCCAAAAATAGACTGAAGTAAGGCTGCCAAGAGGACTTGAAAGCGGGGCAGAATTGCAGGAAACCGATTTCAGAAGGTAGACTGGAATTGCATTGAAAGCATAGGAAAAGAGGCAGAACGTCCACAATGATGCACTTGGCCAAAAAGGGCGTATGCGTTTTTTCCTGAATATATTCAGGAAAAAACGCATACGCCCTTTTTGGCCAACCAAGCAAACTTGCAAAGGAAATCTGCACTACAATGAAGTCTCACTTCCCCCCGGTCAAAAGGGCCATCTGAAAAAAGTATAAAATCCAGAAAGGCAGGACAGGCCATGGAGAACTGGGAGCCTTGTTATGCTGATGGGCGGGATGTAAATTGCCAACAGACACTCGGGAGAAGTGTATGGTGTTTCCTGAAACATCTAAAAAACAAAGCAACAGAGCCTAGGGCACTTCCACTTATTTTCCTATAGCTTAGGGAAATTAAAATCAAAAAGACACAGCCACCCCAAAGTTTGGGACGCCTCTGTTTACAAGAACCTCGTTTACCGTACAAATTCAATATCACAGAAAGTGAAAAATGGATAAAGAACTTGTGGTACTTACGTACAATGCAGTATCACTCAGCAATGAAATCTATGTCATCAGGCCCGTAGCAGCATCATGAGTGGATTCAGGTACGATGATTCTAACTGAAATAAGTCACACAGAAAAAGAAACATCATAAGATATCAGTAATACACGGAATGTAAACTTGGCTACACAGGAACTGAATTCCAAAACAGAACAGGTTCTCAAATTTAGAAAACCAACTTATGCTTGCTCAAGGGGAAAGGTGAGTTAGATTGCTGCATAAAACCAGAGATTGAAATGAGCACAGATAAAGTTCCTTAAGCCAAATATGGAATAGACAAGAGCTACTCCTTGCTCAACGAAATGGACTCAACACCGCATATTAAACGCCTAAGAATGTACCTGACTAGTAAGTATCTTAAAACCTAGGGATTGCTATGTCTCCGAAAGAGAATCAAGCATGTGTACAGGGGCATAAACGCAGCAGTGATAGGATTGGAGATGTTCGGTGAGCAAATGAAGACCCTTTGAAGTCATATTGCATGGTACCCATTCCACGGGTTTCAAATACCCAGGTTTAAGGTATTCTTCCTTCAGCTAAAACATGCATGTGGAACCTAGAGTATGATCAACCATGTGATCGGGAGACGTGTTCAAATATGTCTCAGTTTTCCTCCCCTGGTACTCGGGTGCAACATTCCAGACGCTTTACTAACACTCTCCCGACTTGGAGAGTCAGTCCCTTTAACCTCCTGTTTGGCCCAGTTTGCAATTTCTGCGGAAGCTGAACAGGAATAGCGAGAACCAATGAGAGGCTAGCTGCAGGTGTCCGGACGGGCAAATTTAACTCTCATTTCCCACCAGGAAGAGGAATTAACCAAAGGCTCAGCATGCCGGGCCGGAACCAGATTAGGGCCTGAAGCCATCCTGCGGTTTTGCGGCCAGGTCACAAGAAAGCGAGTTGAAGAAAGGATCTCAGGGGCACTGTAATTCACAAACCTGCAGAGTTATAAATGACAGCTATCGTCCAAAAATAGACTGAAGTAAGGCTGCCAAGAGGACTTGAAAGCGGGGCAGAATTGCAGGAAACCGATTTCAGGAGGTAGACTGGAATTGCATTGAAAGCATAGGAAAAGAGGCAGAACGTCCACAATGATGCACTTGGCCAAAAAGGGCGTATGCGTTTTTTCCTGAATATATTCAGGAAAAAACGCATACGCCCTTTTTGGCCAACCAAGCAAGCTTGCAAAGGAAATCTGCACTACAATGAAGTCTCACTTCCCCCAGTCAAAAGGGCCATCTGAAAAAAGTGTAAAATCCAGAAAGGCAGGACAGGCCATGGAGAACTGGGAGCCTTGTTATGCTGAAGGGCGGGATGTAAATTGCCAACAAACACTCGGGAGAAATGTATGGTGTTTCCTGAAACATCTAAAAAACAAAGCAACAGAGCCTAGGGCACTTCCACTTATGGTCCTATAGCTTAGGGAATTTAAAATCAAAAAGACACAGCCACCCCAAAGTTTCGAACGGCTCTGTTTACAAGAACCCCGTTTACAGTACAAGTTCAACATCGAAGAAACTGAAAAATGGATAAACAGTTGTGGTATTTTCTTACAAAGCAATATCACTCAGCAATGAAATCTGTGTCATCAGGCCCTTAGCAGCACAATGAGTGGATTCAGGTATGATGATTCTAATTGAAATAAGTGACACAGAAAAAGAAACATCATAAGATATCAGTAATACACGGAATGTAAACTTGACTACACAGGAACTGAATTACAGAACAGAACAGTGTCTCAAATTTAGAAAACCAACTTATGCTTGCTTAAGGGTAAAGGTGAGTTGGGGTGCTGCATAAAACCAGAGATTGAAATGAGCACAGATAAAGTTCCTTAATCCAAATATGGAATAGACAAGAGCTACTCCTTGCTCAACGAAATGGACTCAACACCGCATATTAAACGCCTAAGAATGTACCTGACTAGTAAGTATCTTAAAACCTAGGGATTGCTATGTCTCCGAAAGAGAATCAAGCATGTGTACAGGGGCATAAACGCAGCAGTGATAGGATTGGAGAGGTTCGGTGAGCAAATGAAGACCCTTTGAAGTCATATTGCATGGTACCCATTCCACGGGTTTCAACTACCCAGGTTTAAGGTATTCTTCCTTCAGCTAAAACATGCATGTGGAACCTAGAGTATGATCAACCATGTGATCGGGAGACGTGTTCAAATATGTCTCAGTTTTCGTACCCTGGTACTCGGGTGCAACATTCCAGACGCTTTACTAACACTCTCCCGACTTGGAGAGTCAGTCCCTTTAACCTCCTGTTTGGCCCAGTTTGCAATTTCTGTGGAAGATGAACAGGAATAGCGAGAACCAATGAGAGACTAGCTGGAGGTGTCTGGACGGGCAAATTTAACTCTCATTTCCCACCAGGAAGAGGAATTAACCAAAGGCTCAGCGTGCCGTGCCGGAAACAGATTAGGGCCTGAAGCCATCCTGCGGTGTTGCGGCCAGCTCAAAAGAAAGCGAGTTGAAGAAAGGATCTCAGGGGCACTGTAATTCACAAACCTGCAGAGTTATAAATGACAGCTATCCTCCAAAAATACACTGAAGTAAGGCTGCCAAGAGAACTTGAAAGCGGGGCAGAATTGCAGGAAACCGATTTCAGGAGGTAGACTGGAATTGCATTGAAAGCATAGGAAAAGAGGCAGAACGTCCACAATGATGCACTTGGCCAAAAAGGGCGTATGCGTTTTTTCCTGAATATATTCAGGAAAAAACGCATACGCACTTTTTGGCCAACCAAGCAAACTTGCAAAGGAAATCTGCACTACAATGAAGTCTCACTTCCCCCCAGTCTAAAGGGCCATCTGAAAAAAGTGTAAAATCCAGAAAGGCAGGACAGGCCATGGAGAACTGGGAGCCTTGTTATGCTGATGGGCGGGATGTAAATTGCCAACAACCACTCGGGAGAAGTGTATGGTGTTTCCTGAAACATCTAAAAAACAAAGCAACAGAGCCTAGGGCACTTCCACTTATGGTCCTATAGCTTAGGGAAATTAAAATCAAAAAGACACAGCCACCCCAAAGTTTGGGACGCCTCTGTTTACAAGAACCTCGTTTACCGTACAAGTTCAATATCACAGAAAGTGAAAAATGGATAAAGAACTTGTGGTACTTACGTACAATACAGTATCACTCAGCAATGAAATCTATGTCATCAGGCCCGTAGCAGCATCATGAGTGGATTCAGGTACGATGATTCTAACTGAAATAAGTCACACAGAAAAAGAAACATCATAAGATATCACTAATACACGGAATGTAAACTTGGCTACACAGGAACTGAATTCCAAAACAGAACAGGTTCTCAAATTTAGAAAACCAACTTATGCTTGCTTAAGGGGAAAGGTGAGTTGGATTGCTGCATAAAACCAGAGATTGAAATGAGCACAGATAAAGTTCCTTAAGCCAAATATGGAATAGACAAGAGCTACTCCTTGCTCAACGAAATGGACTCAACACCGCATATTAAACGCCTAAGAATGTACCTGACTAGTAAGTATCTTAAAACCTATGGATTGCTATGTCTCCGAAAGAGAATCAAGCGTGTGTACAGGGGCATAAATGCAGCAGTGATAGGATTGGAGAGGTTCGGTGAGCAAATGAAGACCCTTTGAAGTCATATTGCACGGTACCCATTCCACGGGTCTCAACTCTCCAGGTTTAAGGTATTCTTCCTTCAGCTAAAACATGCATGTGGAACCCAGAGTATGATCAACCATGTGAACGGGAGACGTGTTCAAATATGTCTCAGTTTTCCTACCCTGGTACTCGGGTGCAACACTCCAGACTCTTTACTAACACTCTCCCGACTTGGAGAGTCAGTCCCTTTAACCTCCTGTTTGGCCCAGTTTGCAATTTCTGCGGAAGATGAACAGGAATAGCTAGAACCAATGAGAGGCTAGCTGCAGGTGTCTGGACGGGCAAATTTAACTCTCATTTCCCACCAGGAAGAGGAATTAACCAAAGGCTCAGCATGCCGGGCCGGAACCAGATTAGGGCCTGAAGCCATCCTGCGGTGTTGCGGCCAGGTCACAAGAAAGCGAGTTGAAGAAAGGAGCTCAGGGGCACTGTAATTCACAAACCTGCAGAGTTATAAATGACAGCTATCGTCCAAAAATAGACTGAAGTAAGGCTGCCAAGAGGACTTGAAAGCGGGGCAGAATTACGGGAAACTGATTTCAGGAGGTAGACTGGAATTGCATTGAAAGCATAGGAAAAGAGGCAGAACGTCCACAATGATGCACTTGGCCAAAAAGGGTGTATGCGTTTTTTCCTGAATATATTCAGGAAAAAACGCATACGCCCTTTTTGGCCAACCAAGCAAACTTGCAAAGGAAATCTGCACTACAATGAAGTCTCACTTCCCCCCGGTCAAAAGGGCCATCTGAAAAAAGTGTAAAATCCAGAAAGGCAGGACAGGCCATGGAGAACTGGGAGCCTTGTTATGCTGATGGGCGGGATGTAAATTGCCAACAGACACTCAGGAGAAGTGTATGGTGTTTCCTGAAACATCTAAAAAACAAAGCAACAGAGCCTAGGGCACTTCCACTTATGGTCCTATAGCTTAGGGAAATTAAAATCAAAAAGACACAGCCACCCCAAAGTTTGGGACGCCTCCGCTTACAAGAACCTCGTTTACCGTACAAGTTCAATATCACAGAAAGTGAAAAATGGATAAAGAAGTTGTGGTATTTACTTACAAAGCAATATCACTCAGCAATGAAATCTATGTCATCAGGCCCTTAGCAGCACAATGAGTGGATTCAGGTATGATGATTCTAACTGAAATAAGTCACACAGAAAAAGAAACATCATAAGATATCAGTAATACACGGAATGTAAACTTGGCTACACAGGAACTGAATTACAGAACAGAACAGGGTCTCAAATTTAGAAAACCAACTTATGCTTGCTTAAGGGTAAAGGTGAGTTGGGGTGCTGCATAAAACCAGAGATTGAAATGAGCACAGATAAAGTTCCTTAAGCCAAATATGGAATAGACAAGAGCTACTTCTTGCTCAACGAAATGGACCCAACACCGCATATTAAACGCCTAAGAATGTACCTGACTAGTAAGTATCTTAAAACCTATGGATTGCTATGTCTCCGAAAGAGAATCAAGCGTGTGTACAGGGGCATAAACGCAGCAGTGATAGGATTGGAGAGGTTCGGTGAGCAAATGAAGACCGTTTGAAGTCATATTGCATGGTACCCATTCCACGGGTCTCAACTCTCCAGGTTTAAGGTATTCTTCCTTCAGCTAAAACATGCATGTGGAACCCAAGTAAGGTCAACCATGTGAACGAGAGACGTGTTCAAATATGTCTCAGTTTTCCTCCCCTGGTACTCGGGTGCAACATTCCAGATGCTTTACGAACACTCTCCCCACTTGGAGAGTCAGCGCCTTTAACCTCCTGTTTGGCCCAGTTTGCAATTTCTGCGGAAGATGAACAGGAATAGCGAGAACCAATGAGAGGCTAGCTGGAGGTGTCTGGACGGGCAAATTTAACTCTCATTTCCCACCAGGAAGAGGAAATAACCAAAGGCTGAGCGTGCCGTGCCGGAATCAGATTAGGGCCTGAAGCCATCCTGCGGTGTTGCGGCCAGGTCACAAGAAAGCGAGTTGAAGAAAGGAGCTCAGGGGCACTGTAATTCACAAACCTGCAGAGTTATAAATGACAGCTATCGTCCAAAAATAGACTGAAGTAAGGCTGCCAAGAGGACTTGAAAGCGGGGCAGAATTGCAGGAAACCGATTTCAGGAGGTAGACTGGAATTGCATTGAAAGCATAGGAAAAGAGGCAGAACGTCCACAATGATGCACTTGGCCAAAAAGGGCGTATGCGTTTTTTCCTGAATATATTCAGGAAAAAACGCATACGCCCTTTTTGGCCAACCAAGCAAGCTTGCAAAGGAAATCTGCACTACAATGAAGTCTCACTTCCCCCAGTCAAAAGGGCCATCTGAAAAAAGTGTAAAATCCAGAAAGGCAGGACAGGCCATGGAGAACTGGGAGCCTTGTTATGCTGAAGGGCGGGATGTAAATTGCCAACAAACACTCGGGAGAAGTGTATGGTGTTTCCTGAAACATCTAAAAAACAAAGCAACAGAGCCTAGGGCACTTCCACTTATGGTCCTATAGCTTAGGGAATTTAAAATCAAAAAGACACAGCCACCCCAAAGTTTCGAACGGCTCTGTTTACAAGAACCTCGTTTACAGTACAAGTTCAACATCGAAGAAAGTGAAAAATGGATAAACAGTTGTGGTATTTTCTTACAAAGCAATATCACTCAGCAATGAAATCTGTGTCATCAGGCCCTTAGCAGCACAATGAGTGGATTCAGGTATGATGATTCTAATTGAAATAAGTGACACAGAAAAAGAAACATCATAAGATATCAGTAATACACGGAATGTAAACTTGACTACACAGGAACTGAATTACAGAACAGAACAGTGTCTCAAATTTAGAAAACCAACTTATGCTTGCTTAAGGGTAAAGGTGAGTTTGGGTGCTGCATAAAACCAGAGATTGAAATGAGCACAGATAAAGTTCCTTAAGCCAAATATGGAATAGACAAGAGCTACTCCTTGCTCAACGAAATGGACTCAACACCGCATATTAAACGCCTAAGAATGTACCTGACTAGTAAGTATCTTAAAACCTAGGAATTGCTATGTTTCCGAAAGAGAATCAAGCATGTGTACAGGGGCATAAACGCAGCAGTGATAGGATTGGAGAGGTTCGGTGAGCAAATGAAGACCCTTTGAAGTCATATTGCATGGTACCCATTCCACGGGTTTCAACTACCCAGGTTTAAGGTATTCTTCCTTCAGCTAAAACATGCATGTGGAACCTAGAGTATGATCAACCATGTGATCGGGAGACGTGTTCAAATATGTCTCAGTTTTCGTACCCTGGTACTCGGGTGCAACATTCCAGACGCTTTACTAACACTCTCCCGACTTGGAGAGTCAGTCCCTTTAACCTCCTGTTTGGCCCAGTTTGCAATTTCTGCGGAAGATGAACAGGAATAGCGAGAACCAATGAGAGACTAGCTGGAGGTGTCTGGACGGGCAAATTTAACTCTCATTTCCCACCAGGAAGAGGAATTAACCAAAGGCTCAGCGTGCCGTGCCGGAAACAGATAAGGGCCTGAAGCCATCCTGCGGTGTTGCGGCCAGCTCAAAAGAAAGCGAGTTGAAGAAAGGATCTCAGGGGCACTGTAATTCACAAACCTGCAGAGTTATAAATGACAGCTATCCTCCAAAACTACACTGAAGTAAGGCTGCCAAGAGGACTTGAAAGCGGGGCAGAATTGCAGGAAACCGATTTCAGGAGGTAGACTGGAATTGCATTGAAAGCATAGGAAAAGAGGCAGAACGTCCACAATGATGCACTTGGCCAAAAAGGGCGTATGCGTTTTTTCCTGAATATATTCAGGAAAAAACGCATACGCACTTTTTGGCCAACCAAGCAAACTTGCAAAGGAAATCTGCACTACAATGAAGTCTCACTTCCCCCCAGTCAAAAGGGCCATCTGAAAAAAGTGTAAAATCCAGAAAGGCAGGACAGGCCATGGAGAACTGGGAGCCTTGTTATGCTGATGGGCGGGATGTAAATTGCCAACAACCACTCGGGAGAAGTGTATGGTGTTTCCTGAAACATCTAAAAAACAAAGCAACAGAGCCTAGGGCACTTCCACTTATGGTCCTATAGCTTAGGGAAATTAAAATCAAAAAGACACAGCCACCCCAAAGTTTGGGACGCCTCTGTTTACAAGAACCTCGTTTACCGTACAAGTTCAATATCACAGAAAGTGAAAAATGGATAAAGAACTTGTGGTACTTACGTACAATGCAGTATCACTCAGCAATGAAATCTATGTCATCAGGCCCGTAGCAGCATCATGAGTGGATTCAGGTACGATGATTCTAACTGAAATAAGTCACACAGAAAAAGAAACATCATAAGATATCACTAATACACGGATTGTAAACTTGGCTACACAGGAAATGAATTACAGAACAGAACAGGGTCTCAAATTTAGAAAACCAACTTATGCTTGCTTAAGGGGAAAGGTGAGTTGGGGTGCTGCATAAAACCAGAGATTGAAATGAGCACAGATAAAGTTCCTTAAGCCAAATATGGAATAGACAAGAGCTACTCCTTGCTCAACGAAATGGACTCAACACCGCATATTAAACGCCTAAGAATGTACCTGACTAGTAAGTATCTTAAAACCTATGGATTGCTATGTCTCCGAAAGAGAATCAAGCATGTGTACAGGGGCATAAACGCAGCAGTGATAGGATTGGAGAGGTTCGGTGAGCAAATGAAGACCCTTTGAAATCATATTGCATGGTACCCATTCCACGGGTTTCAACTACCCAGGTTTAAGGTATTCTTCCTTCAGCTAAAACATGCATGTGGAACCTAGAGTATGATCAACCATGTGATCGGGAGACGTGTTCAAATATGTCCCAGTTTTCGTACCCTGGTACTCGGGTGCAACATTCCATATGCTTTACTAACACTCTCCCGACTTGGAGAGTCAGTCCCTTTAACCTCCTGTTTGGCCCAGTTTGCAATTTCTGCGGAAGATGAACAGGAATAGCGAGAACCAATGAGAGACTACCTGGAGGTTTCTGAACGGGCAAATTTAACTCTCATTTCCCACCAGGAAGAGGAAATAACCAAAGGCTCAGCATGCCGTGCCGGAACCAGATTAGGGCCTGAAGCCATCCTGCGGTGTTGCGTCCAGTTCACAAGAAAGCGAGTTGAAGAAAGGAGCTCAGGGGCACTGTCATTCACAAACCTGCAGAGTTATAAATGACAGCTATCGTCCAAAAATAGACTGAAGTAAGGCTGCCAAGAGGACTTGAAAGCGGGGCAGAATTGCAGGAAACCGATTTCAGAAGGTAGACTTGAATTGCATTGAAAGCATAGGAAAAGAGGCAGAACGTCCACAATGATGCACTTGGCCAAAAAGGGCGTATGCGTTTTTTCCTGAATATATTCAGGAAAAAACGCATACGCCCTTTTTGGCCAACCAAGCAAACTTGCAAAGGAAATCTGCACTACAATGAAGTCTCACTTCCCCCCGGTCAAAAGGGCCATCTGAAAAAAGTATAAAATCCAGAAAGGCAGGACAGGCCATGGAGAACTGGGAGCCTTGTTATGCTGATGGGCGGGATGTAAATTGCCAACAGACACTCGGGAGAAGTGTATGGTGTTTCCTGAAACATCTAAAAAACAAAGCAACAGAGCCTAGGGCACTTCCACTTATTTTCCTATAGCTTAGGGAAATTAAAATCAAAAAGACACAGCCACCCCAAAGTTTGGGACGCCTCTGTTTACAAGAACCTCGTTTACCGTACAAATTCAATATCACAGAAAGTGAAAAATGGATAAAGAACTTGTGGTACTTACGTACAATGCAGTATCACTCAGCAATGAAATCTATGTCATCAGGCCCGTAGCAGCATCATGAGTGGATTCAGGTACGATGATTCTAACTGAAATAAGTCACACAGAAAAAGAAACATCATAAGATATCAGTAATACACGGAATGTAAACTTGGCTACACAGGAACTGAATTCCAAAACAGAACAGGTTCTCAAATTTAGAAAACCAACTTATGCTTGCTCAAGGGGAAAGGTGAGTTAGATTGCTGCATAAAACCAGAGATTGAAATGAGCACAGATAAAGTTCCTTAAGCCAAATATGGAATAGACAAGAGCTACTCCTTGCTCAACGAAATGGACTCAACACCGCATATTAAACGCCTAAGAATGTACCTGACTAGTAAGTATCTTAAAACCTAGGGATTGCTATGTCTCCGAAAGAGAATCAAGCATGTGTACAGGGGCATAAACGCAGCAGTGATAGGATTGGAGATGTTCGGTGAGCAAATGAAGACCCTTTGAAGTCATATTGCATGGTACCCATTCCACGGGTTTCAAATACCCAGGTTTAAGGTATTCTTCCTTCAGCTAAAACATGCATGTGGAACCTAGAGTATGATCAACCATGTGATCGGGAGACGTGTTCAAATATGTCTCAGTTTTCCTCCCCTGGTACTCGGGTGCAACATTCCAGACGCTTTACTAACACTCTCCCGACTTGGAGAGTCAGTCCCTTTAACCTCCTGTTTGGCCCAGTTTGCAATTTCTGCGGAAGCTGAACAGGAATAGCGAGAACCAATGAGAGGCTAGCTGCAGGTGTCTGGACGGGCAAATTTAACTCTCATTTCCCACCAGGAAGAGGAATTAACCAAAGGCTCAGCATGCCGGGCCGGAACCAGATTAGGGCCTGAAGCCATCCTGCGGTTTTGCGGCCAGGTCACAAGAAAGCGAGTTGAAGAAAGGATCTCAGGGGCACTGTAATTCACAAACCTGCAGAGTTATAAATGACAGCTATCGTCCAAAAATAGACTGAAGTAAGGCTGCCAAGAGGACTTGAAAGCGGGGCAGAATTGCAGGAAACCGATTTCAGGAGGTAGACTGGAATTGCATTGAAAGCATAGGAAAAGAGGCAGAACGTCCACAATGATGCACTTGGCCAAAAAGGGCGTATGCGTTTTTTCCTGAATATATTCAGGAAAAAACGCATACGCCCTTTTTGGCCAACCAAGCAAGCTTGCAAAGGAAATCTGCACTACAATGAAGTCTCACTTCCCCCAGTCAAAAGGGCCATCTGAAAAAAGTGTAAAATCCAGAAAGGCAGGACAGGCCATGGAGAACTGGGAGCCTTGTTATGCTGAAGGGCGGGATGTAAATTGCCAACAAACACTCGGGAGAAATGTATGGTGTTTCCTGAAACATCTAAAAAACAAAGCAACAGAGCCTAGGGCACTTCCACTTATGGTCCTATAGCTTAGAGAATTTAAAATCAAAAAGACACAGCCACCCCAAAGTTTCGAACGGCTCTGTTTACAAGAACCCCGTTTACAGTACAAGTTCAACATCGAAGAAACTGAAAAATGGATAAACAGTTGTGGTATTTTCTTACAAAGCAATATCACTCAGCAATGAAATCTGTGTCATCAGGCCCTTAGCAGCACAATGAGTGGATTCAGGTATGATGATTCTAATTGAAATAAGTGACACAGAAAAAGAAACATCATAAGATATCAGTAATACACGGAATGTAAACTTGACTACACAGGAACTGAATTACAGAACAGAACAGTGTCTCAAATTTAGAAAACCAACTTATGCTTGCTTAAGGGTAAAGGTGAGTTGGGGTGCTGCATAAAACCAGAGATTGAAATGAGCACAGATAAAGTTCCTTAATCCAAATATGGAATAGACAAGAGCTACTCCTTGCTCAACGAAATGGACTCAACACCGCATATTAAACGCCTAAGAATGTACCTGACTAGTAAGTATCTTAAAACCTAGGGATTGCTATGTCTCCGAAAGAGAATCAAGCATGTGTACAGGGGCATAAACGCAGCAGTGATAGGATTGGAGAGGTTCGGTGAGCAAATGAAGACCCTTTGAAGTCATATTGCATGGTACCCATTCCACGGGTTTCAACTACCCAGGTTTAAGGTATTCTTCCTTCAGCTAAAACATGCATGTGGAACCTAGAGTATGATCAACCATGTGATCGGGAGACGTGTTCAAATATGTCTCAGTTTTCGTACCCTGGTACTCGGGTGCAACATTCCAGACGCTTTACTAACACTCTCCCGACTTGGAGAGTCAGTCCCTTTAACCTCCTGTTTGGCCCAGTTTGCAATTTCTGCGGAAGATGAACAGGAATAGCGAGAACCAATGAGAGACTAGCTGGAGGTGTCTGGACGGGCAAATTTAACTCTCATTTCCCACCAGGAAGAGGAATTAACCAAAGGCTCAGCGTGCCGTGCCGGAAACAGATTAGGGCCTGAAGCCATCCTGCGGTGTTGCGGCCAGCTCAAAAGAAAGCGAGTTGAAGAAAGGATCTCAGGGGCACTGTAATTCACAAACCTGCAGAGTTATAAATGACAGCTATCCTCCAAAAATACACTGAAGTAAGGCTGCCAAGAGAACTTGAAAGCGGGGCAGAATTGCAGGAAACCGATTTCAGGAGGTAGACTGGAATTGCATTGAAAGCATAGGAAAAGAGGCAGAACGTCCACAATGATGCACTTGGCCAAAAAGGGCGTATGCGTTTTTTCCTGAATATATTCAGGAAAAAACGCATACGCACTTTTTGGCCAACCAAGCAAACTTGCAAAGGAAATCTGCACTACAATGAAGTCTCACTTCCCCCCAGTCTAAAGGGCCATCTGAAAAAAGTGTAAAATCCAGAAAGGCAGGACAGGCCATGGAGAACTGGGAGCCTTGTTATGCTGATGGGCGGGATGTAAATTGCCAACAACCACTCGGGAGAAGTGTATGGTGTTTCCTGAAACATCTAAAAAACAAAGCAACAGAGCCTAGGGCACTTCCACTTATGGTCCTATAGCTTAGGGAAATTAAAATCAAAAAGACACAGCCACCCCAAAGTTTGGGACGCCTCTGTTTACAAGAACCTCGTTTACCGTACAAGTTCAATATCACAGAAAGTGAAAAATGGATAAAGAACTTGTGGTACTTACGTACAATACAGTATCACTCAGCAATGAAATCTATGTCATCAGGCCCGTAGCAGCATCATGAGTGGATTCAGGTACGATGATTCTAACTGAAATAAGTCACACAGAAAAAGAAACATCATAAGATATCACTAATACACGGAATGTAAACTTGGCTACACAGGAACTGAATTCCAAAACAGAACAGGTTCTCAAATTTAGAAAACCAACTTATGCTTGCTTAAGGGGAAAGGTGAGTTGGATTGCTGCATAAAACCAGAGATTGAAATGAGCACAGATAAAGTTCCTTAAGCCAAATATGGAATAGACAAGAGCTACTCCTTGCTCAACGAAATGGACTCAACACCGCATATTAAACGCCTAAGAATGTACCTGACTAGTAAGTATCTTAAAACCTATGGATTGCTATGTCTCCGAAAGAGAATCAAGCATGTGTACAGGGGCATAAACGCAGCAGTGATAGGATTGGAGATGTTCGGTGAGCAAATGAAGACCCTTTGAAGTCATATTGCATGGTACCCATTCCACGGGTTTCAAATACCCAGGTTTAAGGTATTCTTCCTTCAGCTAAAACATGCATGTGGAACCTAGAGTATGATCAACCATGTGATCGGGAGACGTGTTCAAATATGTCTCAGTTTTCGTACCCTGGTACTTGGGTGCAACATTCCAGACGCTTTACTAACACTCTCCCGACTTGGAGAGTCAGTCCCTTTAACCTCCTGTTTGGCCCAGTTTGCAATTTCTGCGGAAGATGAACAGGAATAGCGAGAACCAATGAGAGACTAGCTGGAGGTGTCTGGACGGGCAAATTTAACTCTCATTTCCCACCAGGAAGAGGAAATAACCAAAGGCTCAGCGTGCCGTACCAGAATCAGATTAGGGCCTGAAGCCATCCTGCGGTGTTGCGGCCAGCTCAAAAGAAAGCGAGTTGAAGAAAGGAACTCAGGGGCACTGTAATTCACAAACCTGCAGAGTTATAAATGACAGCTATCGTCCAAAAATAGACTGAAGTAAGGCTGCCAAGAGGACTTGAAAGCAGGGCAGAATTGCAGGAAACCGATTTCAGGAGGTAGACTGGAATTGCATTGAAAGCATAGGAAAAGAGGCAGAACGTCCACAATGATGCACTTGGCCAAAAAGGGCGTATGCGTTTTTTCCTGAATATATTCAGGAAAAAACGCATACGCCCTTTTTGGCCAACCAAGCAAGCTTGCAAAGGAAATCTGCACTACAATGAAGTCTCACTTCCCCCCGGTCAAAAGGGCCATCTGAAAAAAGTGTAAAATCCAGAAAGGCAGGACAGGCCATGGAGAACTGGGAGCCTTGTTATGCTGATGGGCGGGATGTAAATTGCCAACAACCACTCGGGAGAAGTGTATGGTGTTTCCTGAAACATATAAAAAACAAAGCAACAGAACCTAGGGCACTTCCACTTATGGTCCTATAGCTTAGGGAAATTAAAATCAAAAAGACACAGCCACCCCAAAGTTTGGATCGGCTCTGTTTACAAGAACCTCGTTTACAGTACAAGTTCAACATCACAGAAAGTGAAAAATGGATAAAGAAGTTGTGGTATTTACTTACAAAGCAATATCACTCAGCAATGAAATCTGTGTCATCAGGCCCTTAGCAGCACAATGAGTGGATTCAGGTATGATGATTCTAACTGAAATAAGTCACACAGAAAAAGAAACATCTTAAGATATCAGTAATACACGGAATGTAAACTTGGCTACACAGGAACTGAATTACAGAACAGAACAGGGACTCAAATTTAGAAAACCAACTTATGCTTGCTTAAGGGGAAAGGTGAGTTGGGGTGCTGCATAAAACCAGAGATTGAAATGAGCACAGATAAAGTTCCTTAAGCCAAATATGGAATAGACAAGAGCTACTCCTTGCTCAACGAAATGGACTCAACACCCCATATTAAACGCCTAAGAATGTACCTGACTAGTAAGTATCTTAAAACCTATGGATTGCTATGTCTCCGAAAGAGAATCAAGCATGTGTACAGGGGCATAAACGCAGCAGTGATAGGATTGGAGAGGTTCGGTGAGCAAATGAAGACCCTTTGAAGTCATATTGCATGGTACCCATTCCACGGGTTTCAACTACCCAGGTTTAAGGTATTCTTCCTTCAGCTAAAACATGCATGTGGAACCTAGAGTATGATCAACCATGTGATCGGGAGACGTGTTCAAATATGTCCCAGTTTTCGTACCCTGGTACTCGGGTGCAACATTCCAGAGGCTTTACTAACACTCTCCCGACTTGGAGAGTCAGTCCCTTTAACCTCCTGTTTGGCCCAGTTTGCAATTTCTGCGGAAGATGAACAGGAATAGCGAGAACCAATGAGAGGCTAGCTGGAGGTGTCTGGACGGGCAAATTTAACTCTCATTTCCCACCAGGAAGAGGAATTAACCAAAGGCTCAGCGTGCCGTTCCGGAACCAGATTAGGGTCTGAAGCCATCCTGCGGTGTTGCGGCCAGCTCAAAAGAAAGCGAGTTGAAGAAAGGAGCTCAGGGGCACTGTAATTCACAAACCTGCAGAGTTATAAATGACAGCTATCGTCCAAAAATAGACTGAAGTAAGGCTGCCAAGAGGACTTGAAAGCGGGGCAGAATTGCAGGAAACCGATTTCAGAAGGTAGACTGGAATTGCATTGAAAGCATAGGAAAAGAGGCAGAACGTCCACAATGATGCACTTGGCCAAAAAGGGCGTATGCGTTTTTTCCTGAATATATTCAGGAAAAAACGCATACGCCCTTTTTGGCCAACCAAGCAAGCTTGCAAAGGAAATCTGCACTACAATGAAGTCTCACTTCCCCCCGGTCAAAAGGGCCATCTGAAAAAAGTGTAAAATCCAGAAAGGCAGGACAGGCCATGGAGAACTGGGAGCCTTGTTATGCTGATGGGCGGGATGTAAATTACCAACAGACACTCAGGAGAAATGTATGGTGTTTCCTGAAACATCTAAAAAACAAAGCAACAGAGCCTAGGGCACTGCCACTTATGGTCCTATAGCTTAGGGAAATTAAAATCAAAAAGACACAGCCACCCCAAAGTTTGGGACGCCTCTGTTTACAAGAACCTCGTTTACAGTACAAGTTCAACATCGCAGAAAGTGAAAAATGGATAAAGAAGTTGTGGTATTTACTTACAAAGCAATATCACTCAGCAATGAAATCTATGTCATCAGGCCCTTAGGAGCACAATGAGTGGATTCAGGTATGATGATTCTAACTGAAATAAGTCACACAGAAAAAGACACATCATAAGATATCAGTAATACATGGAATGTAAACTTGGCTACACAGGAACTGAATTACAGAACAGAACAGGGTCTCAAATTTAGAAAACCAACTTATGCTTGCTTAAGGGGAAAGGTGAGTTGGGGTGCTGCATAAAACCAGAGATTGAAATGAGCACAGATAAAGTTCCTTAAGCCAAATATGGAATAGACAAGAGCTACTCCTTGCTCAACGAAATGGACTCAACACCGCATATTAAACGCCTAAGAATGTACCTGACTAGTAAGTATCTTAAAACCTATGGATTGCTATGTCTCCGAAAGAGAATCAAGCATGTGTACAGGGGCATAAACGCAGCAGTGATAGGATTGGAGAGGTTCGGTGAGCAAATGAAGACCCTTTGAAGTCATATTGCATGGTACCCATTCCACGGGTTTCAACTACCCAGGTTTAAGGTATTCTTCCTTCAGCTAAAACATGCATGTGGAACCTAGAGTATGATCAACCATGTGATCGGGAGACGTGTTCAAATATGTCCCAGTTTTCGTACCCTGGTACTCGGGTGCAACATTCCAGACGCTTTACTAACACTCTCCCGACTTGGAGAGTCAGTCCCTTTAACCTCCTGTTTGGCCCAGTTTGCAATTTCTGCGGAAGATGAACAGGAATTGCGAGAACCAATGAGAGACTAGCTGGAGGTGTCTGGACGGGCAAATTTAACTCTCATTTCCCACCAGGAAGAGGAATTAACCAAAGGCTCAGCGTGCCGTACCGGAACCAGATTAGGGCCTGAAGCCATCCTGCGGTGTTGCGGCCAGCTCAAAAGAAAGCGAGTTGAAGAAAGGAGCTCAGGGGCACTGTAATTCACAAACCTGCAGAGTTATAAATGACAGCTAACGTCCAAAAATAGACTGAAGTAAGGCTGCCAAGAGGACTTGAAAGCGGGGCAGAATTGCAGGAAACCGATTTCAGGAGGTAGACTGGAATTGCATTGAAAGCATAGGAAAAGAGGCAGAACGTCCACAATGATGCACTTGGCCAAAAAGGGCGTATGCGTTTTTTCCTGAATATATTCAGGAAAAAACGCATACGCCCTTTTTGGCCAACCAAGCAAGCTTGCAAAGGAAATCTGCACTACAATGAAGTCTCACTTCCCCCCGGTCAAAAGGGCCATCTGAAAAAAGTGTAAAATCCAGAAAGGCAGGACAGGCCATGGAGAACTGGGAGCCTTGTTATGCTGATGGGCGGGATGTAAATTGCCAACAGACACTCGGGAGAAGTGTATGGTGTTTCCTTAAACATCTAAAAAACAAAGCAACAGAGCCTAGGGCACTGCCACTTATGGTCCTATAGCTTAGGGAAATTAAAATCAAAAAGACACAGCCACCCCAAAGTTTGGAACGGCTCTGTTTACAGGAACCTCATTTACAGTACAAGTTCAACATCGCAGAAAGTGAAAAATGGATAAAGAAGTTGTGGTATTTACTTACAAAGCAATATCACTCAGCAATGAAATCTGTGTCATCAGGCCCTTAGCAGCACAATGAGTGGATTCAGGTATGATGATTCTAACTGAAATAAGTCACACAGAAAAAGAAACATCATAAGATATCAGTAATACACGGATTGTAAACTTGGCTACACAGGAACTGAATGACAGAACAGAACAGGTTCTCAAATTTAGAAAACCAACTTATGCTTGCTTAAGGGGAAAGGTGAGTTGGGGTGCTGCATAAAACCAGAGATTGAAATGAGCACAGATAAAGTTCCTTAAGCCAAATATGGAATAGACAAGAGCTACTCCTTGCTCAACGAAATGGACTCAACACCGCATATTAAACGCCTAAGAATGTACCTGACTAGTAAGTATCTTAAAACCTATGGATTGCTATGTCTCCGAAAGAGAATCAAGCATGTGTACAGGGGCATAAACGCAGCAGTGATAGGATTGGAGAGGTTCGGTGAGCAAATGAAGACCCTTTGAAGTCATATTGCATGGTACCCATTCCACGGGTTTCAACTACCCAGGTTTAAGGTATTCTTCCTTCAGCTAAAACATGCATGTGGAACCTAGAGTATGATCAACCATGTGATCGGGAGACGTGTTCAAATATGTCTCAGTTTTCGTACCCTGGTACTTGGGTGCAACATTCCAGACGCTTTACTAACACTCTCCCGACTTGGAGAGTCAGTCCCTTTGACCTCCTGTTTGGCCCAGTTTGCAATTTCTGCGGAAGATGAACAGGAATAGTGAGAACCAATGAGAGACTAGCTGGAGGTGTCTGGACGGGCAAATTTAACTCTCATTTCCCACCAGGAAGAGGAAATAACCAAAGGGTCAGCGTTCCGTACCAGAATCAGATTAGGGCCTGAAGCCATCCTGCGGTGTTGCGGCCAGCTCAAAAGAAAGCGAGTTGAAGAAAGGAGCTCAGGGGCACTGTAATTCACAAACCTGCAGAGTTATAAATGACAGCTATCGTCCAAAAATATACTGAAGTAAGGCTGCCAAGAGGACTTGAAAGCAGGGCAGAATTGCAGGAAACCGATTTCAGGAGGTAGACTGGAATTGCATTGAAAGCATAGGAAAAGAGGCAGAACGTCCACAATGATGCACTTGGCCAAAAAGGGCGTATGCGTTTTTTCCTGAATATATTCAGGAAAAAACGCATACGCCCTTTTTGGCCAACCAAGCAAGCTTGCAAAGGAAATCTGCACTACAATGAAGTCTCACTTCCCCCCGGTCAAAAGGGCCATCTGAAAAAAGTGTAAAATCCAGAAAGGCAGGACAGGCCATGGAGAACTGGGAGCCTTGTTATGCTGATGGGCGGGATGTAAATTGCCAACAACCACTCGGGAGAAGTGTATGGTGTTTCCTGAAACATCTAAAAAACAAAGCAACAGAACCTAGGGCACTTCCACTTATGGTCCTATAGCTTAGGGAAATTAAAATCAAAAAGACACAGCCACCCCAAAGTTTGGATCGGCTCTGTTTACAAGAACCTCGTTTACAGTACAAGTTCAACATCACAGAAAGTGAAAAATGGATAAAGAAGTTGTGGTATTTACTTACAAAGCAATATCACTCAGCAATGAAATCTGTGTCATCAGGCCCTTAGCAGCACAATGAGTGGATTCAGGTATGATGATTCTAACTGAAATAAGTCACACAGAAAAAGAAACATCTTAAGATATCAGTAATACACGGAATGTAAACTTGGCTACACAGGAACTGAATTACAGAACAGAACAGGGACTCAAATTTAGAAAACCAACTTATGCTTGCTTAAGGGGAAAGGTGAGTTGGGGTGCTGCATAAAACCAGAGATTGAAATGAGCACAGATAAAGTTCCTTAAGCCAAATATGGAATAGACAAGAGCTACTCCTTGCTCAACGAAATGGACTCAACACCCCATATTAAACGCCTAAGAATGTACCTGACTAGTAAGTATCTTAAAACCTATGGATTGCTATGTCTCCGAAAGAGAATCAAGCATGTGTACAGGGGCATAAACGCAGCAGTGATAGGATTGGAGAGGTTCGGTGAGCAAATGAAGACCCTTTGAAGTCATATTGCATGGTACCCATTCCACGGGTTTCAACTACCCAGGTTTAAGGTATTCTTCCTTCAGCTAAAACATGCATGTGGAACCCAGAGTATGATCAACCATGTGATCGGGAGACGTGTTCAAATATGTCCCAGTTTTCGTACCCTGGTACTCGGTTGCAACATTCCAGACGCTTTACTAACACTCTCCCGACTTGGAGAGTCAGTCCCTTTAACCTCCTGTTTGGCCCAGTTTGCAATTTCTGCGGAAGATGAACAGGAATAGCGAGAACCAATGAGAGGCTAGCTGGAGGTGTCTGGACGGGCAAATTTAACTCTCATTTCCCACCAGGAAGAGGAATTAACCAAAGGCTCAGCGTGCCGTTCCGGAACCAGATTAGGGTCTGAAGCCATCCTGCGGTGTTGCGGCCAGCTCAAAAGAAAGCGAGTTGAAGAAAGGAGCTCAGGGGCACTGTAATTCACAAACCTGCAGAGTTATAAATGACAGCTATCGTCCAAAAATAGACTGAAGTAAGGCTGCCAAGAGGACTTGAAAGCGGGGCAGAATTGCAGGAAACCGATTTCAGAAGGTAGACTGGAATTTCATTGAAAGCATAGGAAAAGAGGCAGAACGTCCACAATGATGCACTTGGCCAAAAAGGGCGTATGCGTTTTTTCCTGAATATATTCAGGAAAAAACGCATACGCCCTTTTTGGCCAACCAAGCAAGCTTGCAAAGGAAATCTGCACTACAATGAAGTCTCACTTCCCCCCGGTCAAAAGGGCCATCTGAAAAAAGTGTAAAATCCAGAAAGGCAGGACAGGCCATGGAGAACTGGGAGCCTTGTTATGCTGATGGGCGGGATGTAAATTACCAAAAGACACTCAGGAGAAGTGTATGGTGTTTCCTGAAACATCTAAAAAACAAAGCAACAGAGCCTAGGGCACTTCCACTTATGGTCCTATAGCTTAGGGAAATTAAAATCAAAAAGACACAGCCACCCCAAAGTTTGGGACGCCTCTGTTTACAAGAACCTCGTTTACAGTACAAGTTCAACATCGCAGAAAGTGAAAAATGGATAAAGAAGTTGTGGTATTTACTTACAAAGCAATATCACTCAGCAATGAAATCTATGTCATCAGGCCCTTAGGAGCACAATGAGTGGATTCAGGTATGATGATTCTAACTGAAATAAGTCACACAGAAAAAGACACATCATAAGATATCAGTAATACATGGAATGTAAACTTGGCTACACAGGAACTGAATTACAGAACAGAACAGGGTCTCAAATTTAGAAAACCAACTTATGCTTGCTTAAGGGGAAAGGTGAGTTGGGGTGCTGCATAAAACCAGAGATTGAAATGAGCACAGATAAAGTTCCTTAAGCCAAATATGGAATAGACAAGAGCTACTCCTTGCTCAACGAAATGGACTCAACACCGCATATTAAACGCCTAAGAATGTACCTGACTAGTAAGTATCTTAAAACCTATGGATTGCTATGTCTCCGAAAGAGAATCAAGCATGTGTACAGGGGCATAAACGCAGCAGTGATAGGATTGGAGAGGTTCGGTGAGCAAATGAAGACCCTTTGAAGTCATATTGCATGGTACCCATTCCACGGGTTTCAACTACCCAGGTTTAAGATATTCTTCCTTCAGCTAAAACATGCATGTGGAACCTAGAGTATGATCAACCATGTGATCGGGAGACGTGTTCAAATATGTCCCAGTTTTCGTACCCTGGTACTCGGGTGCAACATTCCAGACGCTTTACTAACACTCTCCCGACTTGGAGAGTCAGTCCCTTTAACCTCCTGTTTGGCCCAGTTTGCAATTTCTGCGGAAGATGAACAGGAATAGCGAGAACCAATGAGAGACTAGCTGGAGGTGTCTGGACGGGCAAATTTAACTCTCATTTCCCACCAGGAAGAGGAATTAACCAAAGGCTCAGCGTGCCGTACCGGAACCAGATTAGGGCCTGAAGCCATCCTGCGGTGTTGCGGCCAGCTCAAAAGAAAGCGAGTTGAAGAAAGGAGCTCAGGGGCACTGTAATTCACAAACCTGCAGAGTTATAAATGACAGCTAACGTCCAAAAATAGACTGAAGTAAGGCTGCCAAGAGGACTTGAAAGCGGGGCAGAATTGCAGGAAACCGATTTCAGGAGGTAGACTGGAATTGCATTGAAAGCATAGGAAAAGAGGCAGAACGTCCACAATGATGCACTTGGCCAAAAAGGGCGTATGCGTTTTTTCCTGAATATATTCAGGAAAAAACGCATACGCCCTTTTTGGCCAACCAAGCAAGCTTGCAAAGGAAATCTGCACTACAATGAAGTCTCACTTCCCCCCGGTCAAAAGGGCCATCTGAAAAAAGTGTAAAATCCAGAAAGGCAGGACAGGCCATGGAGAACTGGGAGCCTTGTTATGCTGATGGGCGGGATGTAAATTGCCAACAGACACTCGGGAGAAGTGTATGGTGTTTCCTTAAACATCTAAAAAAAAAAGCAACAGAGCCTAGGGCACTGCCACTTATGGTCCTATAGCTTAGGGAAATTAAAATCAAAAAGACACAGCCACCCCAAAGTTTGGAACGGCTCTGTTTACAGGAACCTCATTTACAGTACAAGTTCAACATCGCAGAAAGTGAAAAATGGATAAAGAAGTTGTGGTATTTACTTACAAAGCAATATCACTCAGCAATGAAATCTGTGTCATCAGGCCCTTAGCAGCACAATGAGTGGATTCAGGTATGATGATTCTAACTGAAATAAGTCACACAGAAAAAGAAACATCATAAGATATCAGTAATACACGGAATGTAAACTTGGCTACACAGGAACTGAATTATAGAACAGAACAGGGTCTCAAATTTAGAAAACCAACCTATGCTTGCTTAAGGTTAAAGGTGAGTTGGGGTGCTGCATAAAACCAGAGATTGAAATGAGCACAGATAAAGTTCCTTAAGCCAAATATGGAATAGACAAGAGCTACTCCTTGCTCAAAGAAATGGACTCAACACCGCATATTAAACGCCTAAGAATGTACCTGACTAGTAAGTATCTTAAAATCTAGGGATTGCTATGTCTCCGAAAGAGAATAAAGCATGTGTACAGGGGCATAAACGCAGCAGTGATAGGATTGGAGAGGTTCAGTGAGCAAATGAAGACCCTTTGAAGTCATATTGCATGGTACCCATTCCACGGGTTTCAACTACCCAGGTTTTAGGTATTCTTCCTTCAGCTAAAACATGCATGTGGAACCCAGAGTATGATCAACCATGTGATTGGGAGACGTGTTCAAATATGTCTCAGTTTTCCTCCCCTGGTACTCGGGTGCAACATTCCAGATGCTTTACTAACACTCTCCCCACTTGGAGAGTCAGCGCCTTTAACCTCCTGTTTGGCCCAGTTTGCAATTTCTGCGGAAGATGAACAGGAATAGCGAGAACCAATGAGAGACTAGCTGGAGGTGTCTGGACGGGCAAATTTAAGTCTCATTTCCCACCAGGAAGAGGAAATAACCAGAGGCTCAGCGTGCCGTGCCGGAACCAGATTAGGGCCTGAAGCCATCCTGCGGTGTTGCGGCCAGGTCACAAGAAAGCAAGTTGAAGAAAGGAGCTCAGGGGCACTGTAATTCACAAACCTGCAGAGTTATAAATGACAGCTATCGTCCAAAAATAGACTGAAGTAAGGCTGCCAAGAGGACTTGAAAGCGGGGCAGAATTGCAGGAAACCGATTTCAGGAGGTAGACTGGAATTGCATTGAAAGCATAGGAAAAGAGGCAGAACGTCCACAATGATGCACTTGGCCAAAAAGGGCGTATGCGTTTTTTCCTGAATATATTCAGGAAAAAACGCATACGCCCTTTTTGGCCAACCAAGCAAACTTGCAAAGGAAATCTGCACTACAATGAAGTCTCACTTCCCCCGGTCAAAAGGGCCATCTGAAAAAAGTGTAAAATCCAGAAAGGCAGGACAGGCCATGGAGAACTGGGAGCCTTGTTATGCTGATGGGCGGGATGTAAATTGCCAACAGACACTCAGGATAAGTGTATGGTGTTTCCTGAAACATCTAAAAAACAAAGCAACAGAGCCTATGGCACTTCCACTTATGGTCCTATAGCTTAGGGAAATTAAAATCAAAAAGACACAGCCACCCCAAAGTTTGGGACGCCTCCGTTTAAAAGAACCTCGTTTACCGTACAAGTTCAATATCACAGAAAGTGAAAAATGGATAAAGAACTTGTGGTACTTACGTACAATGCAGTATCACTCAGCAATGAAATCTATGTCATCAGGCCCGTAGCAGCATAATGAGTGGATTCAGGTACGATGATTCTAACTGAAATAAGTCACACAGAAAAAGAAACATCATAAGATATCACTAATACACGGAATGTAAACTTGGCTACACAGGAACTGCATTCCAAAACAGAACAGGGTCTCAAATTTAGAAAACCAACTTATGCTTGCTTAAGGGGAAAGGTGAGTTGAGGTGCTGCATAAAACCAGAGATTGAAATGAGCACAGATAAAGTTCCTTAAGCCAAATATGGAATAGACAAGAGCTACTCCTTGCTCAACGAAAAGGACTCAAAACCCCATATTAAACGCCTAAAAATGTACCTGACTAGTAAGTGTCTTAAAACCTATGGATTGCTATGTCTCCAAAAGAGAATCAAGCGTGTGTACAGGGGCATAAATGCAGCAGTGATAGGATTGGAGAGGTTCGGGGAGCAAATGAAGACCCTTTGAAGTCATATTGCACGGTACCCATTCCACGGGTCTCAACTCTCCAGGTTTAAGGTATTCTTCCTTCAGCTAAAACATGCATGTGGAACCCAGAGTATGATCAACCATGTGAACGGGAGACGTGTTCAAATATGTCTCAGTTTTCCTACCCTGGTACTCGGGTGCAACACTCCAGACGCTTTACTAACACTCTCCCGACTTGGAGAGTCAGTCCCTTTAACCTCCTGTTTGGCCCAGTTTGCAATTTCTGCGGAAGATGAACAGGAATAGCGAGAACCAATGAGAGGCTAGCTGCAGGTGTCTGGACGGGCAAATTTAACTCTCATTTCCCACCAGGAAGAGGAATTAACCAAAGGCTCAGCATGCCGGGCCGGAACCAGATTAGGGCCTGAAGCCATCCTGCGGTGTTGCGGCCAGGTCACAAGAAAGCGAGTTGAAGAAAGGAGCTCAGGGGCACTGTAATTCACAAACCTGCAGAGTTATAAATGACAGCTATCGTCCAAAAATAGACTGAAGTAAGGCTGCCAAGAGGACTTGAAAGCGGGGCAGAATTGCAGGAAACCGATTTCAGGAGGTAGACTGGAATTGCATTGAAAGCATAGGAAAAGAGGCAGAACGTCCACAATGATGCACTTGGCCAAAAAGGGCGTATGCGTTTTTTCCTGAATATATTCAGGAAAAAACGCATACGCCCTTTTTGGCCAACCAAGCAAGCTTGCAAAGGAAATCTGCACTACAATGAAGTCTCACTTCCCCCCGGTCAAAAGGGCCATCTGAAAAAAGTGTAAAATCCAGAAAGGCAGGACAGGCCATGGAGAACTGGGAGCCTTGTTATGCTGATGGGCGGGATGTAAATTACCAACAGACACTCAGGAGAAGTGTATGGTGTTTCCTGAAACATCTAAAAAACAAAGCAACAGAGCCTAGGGCACTGCCACTTATGGTCCTATAGCTTAGGGAAATTAAAATCAAAAAGACACAGCCACCCCAAAGTTTGGGACGCCTCTGTTTACAAGAACCTCGTTTACAGTACAAGTTCAACATCGCAGAAAGTGAAAAATGGATAAAGAAGTTGTGGTATTTACTTACAAAGCAATATCACTCAGCAATGAAATCTGTGTCATCAGGCCCTTAGCAGCACAATGAGTGGATTCAGGTATGATGATTCTAACTGAAATAAGTCACACAGAAAAAGAAACATCATAAGATATCAGTAATACACGGAATGGAAACTTGGCTACACAGGAACTGAATTACAGAACAGAACAGGGTCTCAAATTTAGAAAACCAACTTATGCTTGCTTAAGGGGAAAGGTGAGTTGGGGTGCTGCATAAAACCAGAGATTGAAATGAGCACAGATAAAGTTCCTTAAGCCAAATATGGAATAGACAAGAGCTACTCCTTGCTCAACGAAATGGACTCAACACCCCATATTAAACGCCTAAGAATGTACCTGACTAGTAAGTATCTTAAAACCTATGGATTGCTATGTCTCCGAAAGAGAATCAAGCATGTGTACAGGGGCATAAACGCAGCAGTGATAGGATTGGAGAGGTTCGGTGAGCAAATGAAGACCCTTTGAAGTCATATTGCATGGTACCCATTCCACGGGTTTCAACTACCCAGGTTTTAGGTATTCTTCCTCAGCTAAAACATGCATGTGGAACCCAAGTATGATCAACCATGTGAATGGGAGACATGTTCAAATATGTCTCAGTTTTCCTCCCCTGGTACTCGGGTGCAAAATTCCAGACGCTTTACTAACACTCTCCCCACTTGGAGAGTCAGCGCCTTTAACCTCCTGTTTGGCCCAGTTTGCAATTTCTGCGGAAGATGAACAGGAATAGCGAGAACCAATGAGAGACTAGCTGGAGGTGTCTGGACGGGCAAATTTAAGTCTCATTTCCCACCAGGAAGAGGAAATAACCAGAGGCTCAGCGTGCCGTGCCGGAACCAGATTAGGGCCTGAAGCCATCCTGCGGTGTTGCGGCCAGGTCACAAGAAAGCAAGTTGAAGAAAGGAGCTCAGGGGCACTGTAATTCACAAACCTGCAGAGTTATAAATGACAGCTATCGTCCAAAAATAGACTGAAGTAAGGCTGCCAAGAGGACTTGAAAGCGGGGCAGAATTGCAGGAAACCGATTTCAGGAGGTAGACTGGAATTGCATTGAAAGCATAGGAAAAGAGGCAGAACGTCCACAATGATGCACTTGGCCAAAAAGGGCGTATGCGTTTTTTCCTGAATATATTCAGGAAAAAACGCATACGCCCTTTTTGGCCAACCAAGCAAACTTGCAAAGGAAATCTGCACTACAATGAAGTCTCACTTCCCCCCGGTCAAAAGGGCCATCTGAAAAAAGTGTAAAATCCAGAAAGGCAGGACAGGCCATGGAGAACTGGGAGCCTTGTTATGCTGATGGGCGGGATGTAAATTGCCAATAGACACTCAGGATAAGTGTATGGTGTTTCCTGAAACATCTAAAAAACAAAGCAACAGAGCCTAGGGCACTTCCACTTATGGTCCTATAGCTTAGGGAAATTAAAATCAAAAAGACACAGCCACCCCAAAGTTTGGGACGCCTCCGTTTAAAAGAACCTCATTTACCGTACAAGTTCAATATCACAGAAAGTGAAAAATGGATAAAGAACTTGTGGTACTTACGTACAATGCAGTATCACTCAGCAATGAAATCTATGTCATCAGGCCCGTAGCAGCATAATGAGTGGATTCAGGTACGATGATTCTAACTGAAATAAGTCACACAGAAAAAGAAACATCATAAGATATCACTAATACACGGAATGTAAACTTGGCTACACAGGAACTGCATTCCAAAACAGAACAGGGTCTCAAATTTAGAAAACCAACTTATGCTTGCTTAAGGGGAAAGGTGAGTTGAGGTGCTGCATAAAACCAGAGATTGAAATGAGCACAGATAAAGTTCCTTAAGCCAAATATGGAATAGACAAGAGCTACTCCTTGCTCAATGAAATGGACTCAAAACCCCATATTAAACGCCTAAGAATGTACCTGACTAGTAAGTATCTTAAAACCTATGGATTGCTATGTCTCCAAAAGAGAATCAAGCGTGTGTACAGGGGCATAAATGCAGCAGTGATAGGATTGGAGAGGTTCGGGGAACAAATGAAGACCCTTTGAAGTCATATTGCACGGTACCCATTCCACGGGTCTCAACTCTCCAGGTTTAAGGTATTCTTCCTTCAGCTAAAACATGCATGTGGAACCCAGAGTATGATCAACCATGTGAACGGGAGACGTGTTCAAATATGTCTCAGTTTTCCTACCCTGGTACTCGGGTGCAACACTCCAGACGCTTTACTAACACTCTCCCGACTTGGAGAGTCAGTCCCTTTAACCTCCTGTTTGGCCCAGTTTGCAATTTCTGCGGAAGATGAACAGGAATAGCGAGAACCAATGAGAGGCTAGCTGGAGGTGTCTGGACGGGCAAATTTAACTCTCATTTCCCACCAGGAAGAGGAATTAACCAAAGGCTCAGCATGCCGGGCCGGAACCAGATTAGGGCCTGAAGCCATCCTGCGGTGTTGCGGCCAGGTCACAAGAAAGCGAGTTGAAGAAAGGAGCTCAGGGGCACTGTAATTCACAAACCTGCAGAGTTATAAATGACAGCTATCGTCCAAAAATAGACTGAAGTAAGGCTGCCAAGAGGACTTGAAAGCGGGGCAGAATTGCAGGAAACCGATTTCAGGAGGTAGACTGGAATTGCATTGAAAGCATAGGAAAAGAGGCAGAACGTCCACAATGATGCACTTGGCCAAAAAGGGCGTATGCGTTTTTTCCTGAATATATTCAGGAAAAAACGCATACGCCCTTTTTGGCCAACCAAGCAAACATGCAAAGGAAATCTGCACTACAATGAAGTCTCACTTCCCCCCGGTCAAAAGGGCCATCTGAAAAAAGTGTAAAATCCAGAAAGGCAGGACAGGCCATGGAGAACTGGGAGCCTTGTTATGCTGATGGGCGGGATGTAAATTGCCAACAGACACTCAGGAGAAGTGTATGGTGTTTCCTGAAACATCTAAAAAACAAAGCAACAGAGCCTAGGGCACTTCCACTTATGGTCCTATAGCTTAGGGAAATTAAAATCAAAAAGACACAGCCACCCCAAAGTTTGGAACGGCTCTGTTTACAAGAACCTCGTTTACAGTACAAGTACAACATCGCAGAAAGTGAAAAATGGATAAAGAAGTTGTGGTATTTACTTACAAAGCAATATCACCAATCAATGAAATCTGTGTCATCAGGCCCTTAGCAGCACAATGAGTGGATTCATGTATGATGATTCTAACTGAAATAAGTCACACAGAAAAAGAAACATCCTAAGATATCAGTAATACACGGAATGTAAACTTGGCTACACAGGAACTGAATTACAGAACAGAACAGGGTCTCAAATTTAGAAAACCAACTTATGCTTGCTTAAGGTTAAAGGTGAGTTGGGGTGCTGCATAAAACCAGAGATTGAAATGAGGACAGATAAAGTTCCTTAAGCCAAATATGGAATAGACAAGAGCTACTCCTTGCTCAACGAAATGGACTCAACACCGCATATTAAACGCCTAAGAATGTACCTGACTAGTAAGTATCTTAAAACCTATGGATTGCTATGTCTCCGAAAGAGAATCAAGCATGTGTACAGGGGCATAAACGCAGCAGTGATAGGATTGGAGAGGTTCGGTGAGCAAATGAAGACCCTTTGAAGTCATATTGCATGGTACCCATTCCACGGGTTTCAACTACCCAGGTTTTAGGTATTCTTCCTTCAGCTAAAACATGCATGTGGAACCTAGAGTATGATCAACCATGTGATCGGGAGACGTGTTCAAATATGTCTCAGTTTTCCTCCCCTGGTACTCGGGTGCAACATTCCAGACGCTTTACTAACACTCTCCCGACTTGGAGAGTCAGTCCCTTTAACCTCCTGTTTGGCCCAGTTTGCAATTTCTGCGGAAGATGAACAGGAATAGCGAGAACCAATGAGAGGCTAGCTGGAGGTGTCTGGACGGGCAAATTTAACTCTCATTTCCCACCAGGAAGAGGAAATAACCAAAGGCTCAGCGTGCCGTGCCGGAACCAGATTAGGGCCTGAAGCCATCCTGCGGTGTTGCGGCCAGCTCAAAAGAAAGCGAGTTGAAGAAAGGAGCTCAGGGGCACTGTAATTCACAAACCTGCAGAGTTATAAATGACAGCTATCGTCCAAAAATAGACTGAAGTAAGGCTGCCAAGAGGACTTGAAAGCGGGGCAGAATTGCAGGAAACCGATTTCAGAAGGTAGACTGGAATTGCATTGAAAGCATAGGAAAAGAGGCAGAACGTCCACAATGATGCACTTGGCCAAAAAGGGCGTATGCGTTTTTTCCTGAATATATTCAGGAAAAAACGCATACGCACTTTTTGGCCAACCAAGCAAGCTTGCAAAGGAAATCTGCACTACAATGAAGTCTCACTTCCCCCCGGTCAAAAGGGCCATCTGAAAAAAGTGTAAAATCCAGAAAGGCAGGACAGGCCATGGAGAACTGGGAGCCTTGTTATGCTGATGGGCGGGATGTAAATTACCAACAGACACTCAGGAGAAGTGTATGGTGTTTCCTGAAACATCTAAAAAACAAAGCAACAGAGCCTAGGGCACTGCCACTTATGGTCCTATAGCTTAGGGAAATTAAAATCAAAAAGACACAGCCACCCCAAAGTTTGGAACGGCTCTGTTTACAAGAACCTCGTTTACAGTACAAGTTCAACATCGCAGAAAGTGAAAAATGGATAAAGAAGTTGTGGTATTTACTTACAAAGCAATATCACCAATCAATGAAATCTGTGTCATCAGGCCCTTAGCAGCACAATGAGTGGATTCAGGTATGATGATTCTAACTGAAATAAGTCACACAGAAAAAGACACATCATAAGATATCAGTAATACACGGAATGTAAACTTGGCTACACAGGAACTGAATTACAGAACAGAACAGGGTCTCAAATTTAGAAAACCAACTTATGCTTGCTTAAGGTTAAAGGTGAGTTGGGGTGCTGCATAAAACCAGAGATTGAAATGAGGACAGATAAAGTTCCTTAAGCCAAATATGGAATAGACAAGAGCTACTCCTTGCTCAACGAAATGGACTCAACACCGCATATTAAACGCCTAAGAATGTACCTGACTAGTAAGTATCTTAAAACCTATGGATTGCTATGTCTCCGAAAGAGAATCAAGCATGTGTACAGGGGCATAAACGCAGCAGTGATAGGATTGGAGAGGTTCGGTGAGCAAATGAAGACCCTTTGAAGTCATATTGCATGGTACCCATTCCACGGGTTTCAACTACCCAGATTTAAGGTATTCTTCCTTCAGCTAAAACATGCATGTGGAACCTAGAGTATGATCAACCATGTGATCGGGAGACGTGTTCAAATATGTCTCAGTTTTCCTCCCCTGGTACTCGGGTGCAACATTCCAGACGCTTTACTAACACTCTCCCGACTTGGAGAGTCAGTCCCTTTAACCTCCTGTTTGGCCCAGTTTGCAATTTCTGTGGAAGATGAACAGGAATAGCGAGAACCAATGAGAGACTAGCTGGAGGTGTCTGGACGGGCAAATTTAACTCTCATTTCCCACCAGGAAGAGGAATTAACCAAAGGCTCAGCGTGCCGTACCGGAACCAGATTAGGGCCTGAAGCCATCCTGCGGTGTTGCGGCCAGCTCAAAAGAAAGCGAGTTGAAGAAAGGAGCTCAGGGGCACTGTAATTCACAAACCTGCAGAGTTATAAATGACAGCTATCGTCCAAAAATAGACTGAAGTAAGGCTGCCAAGAGGACTTGAAAGCGGGGCAGAATTGCAGGAAACCGATTTCAGGAGGTAGACTGGAATTGCATTGAAAGCATAGGAAAAGAGGCAGAACGTCCACAATGATACACTTGGCCAAAAAGGGCGTATGCGTTTTTTCCTGAATATATTCAGGAAAAAACGCATACGCCCTTTTTGGCCAACCAAGCAAGCTTGCAAAGGAAATCTGCACTACAATGAAGTCTCACTTCCCCCCGGTCAAAAGGGCCATCTGAAAAAAGTGTAAACTCCAGAAAGGCAGGACAGGCCATGGAGAACTGGGAGCCTTGTTATGCTGATGGGCGGGATGTAAATTGCCAACAGACACTCCAGAGAAGTGTATGGTGTTTCCTTAAACATCTAAAAAACAAAGCAACAGAGCCTAGGGCACTGCCACTTATGGTCCTATAGCTTAGGGAAATTAAAATCAAAAAGACACAGCCACCCCAAAGTTTGGGACGCCTCTGTTTACAAGAACCTCGTTTACAGTACAAGTTCAACATCGCAGAAAGTGAAAAATGGATAAAGAAGTTGTGGTATTTACTTACAAAGCAATATCACTCAGCAATGAAATCTATGTCATCAGGCCCTTAGGAGCACAATGAGTGGATTCAGGTATGATGATTCTAACTGAAATAAGTCACACAGAAAAAGACACATCATAAGATATCAGTAATACACGGAATGTAAACTTGGCTACACAGGAACTGAATTACAGAACAGAACAGGGTCTCAAATTTAGAAAACCAACTTATGCTTGCTTAAGGGGAAAGGTGAGTTGGGGTGCTGCATAAAACCAGAGATTGAAATGAGCACAGATAAAGTTCCTTAAGCCAAATATGGAATAGACAAGAGCTACTCCTTGCTCAACGAAATGGACTCAACACCGCATATTAAACGCCTAAGAATGTACCTGACTAGTAAGTATCTTAAAACCTAGGGATTGCTATGTCTCCGAAAGAGAATCAAGCATGTGTACAGGGGCATAAACGCAGCAGTGATAGGATTGGAGAGGTTCGGTGAGCAAATGAAGACCCTTTGAAGTCATATTGCATGGTACCCATTCCACGGGTTTCAACTACCCAGGTTTAAGGTATTCTTCCTTCAGCTAAAACATGCATGTGGAACCTAGAGTATGATCAACCATGTGATCGGGAGACGTGTTCAAATATGTCCCAGTTTTCGTACCCTGGTACTCGGGTGCAACATTCCAGACGCTTTACTAACACTCTCCCGACTTGGAGAGTCAGTCCCTTTAACCTCCTGTTTGGCCCAGTTTGCAATTTCTGCGGAAGATGAACAGGAATAGCGAGAACCAATGAGAGACTAGCTGGAGGTGTCTGGACGGGCAAATTTAACTCTCATTTCCCACCAGGAAGAGGAAATAACCAAAGGCTCAGCGTGCCGTGCCAGAACCAGATTAGGGCCTGAAGCCATCCTGCGGTGTTGCGGCCAGCTCACAAGAAAGCGAGTTGAAGAAAGGAGCTCAGGGGCACTGTAATTCACAAACCTGCAGAGTTATAAATGACAGCTATCGTCCAAAAATATACTGAAGTAAGGCTGCCAAGAGGACTTGAAAGCGGGGCAGAATTGCAGGAAACCGATTTCAGGAGGTAGACTGGAATTGCATTGAAAGCATAGGAAAAGAGGCAGAACGTCCACATTGATGCACTTGGCCAAAAAGGGCGTATGCGTTTTTTCCTGAATATATTCAGGAAAAAACGCATACGCCCTTTTTGGCCAACCAAGCAAGCTTGCAAAGGAAATCTGCACTACAATGAAATCTCATTCCCCCCGGTCAAAAGGGCCATCTGAAAAAAGGGTAAAATCCAGAAAGGCAGGACAGGCCATGGAGAACTGGGAGCCTTGTTATGCTGATGGGCGGGATGTAAATTGCCAACAGACACTCGGGAGAAGTGTATGGTGTTTCCTGAAACATCTAAAAAACAAAGCAACAGAACCTAGGGCACTTCCACTTATGGTCCTATAGCTTAGGGAAATTAAAATCAAAAAGACACAGCCACCCCAAAGTTTGGAACGGCTCTGTTTACAAGAACCTCGTTTACAGTACAAGTTCAACATCGCAGAAAGTGAAAAATGGATAAAGAAGTTGTGGTATTTACTTACAAAGCAATATCACTCAGCAATGAAATCTGTGTCATCAGGCCCTTAGGAGCACAATGAGTGGATTCAGGTATGATGATTCTAACTGAAATAAGTCACACAGAAAAAGAAACATCATAAGATATCAGTAATACATGGAATGTAAACTTGGCTACACAGGAACTGAATTACAGAACAGAACAGGGTCTCAAATTTAGAAAACCAACTTATGCTTGCTTAAGGGTAAAGGTGAGTTGGGGTGCTGCATAAAACCAGAGATTGAAATGAGCACAGATAAAGTTCCTTAAGCCAAATATGGAATAGACAAGAGCTACTCCTTGCTCAACCAAATGGACTCAACACCCCATATTAAACGCCTAAGAATGTACCTGACTAGTAAGTATCTTAAAACCTATGGATTGCTATGTCTCCGAAAGAGAATCAAGCATGTGTACAGGGGCATAAATGCAGCAGTGATAGGATTGGAGAGGTTCGGTGAGCAAATGAAGACCCTTTGAAGTCATATTGCATGGTACCCATTCCACGGGTTTCAACTACCCAGGTTTAAGGTATTCTTCCTTCAGCTAAAACATGCATGTGGAACCTAGAGTATGATCAACCATGTGATCGGAAGACGTGTTCAAATATGTCTCAGTTTTCCTCCCCTGGTACTCGGGTGAACATTCCAGACGCTTTACTAACACTCTCCCGACTTGGAGAGTCAGTCCCTTTAACCTCCTGTTTGGCCCAGTTTGCAATTTCTGCGGAAGATGAACAGGAATAGCGAGAACCAATGAGAGGCTAGCTGCAGGTGTCTGGACGGGCAAATTTAACTCTCATTTCCCACCAGGAAGAGGAATTAAACAAAGGCTCTGCATGCCAGTCCGGAACCATATTAGGGCCTGAAGCCATCCTGCGGTGTTGCGGCCAGGTCACAAGAAAGCGAGTTGAAGAAAGGAGCTCAGGGGCACTGTAATTCACAAACCTGCAGAGTTATAAATGACAGCTATCGTCCAAAAATAGACTGAAGTAAGGCTGCCAAGAGGACTTGAAAGCGGGGCAGAATTGCAGGAAACCGATTTCAGGAGGTAGACGGGAATTGCATTGAAAGCATAGGAAAAGAGGCAGAACGTCCACAATGATGCACTTGGCCAAAAAGGGCGTATGCGTTTTTTCCTGAATATATTCAGGAAAAAACGCATACGCACTTTTTGGCCAACCAAGGAAGCTTGCAAAGGAAATCTGCACTACAATGAAGTCTCACTTCCCCCCGGTCAAAAGGGCCATCTGAAAAAAGTGTAAAATCCAGAAAGGCAGGACAGGCCATGGAGAACTGGGAGCCTTGTTATGCTGATGGGCGGGATGTAAATTGCAAACAGACACTCAGGAGAAGTGGATGGTGTTTCCTGAAACATCTAAAAAACAAAGCAACAGAGCCTAGGGCACTTCCACTTATGGTCCTATAGCTTAGGGAAATTAAAATCAAAAAGACACAGCCACCCCAAAGTTTGGGACGCCTCTGTTTACAAGAACCTCGTTTACAGTACAAGTTCAACATCGCAGAAAGTGAAAAATGGATAAAGAAGTTGTGGTATTTACTTACAAAGCAATATCACTCAGCAATGAAATCTATGTCATCAGGCCCTTAGCAGCACAATGAGTGGATTCAGGTACGATGATTCTAACTGAAATAAGTCACACAGAAAAAGAAACATCATAAGATATCACTAATACACGGAATGTAAACTTGGCTATACAGGAACTGCATTCCAAAACAGAACAGGGTCTCAAATTTAGAAAACCAACTTATGCTTGCTTAAGGGTAAAGGTGAGTTGGGGTGCTGCATAAAACCAGAGATTGAAATGAGCACAGATAAAGTTCCTTAAGCCAAATATGGAATAGACAAGAGCTACTCCTTGCTCAACGAAATGGACTCAAAACCCCATATTAAACGCCTAAGAATGTACCTGACTAGTAAGTATCTTAAAACCTATGGATTGCTATGTCTCCAAAAGAGAATCAAGCGTGTGTACAGGGGCATAAATGCAGCAGTGATAGGATTGGAGAGGTTCGGTGAGCAAATGAAGACCGTTTGAAGTCATATTGCATGGTACCCATTCCACGGGTCTCAACTCTCCAGGTTTAACGTATTCTTCCTTCAGCTAAAAGATGCATGTGGAACCCAGAGTATGATCAACCATGTGATCAGGAGACGTGTTCAAATATGTCTCAGTTTTCGTACCCTGGTACTCGGGTGCAACATTCCAGATGCTTTACTAACACTCTCCCGACTTGGAGAGTCAGTCCCTTTAACCTCCTGTTTGGCCCATTTTGCAATTTCTGTGGAAGATGAACAGGAATAGCGAGAACCAATGAGAGACTAGCTGGAGGTGTCTGGATGGGCAAATTTAACTCTCATTTCCCACCAGGAAGAGGAATTAACCAAAGGCTCAGCGTGCCGTGCCAGAACCAGATTAGGGCCTGAAGCCATCCTGCGGTGTTGCGGCCAGGTCACAAGAAAGCGAGTTGAAGAAAGGAGCTCAGGGGCACTGTAATTCACAAACCTGCAGAGTTATAAATGACAGCTATCGTCCAAAAATAGACTGAAGTAAGGCTGCCAAGAGGACTTGAAAGCGGGGCAGAATTGCAGGAAACCGATTTCAGGAGGTAGACTGGAATTGCATTGAAAGCATAGGAAAAGAGGCAGAACGTCCACAATGATGCACTTGGCCAAAAAGGGCGTATGCGTTTTTTCCTGAATATATTCAGGAAAAAACGCATACGCCCTTTTTGGCCAACCAAGCAAGCTTGCAAAGGAAATCTGCACTACAATGAAGTCTCACTTCCCCCCGGTCAAAAGGGCCATCTGAAAAAAGTGTAAAATCCAGAAAGGCAGGACAGGCCATGGAGAACTGGGAGCCTTGTTATGCTGATGGGCGGGATGTAAATTGCCAACAAACACTCGGGAGAAGTGTATGGTGTTTCCTGAAACATCTAAAAAACAAAGCAACAGAGCCTAGGGCACTTCCACTTATGGTCCTATAGCTTAGGGAAATTAAAATCAAAAAGACACAGCCACCCCAAAGTTTGGGACACCTCCGTTTACAAGAACCTCGTTTACCGTACAAGTTCAATATCACAGAAAGTGAAAAATGGATAAAGAACTTGTGGTACTTACGTACAATGCAGTATCACTCAGCAATGAAATCTATGTCATCAGGCCCGTAGCAGCATAATGAGTGGATTCAGGTACGATGATTCTAACTGAAATAAGTCACACAGAAAAAGAAACATCATAAGATATCACTAATACACGGAATGTAAACTTGGCTACACAGGAACTGCATTCCAAAACAGAACAGGGTCTCAAATTTAGAAAACCAACTTATGCTTGCTTAAGGGGAAAGGTGAGTTGGGGTGCTGCATAAAACCAGAGATTGAAATGAGCACAGATAAAGTTCCTTAAGCCAAATATGGAATAGACAAGAGCTACTCCTTGCTCAACGAAATGGACTCAAAACCCCATATTAAACGCCTAAGAATGTACCTGACTAGTAAGTATCTTAAAACCTATGGATTGCTATGTCTCCAAAAGAGAATCAAGCGTGTGTACAGGGGCATAAATGCAGCAGTGATAGGATTGGAGATGTTCGGTGAGCAAATGAAGACCCTTTGAAGTCATATTGCACGGTACCCATTCCACGGGTCTCAACTCTCCAGGTTTAAGGTATTCTTCCTTCAGCTAAAACATGCATGTGGAACCCAGAGTATGATCAACCATGTGAACGGGAGACGTGTTCAAATATGTCTCAGTTTTCCTCCCCTGGCACTCGGGTGCAAAATTCCAGATGCTTTACTAACACTCTCCCCACTTGGAGAGTCAGCGCCTTTAACCTCCTGTTTGGCCCAGTTTGCAATTTCTGCGGAAGATGAACAGGAATAGCGAGAACCAATGAGAGGCTAGCTGGAGGTGTCTGGATGGGCAAATTTAACTCTCATTTCCCACCAGGAAGAGGAAATAACCAAAGGCTGAGCGTGCCGTGCCGGAATCAGATTAGGGCCTGAAGCCATCCTGCGGTGTTGCGGCCAGGTCACAAGAAAGCGAGTTGAAGAAAGGAGCTCAGGGGCACTGTAATTCACAAACCTGCAGAGTTATAAATGACAGCTATCGTCCAAAAATAGACTGAAGTAAGGCTGCCAAGAGGACTTGAAAGCGGGGCAGAATTGCAGGAAACCGATTTCAGGAGGTAGACTGGAATTGCATTGAAAGCATAGGAAAAGAGGCAGAACGTCCACAATGATGCACTTGGCCAAAAAGGGCGTATGCGTTTTTTCCTGAATATATTCAGGAAAAAACGCATACGCCCTTTTTGGCCAACCAAGCAAGCTTGCAAAGGAAATCTGCACTACAATGAAGTCTCACTTCCCCCAGTCAAAAGGGCCATCTGAAAAAAGTGTAAAATCCAGAAAGGCAGGACAGGCCATGGAGAACTGGGAGCCTTGTTATGCTGAAGGGCGGGATGTAAATTGCCAACAAACACTGGGGAGAAGTGTATGGTGTTTCCTGAAACATCTAAAAAACAAAGCAACAGAGCCTAGGGCACTTCCACTTATGGTCCTATAGCTTAGGGAAATTAAAATCAAAAAGACACAGCCACCCCAAAGTTTGGGACGCCTCCGTTTACAAGAACCTCGTTTACCGTACAAGTTCAATATCACAGAAAGTGAAAAATGGATAAAGAACTTGTGGTACTTACGTACAATGCAGTATCACTCAGCAATGAAATCTATGTCATCAGGCCCGTAGCAGCATAATGAGTGGATTCAGGTACGATGATTCTAACTGAAATAAGTCACACAGAAAAAGAAACATCATAAGATATCACTAATACACGGAATGTAAACTTGGCTACACAGGAACTGCATTCCAAAACAGAACAGGGTCTCAAATTTAGAAAACCAACTTATGCTTGCTTAAGGGGAAAGGTGAGTTGGGGTGCTGCATAAAACCAGAGATTGAAATGAGCACAGATAAAGTTCCTTAAGCCAAATATGGAATAGACAAGAGCTACTCCTTGCTCAACGAAATGGACTCAAAACCCCATATTAAACGCCTAAGAATGTACCTGACTAGTAAGTATCTTAAAACCTATGGATTGCTATGTCTCCAAAAGAGAATCAAGCGTGTGTACAGGGGCATAAATGCAGCAGTGATAGGATTGGAGAGGTTCGGTGAGCAAATGAAGACCCTTTGAAGTCATATTGCACGGTACCCATTCCACGGGTCTCAACTCTCCAGGTTTAAGGTATTCTTCCTTCAGCTAAAACATGCATGTGGAACCCAGAGTATGATCAACCATGTGAACGGGAGACGTGTTCAAATATGTCTCAGTTTTCCTACCCTGGTACTCGGGTGCAACACTCCAGACTCTTTACTAACACTCTCCCGACTTGGAGAGTCAGTCCCTTTAACCTCCTGTTTGGCCCAGTTTGCAATTTCTGCGGAAGATGAACAGGAATAGCTAGAACCAATGAGAGGCTAGCTGCAGGTGTCTGGACGGGCAAATTTAACTCTCATTTCCCACCAGGAAGAGGAATTAACCAAAGGCTCAGCATGCCGGGCCGGAACCAGATTAGGGCCTGAAGCCATCCTGCGGTGTTGCGGCCAGGTCACAAGAAAGCGAGTTGAAGAAAGGAGCTCAGGGGCACTGTAATTCACAAACCTGCAGAGTTATAAATGACAGCTATCGTCCAAAAATAGACTGAAGTAAGGCTGCCAAGAGGACTTGAAAGCGGGGCAGAATTACGGGAAACTGATTTCAGGAGGTAGACTGGAATTGCATTGAAAGCATAGGAAAAGAGGCAGAACGTCCACAATGATGCACTTGGCCAAAAAGGGTGTATGCGTTTTTTCCTGAATATATTCAGGAAAAAACGCATACGCCCTTTTTGGCCAACCAAGCAAACTTGCAAAGGAAATCTGCACTACAATGAAGTCTCACTTCCCCCCGGTCAAAAGGGCCATCTGAAAAAAGTGTAAAATCCAGAAAGGCAGGACAGGCCATGGAGAACTGGGAGCCTTGTTATGCTGATGGGCGGGATGTAAATTGCCAACAGACACTCAGGAGAAGTGTATGGTGTTTCCTGAAACATCTAAAAAACAAAGCAACAGAGCCTAGGGCACTTCCACTTATGGTCCTATAGCTTAGGGAAATTAAAATCAAAAAGACACAGCCACCCCAAAGTTTGGGACGCCTCCGCTTACAAGAACCTCGTTTACCGTACAAGTTCAATATCACAGAAAGTGAAAAATGGATAAAGAAGTTGTGGTATTTACTTACAAAGCAATATCACTCAGCAATGAAATCTATGTCATCAGGCCCTTAGCAGCACAATGAGTGGATTCAGGTATGATGATTCTAACTGAAATAAGTCACACAGAAAAAGAAACATCATAAGATATCAGTAATACACGGAATGTAAACTTGGCTACACAGGAACTGAATTACAGAACAGAACAGGGTCTCAAATTTAGAAAACCAACTTATGCTTGCTTAAGGGTAAAGGTGAGTTGGGGTGCTGCATAAAACCAGAGATTGAAATGAGCACAGATAAAGTTCCTTAAGCCAAATATGGAATAGACAAGAGCTACTTCTTGCTCAACGAAATGGACCCAACACCGCATATTAAACGCCTAAGAATGTACCTGACTAGTAAGTATCTTAAAACCTATGGATTGCTATGTCTCCGAAAGAGAATCAAGCGTGTGTACAGGGGCATAAACGCAGCAGTGATAGGATTGGAGAGGTTCGGTGAGCAAATGAAGACCGTTTGAAGTCATATTGCATGGTACCCATTCCACGGGTCTCAACTCTCCAGGTTTAAGGTATTCTTCCTTCAGCTAAAACATGCATGTGGAACCCAAGTAAGGTCAACCATGTGAACGAGAGACGTGTTCAAATATGTCTCAGTTTTCCTCCCCTGGTACTCGGGTGCAACATTCCAGATGCTTTACGAACACTCTCCCCACTTGGAGAGTCAGCGCCTTTAACCTCCTGTTTGGCCCAGTTTGCAATTTCTGCGGAAGATGAACAGGAATAGCGAGAACCAATGAGAGGCTAGCTGGAGGTGTCTGGACGGGCAAATTTAACTCTCATTTCCCACCAGGAAGAGGAAATAACCAAAGGCTGAGCGTGCCGTGCCGGAATCAGATTAGGGCCTGAAGCCATCCTGCGGTGTTGCGGCCAGGTCACAAGAAAGCGAGTTGAAGAAAGGAGCTCAGGGGCACTGTAATTCACAAACCTGCAGAGTTATAAATGACAGCTATCGTCCAAAAATAGACTGAAGTAAGGCTGCCAAGAGGACTTGAAAGCGGGGCAGAATTGCAGGAAACCGATTTCAGGAGGTAGACTGGAATTGCATTGAAAGCATAGGAAAAGAGGCAGAACGTCCACAATGATGCACTTGGCCAAAAAGGGCGTATGCGTTTTTTCCTGAATATATTCAGGAAAAAACGCATACGCCCTTTTTGGCCAACCAAGCAAGCTTGCAAAGGAAATCTGCACTACAATGAAGTCTCACTTCCCCCAGTCAAAAGGGCCATCTGAAAAAAGTGTAAAATCCAGAAAGGCAGGACAGGCCATGGAGAACTGGGAGCCTTGTTATGCTGAAGGGCGGGATGTAAATTGCCAACAAACACTCGGGAGAAGTGTATGGTGTTTCCTGAAACATCTAAAAAACAAAGCAACAGAGCCTAGGGCACTTCCACTTATGGTCCTATAGCTTAGGGAATTTAAAATCAAAAAGACACAGCCACCCCAAAGTTTCGAACGGCTCTGTTTACAAGAACCTCGTTTACAGTACAAGTTCAACATCGAAGAAAGTGAAAAATGGATAAACAGTTGTGGTATTTTCTTACAAAGCAATATCACTCAGCAATGAAATCTGTGTCATCAGGCCCTTAGCAGCACAATGAGTGGATTCAGGTATGATGATTCTAATTGAAATAAGTGACACAGAAAAAGAAACATCATAAGATATCAGTAATACACGGAATGTAAACTTGACTACACAGGAACTGAATTACAGAACAGAACAGGGTCTCAAATTTAGAAAACCAACTTATGCTTGCTTAAGGGTAAAGGTGAGTTTGGGTGCTGCATAAAACCAGAGATTGAAATGAGCACAGATAAAGTTCCTTAAGCCAAATATGGAATAGACAAGAGCTACTCCTTGCTCAACGAAATGGACTCAACACCGCATATTAAACGCCTAAGAATGTACCTGACTAGTAAGTATCTTAAAACCTAGGAATTGCTATGTTTCCGAAAGAGAATCAAGCATGTGTACAGGGGCATAAACGCAGCAGTGATAGGATTGGAGAGGTTCGGTGAGCAAATGAAGACCCTTTGAAGTCATATTGCATGGTACCCATTCCACGGGTTTCAACTACCCAGGTTTAAGGTATTCTTCCTTCAGCTAAAACATGCATGTGGAACCTAGAGTATGATCAACCATGTGATCGGGAGACGTGTTCAAATATGTCTCAGTTTTCGTACCCTGGTACTCGGGTGCAACATTCCAGACGCTTTACTAACACTCTCCCGACTTGGAGAGTCAGTCCCTTTAACCTCCTGTTTGGCCCAGTTTGCAATTTCTGCGGAAGATGAACAGGAATAGCGAGAACCAATGAGAGACTAGCTGGAGGTGTCTGGACGGGCAAATTTAACTCTCATTTCCCACCAGGAAGAGGAATTAACCAAAGGCTCAGCGTGCCGTGCCGGAAACAGATAAGGGCCTGAAGCCATCCTGCGGTGTTGCGGCCAGCTCAAAAGAAAGCGAGTTGAAGAAAGGATCTCAGGGGCACTGTAATTCACAAACCTGCAGAGTTATAAATGACAGCTATCCTCCAAAACTACACTGAAGTAAGGCTGCCAAGAGGACTTGAAAGCGGGGCAGAATTGCAGGAAACCGATTTCAGGAGGTAGACTGGAATTGCATTGAAAGCATAGGAAAAGAGGCAGAACGTCCACAATGATGCACTTGGCCAAAAAGGGCGTATGCGTTTTTTCCTGAATATATTCAGGAAAAAACGCATACGCACTTTTTGGCCAACCAAGCAAACTTGCAAAGGAAATCTGCACTACAATGAAGTCTCACTTCCCCCCAGTCAAAAGGGCCATCTGAAAAAAGTGTAAAATCCAGAAAGGCAGGACAGGCCATGGAGAACTGGGAGCCTTGTTATGCTGATGGGCGGGATGTAAATTGCCAACAACCACTCGGGAGAAGTGTATGGTGTTTCCTGAAACATCTAAAAAACAAAGCAACAGAGCCTAGGGCACTTCCACTTATGGTCCTATAGCTTAGGGAAATTAAAATCAAAAAGACACAGCCACCCCAAAGTTTGGGACGCCTCTGTTTACAAGAACCTCGTTTACCGTACAAGTTCAATATCACAGAAAGTGAAAAATGGATAAAGAACTTGTGGTACTTACGTACAATGCAGTATCACTCAGCAATGAAATCTATGTCATCAGGCCCGTAGCAGCATCATGAGTGGATTCAGGTACGATGATTCTAACTGAAATAAGTCACACAGAAAAAGAAACATCATAAGATATCACTAATACACGGATTGTAAACTTGGCTACACAGGAAATGAATTACAGAACAGAACAGGGTCTCAAATTTAGAAAACCAACTTATGCTTGCTTAAGGGGAAAGGTGAGTTGGGGTGCTGCATAAAACCAGAGATTGAAATGAGCACAGATAAAGTTCCTTAAGCCAAATATGGAATAGACAAGAGCTACTCCTTGCTCAACGAAATGGACTCAACACCGCATATTAAACGCCTAAGAATGTACCTGACTAGTAAGTATCTTAAAACCTATGGATTGCTATGTCTCCGAAAGAGAATCAAGCATGTGTACAGGGGCATAAACGCAGCAGTGATAGGATTGGAGAGGTTCGGTGAGCAAATGAAGACCCTTTGAAATCATATTGCATGGTACCCATTCCACGGGTTTCAACTACCCAGGTTTAAGGTATTCTTCCTTCAGCTAAAACATGCATGTGGAACCTAGAGTATGATCAACCATGTGATCGGGAGACGTGTTCAAATATGTCCCAGTTTTCGTACCCTGGTACTCGGGTGCAACATTCCATATGCTTTACTAACACTCTCCCGACTTGGAGAGTCAGTCCCTTTAACCTCCTGTTTGGCCCAGTTTGCAATTTCTGCGGAAGATGAACAGGAATAGCGAGAACCAATGAGAGACTACCTGGAGGTTTCTGAACGGGCAAATTTAACTCTCATTTCCCACCAGGAAGAGGAAATAACCAAAGGCTCAGCATGCCGTGCCGGAACCAGATTAGGGCCTGAAGCCATCCTGCGGTGTTGCGTCCAGTTCACAAGAAAGCGAGTTGAAGAAAGGAGCTCAGGGGCACTGTCATTCACAAACCTGCAGAGTTATAAATGACAGCTATCGTCCAAAAATAGACTGAAGTAAGGCTGCCAAGAGGACTTGAAAGCGGGGCAGAATTGCAGGAAACCGATTTCAGAAGGTAGACTGGAATTGCATTGAAAGCATAGGAAAAGAGGCAGAACGTCCACAATGATGCACTTGGCCAAAAAGGGCGTATGCGTTTTTTCCTGAATATATTCAGGAAAAAACGCATACGCCCTTTTTGGCCAACCAAGCAAACTTGCAAAGGAAATCTGCACTACAATGAAGTCTCACTTCCCCCCGGTCAAAAGGGCCATCTGAAAAAAGTATAAAATCCAGAAAGGCAGGACAGGCCATGGAGAACTGGGAGCCTTGTTATGCTGATGGGCGGGATGTAAATTGCCAACAGACACTCGGGAGAAGTGTATGGTGTTTCCTGAAACATCTAAAAAACAAAGCAACAGAGCCTAGGGCACTTCCACTTATTTTCCTATAGCTTAGGGAAATTAAAATCAAAAAGACACAGCCACCCCAAAGTTTGGGACGCCTCTGTTTACAAGAACCTCGTTTACCGTACAAATTCAATATCACAGAAAGTGAAAAATGGATAAAGAACTTGTGGTACTTACGTACAATGCAGTATCACTCAGCAATGAAATCTATGTCATCAGGCCCGTAGCAGCATCATGAGTGGATTCAGGTACGATGATTCTAACTGAAATAAGTCACACAGAAAAAGAAACATCATAAGATATCAGTAATACACGGAATGTAAACTTGGCTACACAGGAACTGAATTCCAAAACAGAACAGGTTCTCAAATTTAGAAAACCAACTTATGCTTGCTCAAGGGGAAAGGTGAGTTAGATTGCTGCATAAAACCAGAGATTGAAATGAGCACAGATAAAGTTCCTTAAGCCAAATATGGAATAGACAAGAGCTACTCCTTGCTCAACGAAATGGACTCAACACCGCATATTAAACGCCTAAGAATGTACCTGACTAGTAAGTATCTTAAAACCTAGGGATTGCTATGTCTCCGAAAGAGAATCAAGCATGTGTACAGGGGCATAAACGCAGCAGTGATAGGATTGGAGATGTTCGGTGAGCAAATGAAGACCCTTTGAAGTCATATTGCATGGTACCCATTCCACGGGTTTCAAATACCCAGGTTTAAGGTATTCTTCCTTCAGCTAAAACATGCATGTGGAACCTAGAGTATGATCAACCATGTGATCGGGAGACGTGTTCAAATATGTCTCAGTTTTCCTCCCCTGGTACTCGGGTGCAACATTCCAGACGCTTTACTAACACTCTCCCGACTTGGAGAGTCAGTCCCTTTAACCTCCTGTTTGGCCCAGTTTGCAATTTCTGCGGAAGATGAACAGGAATAGCGAGAACCAATGAGAGGCTAGCTGCAGGTGTCTGGACGGGCAAATTTAACTCTCATTTCCCACCAGGAAGAGGAATTAACCAAAGGCTCAGCATGCCGGGCCGGAACCAGATTAGGGCCTGAAGCCATCCTGCGGTTTTGCGGCCAGGTCACAAGAAAGCGAGTTGAAGAAAGGATCTCAGGGGCACTGTAATTCACAAACCTGCAGAGTTATAAATGACAGCTATCGTCCAAAAATAGACTGAAGTAAGGCTGCCAAGAGGACTTGAAAGCGGGGCAGAATTGCAGGAAACCGATTTCAGGAGGTAGACTGGAATTGCATTGAAAGCATAGGAAAAGAGGCAGAACGTCCACAATGATGCACTTGGCCAAAAAGGGCGTATGCGTTTTTTCCTGAATATATTCAGGAAAAAACGCATACGCCCTTTTTGGCCAACCAAGCAAGCTTGCAAAGGAAATCTGCACTACAATGAAGTCTCACTTCCCCCAGTCAAAAGGGCCATCTGAAAAAAGTGTAAAATCCAGAAAGGCAGGACAGGCCATGGAGAACTGGGAGCCTTGTTATGCTGAAGGGCGGGATGTAAATTGCCAACAAACACTCGGGAGAAATGTATGGTGTTTCCTGAAACATCTAAAAAACAAAGCAACAGAGCCTAGGGCACTTCCACTTATGGTCCTATAGCTTAGGGAATTTAAAATCAAAAAGACACAGCCACCCCAAAGTTTCGAACGGCTCTGTTTACAAGAACCCCGTTTACAGTACAAGTTCAACATCGAAGAAACTGAAAAATGGATAAACAGTTGTGGTATTTTCTTACAAAGCAATATCACTCAGCAATGAAATCTGTGTCATCAGGCCCTTAGCAGCACAATGAGTGGATTCAGGTATGATGATTCTAATTGAAATAAGTGACACAGAAAAAGAAACATCATAAGATATCAGTAATACACGGAATGTAAACTTGACTACACAGGAACTGAATTACAGAACAGAACAGTGTCTCAAATTTAGAAAACCAACTTATGCTTGCTTAAGGGTAAAGGTGAGTTGGGGTGCTGCATAAAACCAGAGATTGAAATGAGCACAGATAAAGTTCCTTAATCCAAATATGGAATAGACAAGAGCTACTCCTTGCTCAACGAAATGGACTCAACACCGCATATTAAACGCCTAAGAATGTACCTGACTAGTAAGTATCTTAAAACCTAGGGATTGCTATGTCTCCGAAAGAGAATCAAGCATGTGTACAGGGGCATAAACGCAGCAGTGATAGGATTGGAGAGGTTCGGTGAGCAAATGAAGACCCTTTGAAGTCATATTGCATGGTACCCATTCCACGGGTTTCAACTACCCAGGTTTAAGGTATTCTTCCTTCAGCTAAAACATGCATGTGGAACCTAGAGTATGATCAACCATGTGATCGGGAGACGTGTTCAAATATGTCTCAGTTTTCGTACCCTGGTACTCGGGTGCAACATTCCAGACGCTTTACTAACACTCTCCCGACTTGGAGAGTCAGTCCCTTTAACCTCCTGTTTGGCCCAGTTTGCAATTTCTGCGGAAGATGAACAGGAATAGCGAGAACCAATGAGAGACTAGCTGGAGGTGTCTGGACGGGCAAATTTAACTCTCATTTCCCACCAGGAAGAGGAATTAACCAAAGGCTCAGCGTGCCGTGCCGGAAACAGATTAGGGCCTGAAGCCATCCTGCGGTGTTGCGGCCAGCTCAAAAGAAAGCGAGTTGAAGAAAGGATCTCAGGGGCACTGTAATTCACAAACCTGCAGAGTTATAAATGACAGCTATCCTCCAAAAATACACTGAAGTAAGGCTGCCAAGAGAACTTGAAAGCGGGGCAGAATTGCAGGAAACCGATTTCAGGAGGTAGACTGGAATTGCATTGAAAGCATAGGAAAAGAGGCAGAACGTCCACAATGATGCACTTGGCCAAAAAGGGCGTATGCGTTTTTTCCTGAATATATTCAGGAAAAAACGCATACGCACTTTTTGGCCAACCAAGCAAACTTGCAAAGGAAATCTGCACTACAATGAAGTCTCACTTCCCCCCAGTCTAAAGGGCCATCTGAAAAAAGTGTAAAATCCAGAAAGGCAGGACAGGCCATGGAGAACTGGGAGCCTTGTTATGCTGATGGGCGGGATGTAAATTGCCAACAACCACTCGGGAGAAGTGTATGGTGTTTCCTGAAACATCTAAAAAACAAAGCAACAGAGCCTAGGGCACTTCCACTTATGGTCCTATAGCTTAGGGAAATTAAAATCAAAAAGACACAGCCACCCCAAAGTTTGGGACGCCTCTGTTTACAAGAACCTCGTTTACCGTACAAGTTCAATATCACAGAAAGTGAAAAATGGATAAAGAACTTGTGGTACTTACGTACAATACAGTATCACTCAGCAATGAAATCTATGTCATCAGGCCCGTAGCAGCATCATGAGTGGATTCAGGTACGATGATTCTAACTGAAATAAGTCACACAGAAAAAGAAACATCATAAGATATCACTAATACACGGAATGTAAACTTGGCTACACAGGAACTGAATTCCAAAACAGAACAGGTTCTCAAATTTAGAAAACCAACTTATGCTTGCTTAAGGGGAAAGGTGAGTTGGATTGCTGCATAAAACCAGAGATTGAAATGAGCACAGATAAAGTTCCTTAAGCCAAATATGGAATAGACAAGAGCTACTCCTTGCTCAACGAAATGGACTCAACACCGCATATTAAACGCCTAAGAATGTACCTGACTAGTAAGTATCTTAAAACCTATGGATTGCTATGTCTCCGAAAGAGAATCAAGCATGTGTACAGGGGCATAAACGCAGCAGTGATAGGATTGGAGATGTTCGGTGAGCAAATGAAGACCCTTTGAAGTCATATTGCATGGTACCCATTCCACGGGTTTCAAATACCCAGGTTTAAGGTATTCTTCCTTCAGCTAAAACATGCATGTGGAACCTAGAGTATGATCAACCATGTGATCGGGAGACGTGTTCAAATATGTCTCAGTTTTCGTACCCTGGTACTTGGGTGCAACATTCCAGACGCTTTACTAACACTCTCCCGACTTGGAGAGTCAGTCCCTTTAACCTCCTGTTTGGCCCAGTTTGCAATTTCTGCGGAAGATGAACAGGAATAGCGAGAACCAATGAGAGACTAGCTGGAGGTGTCTGGACGGGCAAATTTAACTCTCATTTCCCACCAGGAAGAGGAAATAACCAAAGGCTCAGCGTGCCGTACCAGAATCAGATTAGGGCCTGAAGCCATCCTGCGGTGTTGCGGCCAGCTCAAAAGAAAGCGAGTTGAAGAAAGGAACTCAGGGGCACTGTAATTCACAAACCTGCAGAGTTATAAATGACAGCTATCGTCCAAAAATAGACTGAAGTAAGGCTGCCAAGAGGACTTGAAAGCAGGGCAGAATTGCAGGAAACCGATTTCAGGAGGTAGACTGGAATTGCATTGAAAGCATAGGAAAAGAGGCAGAACGTCCACAATGATGCACTTGGCCAAAAAGGGCGTATGCGTTTTTTCCTGAATATATTCAGGAAAAAACGCATACGCCCTTTTTGGCCAACCAAGCAAGCTTGCAAAGGAAATCTGCACTACAATGAAGTCTCACTTCCCCCCGGTCAAAAGGGCCATCTGAAAAAAGTGTAAAATCCAGAAAGGCAGGACAGGCCATGGAGAACTGGGAGCCTTGTTATGCTGATGGGCGGGATGTAAATTGCCAACAACCACTCGGGAGAAGTGTATGGTGTTTCCTGAAACATCTAAAAAACAAAGCAACAGAACCTAGGGCACTTCCACTTATGGTCCTATAGCTTAGGGAAATTAAAATCAAAAAGACACAGCCACCCCAAAGTTTGGATCGGCTCTGTTTACAAGAACCTCGTTTACAGTACAAGTTCAACATCACAGAAAGTGAAAAATGGATAAAGAAGTTGTGGTATTTACTTACAAAGCAATATCACTCAGCAATGAAATCTGTGTCATCAGGCCCTTAGCAGCACAATGAGTGGATTCAGGTATGATGATTCTAACTGAAATAAGTCACACAGAAAAAGAAACATCTTAAGATATCAGTAATACACGGAATGTAAACTTGGCTACACAGGAACTGAATTACAGAACAGAACAGGGACTCAAATTTAGAAAACCAACTTATGCTTGCTTAAGGGGAAAGGTGAGTTGGGGTGCTGCATAAAACCAGAGATTGAAATGAGCACAGATAAAGTTCCTTAAGCCAAATATGGAATAGACAAGAGCTACTCCTTGCTCAACGAAATGGACTCAACACCCCATATTAAACGCCTAAGAATGTACCTGACTAGTAAGTATCTTAAAACCTATGGATTGCTATGTCTCCGAAAGAGAATCAAGCATGTGTACAGGGGCATAAACGCAGCAGTGATAGGATTGGAGAGGTTCGGTGAGCAAATGAAGACCCTTTGAAGTCATATTGCATGGTACCCATTCCACGGGTTTCAACTACCCAGGTTTAAGGTATTCTTCCTTCAGCTAAAACATGCATGTGGAACCTAGAGTATGATCAACCATGTGATCGGGAGACGTGTTCAAATATGTCCCAGTTTTCGTACCCTGGTACTCGGGTGCAACATTCCAGAGGCTTTACTAACACTCTCCCGACTTGGAGAGTCAGTCCCTTTAACCTCCTGTTTGGCCCAGTTTGCAATTTCTGCGGAAGATGAACAGGAATAGCGAGAACCAATGAGAGGCTAGCTGGAGGTGTCTGGACGGGCAAATTTAACTCTCATTTCCCACCAGGAAGAGGAATTAACCAAAGGCTCAGCGTGCCGTTCCGGAACCAGATTAGGGTCTGAAGCCATCCTGCGGTGTTGCGGCCAGCTCAAAAGAAAGCGAGTTGAAGAAAGGAGCTCAGGGGCACTGTAATTCACAAACCTGCAGAGTTATAAATGACAGCTATCGTCCAAAAATAGACTGAAGTAAGGCTGCCAAGAGGACTTGAAAGCGGGGCAGAATTGCAGGAAACCGATTTCAGAAGGTAGACTGGAATTGCATTGAAAGCATAGGAAAAGAGGCAGAACGTCCACAATGATGCACTTGGCCAAAAAGGGCGTATGCGTTTTTTCCTGAATATATTCAGGAAAAAACGCATACGCCCTTTTTGGCCAACCAAGCAAGCTTGCAAAGGAAATCTGCACTACAATGAAGTCTCACTTCCCCCCGGTCAAAAGGGCCATCTGAAAAAAGTGTAAAATCCAGAAAGGCAGGACAGGCCATGGAGAACTGGGAGCCTTGTTATGCTGATGGGCGGGATGTAAATTACCAACAGACACTCAGGAGAAATGTATGGTGTTTCCTGAAACATCTAAAAAACAAAGCAACAGAGCCTAGGGCACTGCCACTTATGGTCCTATAGCTTAGGGAAATTAAAATCAAAAAGACACAGCCACCCCAAAGTTTGGGACGCCTCTGTTTACAAGAACCTCGTTTACAGTACAAGTTCAACATCGCAGAAAGTGAAAAATGGATAAAGAAGTTGTGGTATTTACTTACAAAGCAATATCACTCAGCAATGAAATCTATGTCATCAGGCCCTTAGGAGCACAATGAGTGGATTCAGGTATGATGATTCTAACTGAAATAAGTCACACAGAAAAAGACACATCATAAGATATCAGTAATACATGGAATGTAAACTTGGCTACACAGGAACTGAATTACAGAACAGAACAGGGTCTCAAATTTAGAAAACCAACTTATGCTTGCTTAAGGGGAAAGGTGAGTTGGGGTGCTGCATAAAACCAGAGATTGAAATGAGCACAGATAAAGTTCCTTAAGCCAAATATGGAATAGACAAGAGCTACTCCTTGCTCAACGAAATGGACTCAACACCGCATATTAAACGCCTAAGAATGTACCTGACTAGTAAGTATCTTAAAACCTATGGATTGCTATGTCTCCGAAAGAGAATCAAGCATGTGTACAGGGGCATAAACGCAGCAGTGATAGGATTGGAGAGGTTCGGTGAGCAAATGAAGACCCTTTGAAGTCATATTGCATGGTACCCATTCCACGGGTTTCAACTACCCAGGTTTAAGGTATTCTTCCTTCAGCTAAAACATGCATGTGGAACCTAGAGTATGATCAACCATGTGATCGGGAGACGTGTTCAAATATGTCCCAGTTTTCGTACCCTGGTACTCGGGTGCAACATTCCAGACGCTTTACTAACACTCTCCCGACTTGGAGAGTCAGTCCCTTTAACCTCCTGTTTGGCCCAGTTTGCAATTTCTGCGGAAGATGAACAGGAATTGCGAGAACCAATGAGAGACTAGCTGGAGGTGTCTGGACGGGCAAATTTAACTCTCATTTCCCACCAGGAAGAGGAATTAACCAAAGGCTCAGCGTGCCGTACCGGAACCAGATTAGGGCCTGAAGCCATCCTGCGGTGTTGCGGCCAGCTCAAAAGAAAGCGAGTTGAAGAAAGGAGCTCAGGGGCACTGTAATTCACAAACCTGCAGAGTTATAAATGACAGCTAACGTCCAAAAATAGACTGAAGTAAGGCTGCCAAGAGGACTTGAAAGCGGGGCAGAATTGCAGGAAACCGATTTCAGGAGGTAGACTGGAATTGCATTGAAAGCATAGGAAAAGAGGCAGAACGTCCACAATGATGCACTTGGCCAAAAAGGGCGTATGCGTTTTTTCCTGAATATATTCAGGAAAAAACGCATACGCCCTTTTTGGCCAACCAAGCAAGCTTGCAAAGGAAATCTGCACTACAATGAAGTCTCACTTCCCCCCGGTCAAAAGGGCCATCTGAAAAAAGTGTAAAATCCAGAAAGGCAGGACAGGCCATGGAGAACTGGGAGCCTTGTTATGCTGATGGGCGGGATGTAAATTGCCAACAGACACTCGGGAGAAGTGTATGGTGTTTCCTGAAACATCTAAAAAACAAAGCAACAGAGCCTAGGGCACTGCCACTTATGGTCCTATAGCTTAGGGAAATTAAAATCAAAAAGACACAGCCACCCCAAAGTTTGGAACGGCTCTGTTTACAGGAACCTCATTTACAGTACAAGTTCAACATCGCAGAAAGTGAAAAATGGATAAAGAAGTTGTGGTATTTACTTACAAAGCAATATCACTCAGCAATGAAATCTGTGTCATCAGGCCCTTAGCAGCACAATGAGTGGATTCAGGTATGATGATTCTAACTGAAATAAGTCACACAGAAAAAGAAACATCATAAGATATCAGTAATACACGGATTGTAAACTTGGCTACACAGGAACTGAATGACAGAACAGAACAGGTTCTCAAATTTAGAAAACCAACTTATGCTTGCTTAAGGGGAAAGGTGAGTTGGGGTGCTGCATAAAACCAGAGATTGAAATGAGCACAGATAAAGTTCCTTAAGCCAAATATGGAATAGACAAGAGCTACTCCTTGCTCAACGAAATGGACTCAACACCGCATATTAAACGCCTAAGAATGTACCTGACTAGTAAGTATCTTAAAACCTATGGATTGCTATGTCTCCGAAAGAGAATCAAGCATGTGTACAGGGGCATAAACGCAGCAGTGATAGGATTGGAGAGGTTCGGTGAGCAAATGAAGACCCTTTGAAGTCATATTGCATGGTACCCATTCCACGGGTTTCAACTACCCAGGTTTAAGGTATTCTTCCTTCAGCTAAAACATGCATGTGGAACCTAGAGTATGATCAACCATGTGATCGGGAGACGTGTTCAAATATGTCTCAGTTTTCGTACCCTGGTACTTGGGTGCAACATTCCAGACGCTTTACTAACACTCTCCCGACTTGGAGAGTCAGTCCCTTTGACCTCCTGTTTGGCCCAGTTTGCAATTTCTGCGGAAGATGAACAGGAATAGTGAGAACCAATGAGAGACTAGCTGGAGGTGTCTGGACGGGCAAATTTAACTCTCATTTCCCACCAGGAAGAGGAAATAACCAAAGGGTCAGCGTTCCGTACCAGAATCAGATTAGGGCCTGAAGCCATCCTGCGGTGTTGCGGCCAGCTCAAAAGAAAGCGAGTTGAAGAAAGGAGCTCAGGGGCACTGTAATTCACAAACCTGCAGAGTTATAAATGACAGCTATCGTCCAAAAATATACTGAAGTAAGGCTGCCAAGAGGACTTGAAAGCAGGGCAGAATTGCAGGAAACCGATTTCAGGAGGTAGACTGGAATTGCATTGAAAGCATAGGAAAAGAGGCAGAACGTCCACAATGATGCACTTGGCCAAAAAGGGCGTATGCGTTTTTTCCTGAATATATTCAGGAAAAAACGCATACGCCCTTTTTGGCCAACCAAGCAAGCTTGCAAAGGAAATCTGCACTACAATGAAGTCTCACTTCCCCCCGGTCAAAAGGGCCATCTGAAAAAAGTGTAAAATCCAGAAAGGCAGGACAGGCCATGGAGAACTGGGAGCCTTGTTATGCTGATGGGCGGGATGTAAATTGCCAACAACCACTCGGGAGAAGTGTATGGTGTTTCCTGAAACATCTAAAAAACAAAGCAACAGAACCTAGGGCACTTCCACTTATGGTCCTATAGCTTAGGGAAATTAAAATCAAAAAGACACAGCCACCCCAAAGTTTGGATCGGCTCTGTTTACAAGAACCTCGTTTACAGTACAAGTTCAACATCACAGAAAGTGAAAAATGGATAAAGAAGTTGTGGTATTTACTTACAAAGCAATATCACTCAGCAATGAAATCTGTGTCATCAGGCCCTTAGCAGCACAATGAGTGGATTCAGGTATGATGATTCTAACTGAAATAAGTCACACAGAAAAAGAAACATCTTAAGATATCAGTAATACACGGAATGTAAACTTGGCTACACAGGAACTGAATTACAGAACAGAACAGGGACTCAAATTTAGAAAACCAACTTATGCTTGCTTAAGGGGAAAGGTGAGTTGGGGTGCTGCATAAAACCAGAGATTGAAATGAGCACAGATAAAGTTCCTTAAGCCAAATATGGAATAGACAAGAGCTACTCCTTGCTCAACGAAATGGACTCAACACCCCATATTAAACGCCTAAGAATGTACCTGACTAGTAAGTATCTTAAAACCTATGGATTGCTATGTCTCCGAAAGAGAATCAAGCATGTGTACAGGGGCATAAACGCAGCAGTGATAGGATTGGAGAGGTTCGGTGAGCAAATGAAGACCCTTTGAAGTCATATTGCATGGTACCCATTCCACGGGTTTCAACTACCCAGGTTTAAGGTATTCTTCCTTCAGCTAAAACATGCATGTGGAACCCAGAGTATGATCAACCATGTGATCGGGAGACGTGTTCAAATATGTCCCAGTTTTCGTACCCTGGTACTCGGGTGCAACATTCCAGACGCTTTACTAACACTCTCCCGACTTGGAGAGTCAGTCCCTTTAACCTCCTGTTTGGCCCAGTTTGCAATTTCTGCGGAAGATGAACAGGAATAGCGAGAACCAATGAGAGGCTAGCTGGAGGTGTCTGGACGGGCAAATTTAACTCTCATTTCCCACCAGGAAGAGGAATTAACCAAAGGCTCAGCGTGCCGTTCCGGAACCAGATTAGGGTCTGAAGCCATCCTGCGGTGTTGCGGCCAGCTCAAAAGAAAGCGAGTTGAAGAAAGGAGCTCAGGGGCACTGTAATTCACAAACCTGCAGAGTTATAAATGACAGCTATCGTCCAAAAATAGACTGAAGTAAGGCTGCCAAGAGGACTTGAAAGCGGGGCAGAATTGCAGGAAACCGATTTCAGAAGGTAGACTGGAATTTCATTGAAAGCATAGGAAAAGAGGCAGAACGTCCACAATGATGCACTTGGCCAAAAAGGGCGTATGCGTTTTTTCCTGAATATATTCAGGAAAAAACGCATACGCCCTTTTTGGCCAACCAAGCAAGCTTGCAAAGGAAATCTGCACTACAATGAAGTCTCACTTCCCCCCGGTCAAAAGGGCCATCTGAAAAAAGTGTAAAATCCAGAAAGGCAGGACAGGCCATGGAGAACTGGGAGCCTTGTTATGCTGATGGGCGGGATGTAAATTACCAAAAGACACTCAGGAGAAGTGTATGGTGTTTCCTGAAACATCTAAAAAACAAAGCAACAGAGCCTAGGGCACTTCCACTTATGGTCCTATAGCTTAGGGAAATTAAAATCAAAAAGACACAGCCACCCCAAAGTTTGGGACGCCTCTGTTTACAAGAACCTCGTTTACAGTACAAGTTCAACATCGCAGAAAGTGAAAAATGGATAAAGAAGTTGTGGTATTTACTTACAAAGCAATATCACTCAGCAATGAAATCTATGTCATCAGGCCCTTAGGAGCACAATGAGTGGATTCAGGTATGATGATTCTAACTGAAATAAGTCACACAGAAAAAGACACATCATAAGATATCAGTAATACATGGAATGTAAACTTGGCTACACAGGAACTGAATTACAGAACAGAACAGGGTCTCAAATTTAGAAAACCAACTTATGCTTGCTTAAGGGGAAAGGTGAGTTGGGGTGCTGCATAAAACCAGAGATTGAAATGAGCACAGATAAAGTTCCTTAAGCCAAATATGGAATAGACAAGAGCTACTCCTTGCTCAACGAAATGGACTCAACACCGCATATTAAACGCCTAAGAATGTACCTGACTAGTAAGTATCTTAAAACCTATGGATTGCTATGTCTCCGAAAGAGAATCAAGCATGTGTACAGGGGCATAAACGCAGCAGTGATAGGATTGGAGAGGTTCGGTGAGCAAATGAAGACCCTTTGAAGTCATATTGCATGGTACCCATTCCACGGGTTTCAACTACCCAGGTTTAAGATATTCTTCCTTCAGCTAAAACATGCATGTGGAACCTAGAGTATGATCAACCATGTGATCGGGAGACGTGTTCAAATATGTCCCAGTTTTCGTACCCTGGTACTCGGGTGCAACATTCCAGACGCTTTACTAACACTCTCCCGACTTGGAGAGTCAGTCCCTTTAACCTCCTGTTTGGCCCAGTTTGCAATTTCTGCGGAAGATGAACAGGAATAGCGAGAACCAATGAGAGACTAGCTGGAGGTGTCTGGACGGGCAAATTTAACTCTCATTTCCCACCAGGAAGAGGAATTAACCAAAGGCTCAGCGTGCCGTACCGGAACCAGATTAGGGCCTGAAGCCATCCTGCGGTGTTGCGGCCAGCTCAAAAGAAAGCGAGTTGAAGAAAGGAGCTCAGGGGCACTGTAATTCACAAACCTGCAGAGTTATAAATGACAGCTAACGTCCAAAAATAGACTGAAGTAAGGCTGCCAAGAGGACTTGAAAGCGGGGCAGAATTGCAGGAAACCGATTTCAGGAGGTAGACTGGAATTGCATTGAAAGCATAGGAAAAGAGGCAGAACGTCCACAATGATGCACTTGGCCAAAAAGGGCGTATGCGTTTTTTCCTGAATATATTCAGGAAAAAACGCATACGCCCTTTTTGGCCAACCAAGCAAGCTTGCAAAGGAAATCTGCACTACAATGAAGTCTCACTTCCCCCCGGTCAAAAGGGCCATCTGAAAAAAGTGTAAAATCCAGAAAGGCAGGACAGGCCATGGAGAACTGGGAGCCTTGTTATGCTGATGGGCGGGATGTAAATTGCCAACAGACACTCGGGAGAAGTGTATGGTGTTTCCTTAAACATCTAAAAAAAAAAGCAACAGAGCCTAGGGCACTGCCACTTATGGTCCTATAGCTTAGGGAAATTAAAATCAAAAAGACACAGCCACCCCAAAGTTTGGAACGGCTCTGTTTACAGGAACCTCATTTACAGTACAAGTTCAACATCGCAGAAAGTGAAAAATGGATAAAGAAGTTGTGGTATTTACTTACAAAGCAATATCACTCAGCAATGAAATCTGTGTCATCAGGCCCTTAGCAGCACAATGAGTGGATTCAGGTATGATGATTCTAACTGAAATAAGACACACAGAAAAAGAAACATCATAAGATATCAGTAATACACGGATTGTAAACTTGGCTACACAGGAACTGAATGACAGAACAGAACAAGTTCTCAAATTTAGAAAACCAACTTATGCTTGCTTAAGGGTAAAGGTGAGTTGGGGTGCTGCATAAAACCAGAGATTGAAATGAGCACAGATAAAGTTCCTTAAGCCAAATATGGAATAGACAAGATCTACTCCTTGCTCAACGAAATGGACTCAACACCGCATATTAAACGCCTAAGAATGTACCTGACTAGTAAGTATCTTAAAACCTATGGATTGCTATGTCTCCGAAAGAGAATCAAGCATGTGTACAGGGGCATAAACGCAGCAGTGATAGGATTGGAGAGGTTCGGTGAGCAAATGAAGACCCTTTGAAGTCATATTGCATGGTACCCATTCCACGGGTTTCAACTACCCAGGTTTAAGGTATTCTTCCTTCAGCTAAAACATGCATGTGGAACCTAGAGTATGATCAACCATGTGATCGGGAGACGTGTTCAAATATGTCTCAGTTTTCGTACCCTGGTACTTGGGTGCAACATTCCAGACGCTTTACTAACACTCTCCCGACTTGGAGAGTCAGTCCCTTTGACCTCCTGTTTGGCCCAGTTTGCAATTTCTGCGGAAGATGAACAGGAATAGTGAGAACCAATGAGAGACTAGCTGGAGGTGTCTGGACGGGCAAATTTAACTCTCATTTCCCACCAGGAAGAGGAAATAACCAAAGGCTCAGCGTTCCGTACCAGAATCAGATTAGGGCCTGAAGCCATCCTGCGGTGTTGCGGCCAGCTCAAAAGAAAGCGAGTTGAAGAAAGGAGCTCAGGGGCACTGTAATTCACAAACCTGCAGAGTTATAAATGACAGCTATCGTCCAAAAATATACTGAAGTAAGGCTGCCAAGAGGACTTGAAAGCAGGGCAGAATTGCAGGAAACCGATTTCAGGAGGTAGACTGGAATTGCATTGAAAGCATAGGAAAAGAGGCAGAACGTCCACAATGATGCACTTGGCCAAAAAGGGCGTATGCGTTTTTTCCTGAATATATTCAGGAAAAAACGCATACGCCCTTTTTGGCCAACCAAGCAAGCTTGCAAAGGAAATCTGCACTACAATGAAGTCTCACTTCCCCCCTTTTTTTCAGATGGCCCTTTTGACCATTTTTCAGATGGTCAAAAGGGCCATCTGAAAAAAGTGTAAAATCCAGAAAGGCAGGACAGGCCATGGAGAACTGGGAGCCTTGTTATGCTGATGGGCGGGATGTAAATTGCCAACAACCACTCGGGAGAAGTGTATGGTGTTCCCTGAAACATCTAAAAAACAAAGCAACAGAACCTAGGGCACTTCCACTTATGGTCCTATAGCTTAGGGAAATTAAAATCAAAAAGACACAGCCACCCCAAAGTTTGGATCGGCTCTGTTTACAAGAACCTCGTTTACAGTACAAGTTCAACATCGCAGAAAGTGAAAAATGGATAAAGAAGTTGTGGTATTTACTTACAAAGCAATATCACTCAGCAATGAAATCTGTGTCATCAGGCCCTTAGCAGCACAATGAGTGGATTCAGGTATGATGATTCTAACTGAAATAAGTCACACAGAAAAAGAAACATCATAAGATATCAGTAATACACGGAATGTAAAGTTGGCTACACAGGAACTGAATGACAGAACAGAACAGGTTCTCAAATTTAGAAAACCAACTTATGCTTGCTTAAGGGTAAAGATGAGTTGGGGTGCTGCATAAAACCAGAGATTGAAATGAGCACAGATAAAGTTCCTTAAGCCAAATATGGAATAGACAAGAGCTACTCCTTGCTCAACGAAATGGACTCAACACCCCATATTAAACGCCTAAGAATGTACCTGACTAGTAAGTATCTTAAAACCTATGGATTGCTATGTCTCCGAAAGAGAATCAAGCATGTGTACAGGGGCATAAACGCAGCAGTGATAGGATTGGAGAGGTTCGGTGAGCAAATGAAGACCCTTTGAAGTCATATTGCATGGTACCCATTCCACGGGTTTCAACTACCCAGGTTTAAGGTATTCTTCCTTCAGCTAAAACATGCATGTGGAACCTAGAGTATGATCAACCATGTGATCGGGAGACGTGTTCAAATATGTCCCAGTTTTCGTACCCTGGTACTCGGGTGCAACATTCCAGACGCTTTACTAACACTCTCCCGACTTGGAGAGTCAGTCCCTTTAACCTCCTGTTTGGCCCAGTTTGCAATTTCTGCGGAAGATGAACAGGAATAGCGAGAACCAATGAGAGGCTAGCTGAAGGTGTCTGGACGGGCAAATTTAACTCTCATTTCCCACCAGGAAGAGGAATTAACCAAAGGCTCAGCGTGCCGTGCCGGAACCAGATTAGGGCCTGAAGCCATCCTGCGGTGTTGCGGCCAGGTCACAAGAAAGCGAGTTGAAGAAAGGAGCTCAGGGGCACTGTAATTCACAAACCTGCAGAGTTATAAATGACAGCTATCGTCCAAAAATAGACTGAAGTAAGGCTGCCAAGAGGACTTGAAAGCGGGGCAGAATTGCAGGAAACCGATTTCAGGAGGTAGACTGGAATTGCATTGAAAGCATAGGAAAAGAGGCAGAACGTCCACAATGATGCACTTGGCCAAAAAGGGCATATGCATTTTTTCCTGAATATATTCAGGAAAAAACGCATACGCACTTTTTGGCCAACCAAGCAAGCTTGCAAAGGAAATCTGCACTACAATGAAGTCTCACTTCCCCCCGGTCAAAAGGGCCATCTGAAAAAAGTGTAAAATCCAGAAAGGCAGGACAGGCCATGGAGAACTGGGAGCCTTGTTATGCTGATGGGCGGGATGTAAATTGCCAACAACCACTCGGGAGAAGTGTATGGTGTTTCCTGAAACATCTAAAAAACAAAGCAACAGAACCTAGGGCACTTCCACTTATGGTCCTATAGCTTAGGGAAATTAAAATCAAAAAGACACAGCCACCCCAAAGTTTGGATCGGCTCTGTTTACAAGAACCTCGTTTACAGTACAAGTTCAACATCACAGAAAGTGAAAAATGGATAAAGAAGTTGTGGTATTTACTTACAAAGCAATATCACTCAGCAATGAAATCTGTGTCATCAGGCCCTTAGCAGCACAATGAGTGGATTCAGGTATGATGATTCTAACTGAAATAAGTCACACAGAAAAAGAAACATCTTAAGATATCAGTAATACACGGAATGTAAACTTGGCTACACAGGAACTGAATTACAGAACAGAACAGGGACTCAAATTTAGAAAACCAACTTATGCTTGCTTAAGGGGAAAGGTGAGTTGGGGTGCTGCATAAAACCAGAGATTGAAATGAGCACAGATAAAGTTCCTTAAGTCAAATATGGAATAGACAAGAGCTACTCCTTGCTCAACGAAATGGACTCAACACCCCATATTAAACGCCTAAGAATGTACCTGACTAGTAAGTATCTTAAAACCTATGGATTGCTATGTCTCCGAAAGAGAATCAAGCATGTGTACAGGGGCATAAACGCAGCAGTGATAGGATTGGAGAGGTTCGGTGAGCAAATGAAGACCCTTTGAAGTCATATTGCATGGTACCCATTCCACGGGTTTCAACTACCCAGGTTTAAGGTATTCTTCCTTCAGCTAAAACATGCATGTGGAACCTAGAGTATGATCAACCATGTGATCGGGAGACGTGTTCAAATATGTCCCAGTTTTCGTACCCTGGTACTCGGGTGCAACATTCCAGACGCTTTACTAACACTCTCCCGACTTGGAGAGTCAGTCCCTTTAACCTCCTGTTTGGCCCAGTTTGCAATTTCTGCGGAAGATGAACAGGAATAGCGAGAACCAATGAGAGGCTAGCTGGAGGTGTCTGGACGGGCAAATTTAACTCTCATTTCCCACCAGGAAGAGGAATTAACCAAAGGCTCAGCGTGCCGTTCCGGAACCAGATTAGGGTCTGAAGCCATCCTGCGGTGTTGCGGCCAACTCAAAAGAAAGCGAGTTGAAGAAAGGAGCTCAGGGGCACTGTAATTCACAAACCTGCAGAGTTATAAATGACAGCTATCGTCCAAAAATAGACTGAAGTAAGGCTGCCAAGAGGACTTGAAAGCGGGGCAGAATTGCAGGAAACCGATTTCAGAAGGTAGACTGGAATTGCATTGAAAGCATAGGAAAAGAGGCAGAACGTCCACAATGATGCACTTGGCCAAAAAGGGCGTATGCGTTTTTTCCTGAATATATTCAGGAAAAAACGCATACGCCCTTTTTGGCCAACCAAGCAAGCTTGCAAAGGAAATCTGCACTACAATGAAGTCTCACTTCCCCCCGGTCAAAAGGGCCATCTGAAAAAAGTGTAAAATCCAGAAAGGCAGGACAGGCCATGGAGAACTGGGAGCCTTGTTATGCTGATGGGCGGGATGTAAATTACCAACAGACACTCAGGAGAAATGTATGGTGTTTCCTGAAACATCTAAAAAACAAAGCAACAGAGCCTAGGGCACTGCCACTTATGGTCCTATAGCTTAGGGAAATTAAAATCAAAAAGACACAGCCACCCCAAAGTTTGGGACGCCTCTGTTTACAAGAACCTCGTTTACAGTACAAGTTCAACATCGCAGAAAGTGAAAAATGGATAAAGAAGTTGTGGTATTTACTTACAAAGCAATATCACTCAGCAATGAAATCTATGTCATCAGGCCCTTAGGAGCACAATGAGTGGATTCAGGTATGATGATTCTAACTGAAATAAGTCACACAGAAAAAGACACATCATAAGATATCAGTAATACATGGAATGTAAACTTGGCTACACAGGAACTGAATTACAGAACAGAACAGGGTCTCAAATTTAGAAAACCAACTTATGCTTGCTTAAGGGGAAAGGTGAGTTGGGGTGCTGCATAAAACCAGAGATTGAAATGAGCACAGATAAAGTTCCTTAAGCCAAATATGGAATAGACAAGAGCTACTCCTTGCTCAACGAAATGGACTCAACACCGCATATTAAACGCCTAAGAATGTACCTGACTAGTAAGTATCTTAAAACCTATGGATTGCTATGTCTCCGAAAGAGAATCAAGCATGTGTACAGGGGCATAAACGCAGCAGTGATAGGATTGGAGAGGTTCGGTGAGCAAATGAAGACCCTTTGAAGTCATATTGCATGGTACCCATTCCACGGGTTTCAACTACCCAGGTTTAAGGTATTCTTCCTTCAGCTAAAACATGCATGTGGAACCTAGAGTATGATCAACCATGTGATCGGGAGACGTGTTCAAATATGTCCCAGTTTTCGTACCCTGGTACTCGGGTGCAACATTCCAGACGCTTTACTAACACTCTCCCGACTTGGAGAGTCAGTCCCTTTAACCTCCTGTTTGGCCCAGTTTGCAATTTCTGCGGAAGATGAACAGGAATTGCGAGAACCAATGAGAGACTAGCTGGAGGTGTCTGGACGGGCAAATTTAACTCTCATTTCCCACCAGGAAGAGGAATTAACCAAAGGCTCAGCGTGCCGTACCGGAACCAGATTAGGGCCTGAAGCCATCCTGCGGTGTTGCGGCCAGCTCAAAAGAAAGCGAGTTGAAGAAAGGAGCTCAGGGGCACTGTAATTCACAAACCTGCAGAGTTATAAATGACAGCTAACGTCCAAAAATAGACTGAAGTAAGGCTGCCAAGAGGACTTGAAAGCGGGGCAGAATTGCAGGAAACCGATTTCAGGAGGTAGACTGGAATTGCATTGAAAGCATAGGAAAAGAGGCAGAACGTCCACAATGATGCACTTGGCCAAAAAGGGCGTATGCGTTTTTTCCTGAATATATTCAGGAAAAAACGCATACGCCCTTTTTGGCCAACCAAGCAAGCTTGCAAAGGAAATCTGCACTACAATGAAGTCTCACTTCCCCCCGGTCAAAAGGGCCATCTGAAAAAAGTGTAAAATCCAGAAAGGCAGGACAGGCCATGGAGAACTGGGAGCCTTGTTATGCTGATGGGCGGGATGTAAATTGCCAACAGACACTCGGTAGAAGTGTATGGTGTTTCCTTAAACATCTAAAAAAAAAAGCAACAGAGCCTAGGGCACTGCCACTTATGGTCCTATAGCTTAGGGAAATTAAAATCAAAAAGACACAGCCACCCCAAAGTTTGGAACGGCTCTGTTTACAGGAACCTCATTTACAGTACAAGTTCAACATCGCAGAAAGTGAAAAATGGATAAAGAAGTTGTGGTATTTACTTACAAAGCAATATCACTCAGCAATGAAATCTGTGTCATCAGGCCCTTAGTAGCACAATGAGTGGATTCAGGTATGATGATTCTAACTGAAATAAGTCACACAGAAAAAGAAACATCATAAGATATCAGTAATACACGGAATGTAAACTTGGCTACACAGGAACTGAATGACAGAACAGAACAGGTTCTCAAATTTAGAAAACCAACTTATGCTTGCTTAAGGGTAAAGGTGAGTTGGGGTGCTGCATAAAACCAGAGATTGAAATGAGCACAGATAAAGTTCCTTAAGCCAAATATGGAATAGACAAGAGCTACTCCTTGCTCAACGAAATGGACTCAACACCGCATATTAAACGCCTAAGAATGTACCTGACTAGTAAGTATCTTAAAACCTATGGATTGCTATGTCTCCGAAAGAGAATCAAGCATGTGTACAGGGGCATAAACGCAGCAGTGATAGGATTGGAGAGGTTCGGTGAGCAAATGAAGACCCTTTGAAGTCATATTGCATGGTACCCATTCCACGGGTTTCAACTACCCAGGTTTAAGGTATTCTTCCTTCAGCTAAAACATGCATGTGGAACCTAGAGTATGATCAACCATGTGATCGGGAGACGTGTTCAAATATGTCTCAGTTTTCGTACCCTGGTACTTGGGTGCAACATTCCAGACGCTTTACTAACACTCTCCCGACTTGGAGAGTCAGTCCCTTTGACCTCCTGTTTGGCCCAGTTTGCAATTTCTGCGGAAGATGAACAGGAATAGTGAGAACCAATGAGAGACTAGCTGGAGGTGTCTGGACGGGCAAATTTAACTCTCATTTCCCACCAGGAAGAGGAAATAACCAAAGGCTCAGCGTTCCGTACCAGAATCAGATTAGGGCCTGAAGCCATCCTGCGGTGTTGCGGCCAGCTCAAAAGAAAGCGAGTTGAAGAAAGGAGCTCAGGGGCACTGTAATTCACAAACCTGCAGAGTTATAAATGACAGCTATCGTCCAAAAATATACTGAAGTAAGGCTGCCAAGAGGACTTGAAAGCAGGGCAGAATTGCAGGAAACCGATTTCAGGAGGTAGACTGGAATTGCATTGAAAGCATAGGAAAAGAGGCAGAACGTCCACAATGATGCACTTGGCCAAAAAGGGCGTATGCGTTTTTTCCTGAATATATTCAGGAAAAAACGCATACGCCCTTTTTGGCCAACCAAGCAAGCTTGCAAAGGAAATCTGCACTACAATGAAGTCTCACTTCCCCCCGGTCAAAAGGGCCATCTGAAAAAAGTGTAAAATCCAGAAAGGCAGGACAGGCCATGGAGAACTGGGAGCCTTGTTATGCTGATGGGCGGGATGTAAATTGCCAACAACCACTCGGGAGAAGTGTATGGTGTTTCCTGAAACATCTAAAAAACAAAGCAACAGAACCTAGGGCACTTCCACTTATGGTCCTATAGCTTAGGGAAATTAAAATCAAAAAGACACAGCCACCCCAAAGTTTGGATCGGCTCTGTTTACAAGAACCTCGTTTACAGTACAAGTTCAACATCACAGAAAGTGAAAAATGGATAAAGAAGTTGTGGTATTTACTTACAAAGCAATATCACTCAGCAATGAAATCTGTGTCATCAGGCCCTTAGCAGCACAATGAGTGGATTCAGGTATGATGATTCTAACTGAAATAAGTCACACAGAAAAAGAAACATCTTAAGATATCAGTAATACACGGAATGTAAACTTGGCTACACAGGAACTGAATTACAGAACAGAACAGGGACTCAAATTTAGAAAACCAACTTATGCTTGCTTAAGGGGAAAGGTGAGTTGGGGTGCTGCATAAAACCAGAGATTGAAATGAGCACAGATAAAGTTCCTTAAGCCAAATATGGAATAGACAAGAGCTACTCCTTGCTCAACGAAATGGACTCAACACCCCATATTAAACGCCTAAGAATGTACCTGACTAGTAAGTATCTTAAAACCTATGGATTGCTATGTCTCCGAAAGAGAATCAAGCATGTGTACAGGGGCATAAACGCAGCAGTGATAGGATTGGAGAGGTTCGGTGAGCAAATGAAGACCCTTTGAAGTCATATTGCATGGTACCCATTCCACGGGTTTCAACTACCCAGGTTTAAGGTATTCTTCCTTCAGCTAAAACATGCATGTGGAACCTAGAGTATGATCAACCATGTGATCGGGAGACGTGTTCAAATATGTCCCAGTTTTCGTACCCTGGTACTCGGGTGCAACATTCCAGACGCTTTACTAACACTCTCCCGACTTGGAGAGTCAGTCCCTTTAACCTCCTGTTTGGTCCAGTTTGCAATTTCTGCGGAAGATGAACAGGAATAGCGAGAACCAATGAGAGGCTAGCTGGAGGTGTCTGGACGGGCAAATTTAACTCTCATTTCCCACCAGGAAGAGGAATTAACCAAAGGCTCAGCGTGCCGTTCCGGAACCAGATTAGGGTCTGAAGCCATCCTGCGGTGTTGCGGCCAGCTCAAAAGAAAGCGAGTTGAAGAAAGGAGCTCAGGGGCACTGTAATTCACAAACCTGCAGAGTTATAAATGACAGCTATCGTCCAAAAATAGACTGAAGTAAGGCTGCCAAGAGGACTTGAAAGCGGGGCAGAATTGCAGGAAACCGATTTCAGAAGGTAGACTGGGATTGCATTGAAAGCATAGGAAAAGAGGCAGAACGTCCACAATGATGCACTTGGCCAAAAAGGGCGTATGCGTTTTTTCCTGAATATATTCAGGAAAAAACGCATACGCCCTTTTTGGCCAACCAAGCAAGCTTGCAAAGGAAATCTGCACTACAATGAAGTCTCACTTCCCCCCGGTCAAAAGGGCCATCTGAAAAAAGTGTAAAATCCAGAAAGGCAGGACAGGCCATGGAGAACTGGGAGCCTTGTTATGCTGATGGGCGGGATGTAAATTACCAACAGACACTCAGGAGAAGTGTATGGTGTTTCCTGAAACATCTAAAAAACAAAGCAACAGAGCCTAGGGCACTTCCACTTATGGTCCTATAGCTTAGGGAAATTAAAATCAAAAAGACACAGCCACCCCAAAGTTTGGGACGCCTCTGTTTACAAGAACCTCGTTTACAGTACAAGTTCAACATCGCAGAAAGTGAAAAATGGATAAAGAAGTTGTGGTATTTACTTACAAAGCAATATCACTCAGCAATGAAATCTATGTCATCAGGCCCTTAGCAGCACAATGAGTGGATTCAGGTATGATGATTCTAACTGAAATAAGTCACACAGAAAAAGACACATCATAAGATATCAGTAATACATGGAATGTAAACTTGGCTACACAGGAACTGAATTACAGAACAGAACAGGGTCTCAAATTTAGAAAACCAACTTATGCTTGCTTAAGGGGAAAGGTGAGTTGGGGTGCTGCATAAAACCAGAGATTGAAATGAGCACAGATAAAGTTCCTTAAGCCAAATATGGAATAGACAAGAGCTACTCCTTGCTCAACGAAATGGACTCAACACCGCATATTAAACGCCTAAGAATGTACCTGACTAGTAAGTATCTTAAAACCTATGGATTGCTATGTCTCCGAAAGAGAATCAAGCATGTGTACAGGGGCATAAACGCAGCAGTGATAGGATTGGAGAGGTTCGGTGAGCAAATGAAGACCCTTTGAAGTCATATTGCATGGTACCCATTCCACAGGTTTCAACTACCCAGGTTTAAGATATTCTTCCTTCAGCTAAAACATGCATGTGGAACCTAGAGTATGATCAACCATGTGATCGGGAGACGTGTTCAAATATGTCCCAGTTTTCGTACCCTGGTACTCGGGTGCAACATTCCAGACGCTTTACTAACACTCTCCCGACTTGGAGAGTCAGTCCCTTTAACCTCCTGTTTGGCCCAGTTTGCAATTTCTGCGGAAGATGAACAGGAATAGCGAGAACCAATGAGAGACTAGCTGGAGGTGTCTGGACGGGCAAATTTAACTCTCATTTCCCACCAGGAAGAGGAATTAACCAAAGGCTCAGCGTGCCGTACCGGAACCAGATTAGGGCCTGAAGCCATCCTGCGGTGTTGCGGCCAGCTCAAAAGAAAGCGAGTTGAAGAAAGGAGCTCAGGGGCACTGTAATTCACAAACCTGCAGAGTTATAAATGACAGCTAACGTCCAAAAATAGACTGAAGTAAGGCTGCCAAGAGGACTTGAAAGCGGGGCAGAATTGCAGGAAACCGATTTCAGGAGGTAGACTGGAATTGCATTGAAAGCATAGGAAAAGAGGCAGAACGTCCACAATGATGCACTTGGCCAAAAAGGGCGTATGCGTTTTTTCCTGAATATATTCAGGAAAAAACGCATACGCCCTTTTTGGCCAACCAAGCAAGCTTGCAAAGGAAATCTGCACTACAATGAAGTCTCACTTCCCCCCGGTCAAAAGGGCCATCTGAAAAAAGTGTAAAATCCAGAAAGGCAGGACAGGCCATGGAGAACTGGGAGCCTTGTTATGCTGATGGGCGGGATGTAAATTGCCAACAGACACTCGGGAGAAGTGTATGGTGTTTCCTTAAACATCTAAAAAAAAAAGCAACAGAGCCTAGGGCACTGCCACTTATGGTCCTATAGCTTAGGGAAATTAAAATCAAAAAGACACAGCCACCCCAAAGTTTGGAACGGCTCTGTTTACAGGAACCTCATTTACAGTACAAGTTCAACATCGCAGAAAGTGAAAAATGGATAAAGAAGTTGTGGTATTTACTTACAAAGCAATATCACTCAGCAATGAAATCTGTGTCATCAGGCCCTTAGCAGCACAATGAGTGGATTCAGGTATGATGATTCTAACTGAAATAAGTCACACAGAAAAAGAAACATCATAAGATATCAGTAATACACGGATTGTAAACTTGGCTACACAGGAACTGAATGACAGAACAGAACAAGTTCTCAAATTTAGAAAACCAACTTATGCTTGCTTAAGGGTAAAGGTGAGTTGGGGTGCTGCATAAAACCAGAGATTGAAATGAGCACAGATAAAGTTCCTTAAGCCAAATATGGAATAGACAAGAGCTACTCCTTGCTCAACGAAATGGACTCAACACCGCATATTAAACGCCTAAGAATGTACCTGACTAGTAAGTATCTTAAAACCTATGGATTGCTATGTCTCCGAAAGAGAATCAAGCATGTGTACAGGGGCATAAACGCAGCAGTGATAGGATTGGAGAGGTTCGGTGAGCAAATGAAGACCCTTTGAAGTCATATTGCATGGTACCCATTCCACGGGTTTCAACTACCCAGGTTTAAGGTATTCTTCCTTCAGCTAAAACATGCATGTGGAACCTAGAGTATGATCAACCATGTGATCGGGAGACGTGTTCAAATATGTCTCAGTTTTCGTACCCTGGTACTTGGGTGCAACATTCCAGACGCTTTACTAACACTCTCCCGACTTGGAGAGTCAGTCCCTTTGACCTCCTGTTTGGCCCAGTTTGCAATTTCTGCGGAAGATGAACAGGAATAGTGAGAACCAATGAGAGACTAGCTGGAGGTGTCTGGACGGGCAAATTTAACTCTCATTTCCCACCAGGAAGAGGAAATAACCAAAGGCTCAGCGTTCCGTACCAGAATCAGATTAGGGCCTGAAGCCATCCTGCGGTGTTGCGGCCAGCTCAAAAGAAAGCGAGTTGAAGAAAGGAGCTCAGGGGCACTGTAATTCACAAACCTGCAGAGTTATAAATGACAGCTATCGTCCAAAAATATACTGAAGTAAGGCTGCCAAGAGGACTTGAAAGCAGGGCAGAATTGCAGGAAACCGATTTCAGGAGGTAGACTGGAATTGCATTGAAAGCATAGGAAAAGAGGCAGAACGTCCACAATGATGCACTTGGCCAAAAAGGGCGTATGCGTTTTTTCCTGAATATATTCAGGAAAAAACGCATACGCCCTTTTTGGCCAACCAAGCAAGCTTGCAAAGGAAATCTGCACTACAATGAAGTCTCACTTCCCCCCTTTTTTTCAGATGGCCCTTTTGACCATTTTTCAGATGGTCAAAAGGGCCATCTGAAAAAAGTGTAAAATCCAGAAAGGCAGGACAGGCCATGGAGAACTGGGAGCCTTGTTATGCTGATGGGTGGGATGTAAATTGCCAACAACCACTCGGGAGAAGTGTATGGTGTTTCCTGAAACATCTAAAAAACAAAGCAACAGAACCTAGGGCACTTCCACTTATGGTCCTATAGCTTAGGGAAATTAAAATTAAAAAGACACAGCCACCCCAAAGTTTGGATCGGCTCTGTTTACAAGAACCTCGTTTACAGTACAAGTTCAACATCGCAGAAAGTGAAAAATGGATAAAGAAGTTGTGGTATTTACTTACAAAGCAATATCACTCAGCAATGAAATCTGTGTCATCAGGCCCTTAGCAGCACAATGAGTGGATTCAGGTATGATGATTCTAACTGAAATAAGTCACACAGAAAAAGAAACATCATAAGATATCAGTAATACACGGAATGTAAAGTTGGCTACACAGGAACTGAATGACAGAACAGAACAGGTTCTCAAATTTAGAAAACCAACTTATGCTTGCTTAAGGGTAAAGATGAGTTGGGGTGCTGCATAAAACCAGAGATTGAAATGAGCACAGATAAAGTTCCTTAAGCCAAATATGGAATAGACAAGAGCTACTCCTTGCTCAACGAAATGGACTCAACACCCCATATTAAACGCCTAAGAATGTACCTGACTAGTAAGTATCTTAAAACCTATGGATTGCTATGTCTCCGAAAGAGAATCAAGCATGTGTACAGGGGCATAAACGCAGCAGTGATAGGATTGGAGAGGTTCGGTGAGCAAATGAAGACCCTTTGAAGTCATATTGCATGGTACCCATTCCACGGGTTTCAACTACCCAGGTTTAAGGTATTCTTCCTTCAGCTAAAACATGCATGTGGAACCTAGAGTATGATCAACCATGTGATCGGGAGACGTGTTCAAATATGTCCCAGTTTTCCTCCCCTGGTACTCGGGTGCAACATTCCAGACGCTTTACTAACACTCTCCCGACTTGGAGAGTCAGTCCCTTTAACCTCCTGTTTGGCCCAATTTGCAATTTCTGCGGAAGATGAACAGGAATAGCGAGAACCAATGAGAGGCTAGCTGAAGGTGTCTGGACGGGCAAATTTAACTCTCATTTCCCACCAGGAAGAGGAATTAACCAAAGGCTCAGCGTGCCGTGCCGGAACCAGATTAGGGCCTGAAGCCATCCTGCGGTGTTGCGGCCAGGTCACAAGAAAGCGAGTTGAAGAAAGGAGCTCAGGGGCACTGTAATTCACAAACCTGCAGAGTTATAAATGACAGCTATCGTCCAAAAATAGACTGAAGTAAGGCTGCCAAGAGGACTTGAAAGCGGGGCAGAATTGCAGGAAACCGATTTCAGGAGGTAGACTGGAATTGCATTGAAAGCATAGGAAAAGAGGCAGAACGTCCACAATGATGCACTTGGCCAAAAAGGGCATATGCATTTTTTCCTGAATATATTCAGGAAAAAACGCATACGCACTTTTTGGCCAACCAAGCAAGCTTGCAAAGGAAATCTGCACTACAATGAAGTCTCACTTCCCCCCGGTCAAAAGGGCCATCTGAAAAAAGTGTAAAATCCAGAAAGGCAGGACAGGCCATGGAGAACTGGGAGCCTTGTCATGCTGATGGGCGGGATGTAAATTGCCAACAGACACTCGGGAGAAGTGTATGGTGTTTCCTGAAACATCTAAAAAACAAAGCAACAGAGCCTAGGGCACTTCCACTTATGGTCCTATAGCTTAGGGAAATTAAAATCAAAAAGACACAGCCACCCCAAAGTTTGGGACGCCTCTGTTTACAAGAACCTCGTTTACAGTACAAGTTCAACATCGCAGAAAGTGAAAAATGGATAAAGAAGTTGTGGTATTTACTTATAAAGCAATATCACTCAGCAATGAAATCTATGTCATCAGGCCCTTAGCAGCACAATGAGTGGATTCAGGTATGATGATTCTAACTGAAATAAGTCACACAGAAAAAGAAACATCATAAGATATCAGTAATACACGGAATGTAAACTTGGCTACACAGGAACTGAATTACAGAACAGAACAGGGTCTCAAATTTAGAAAACCAACTTATGCTTGCTTAAGGGTAAAGGTGAGTTGGGGTGCTGCATAAAACCAGAGATTGAAATGAGCACAGATAAAGTTCCTTAAGCCAAATATGGAATAGACAAGAGCTACTCCTTGCTCAACGAAATGGACTCAACACCCCATATTAAACGCCTAAGAATGTACCTGACTAGTAAGTATCTTAAAACCTATGGATTGCTATGTCTCCAAAAGAGAATCAAGCGTGTGTACAGGGGCATAAACGCAGCAGTGATAGGATTGGAGAGGTTCGGTGAGCAAATGAAGACCCTTTGAAGTCATATTGCATGGTATCCATTCCACGGGTCTCAACTCTCCAGGTTTAAGGTATTCTTCCTTCAGCTAAAACATGCATGTGGAACCCAAGTATGATCAACCATGTGAACAGGAGACGTGTTCAAATATGTCTCAGTTTTCCTCCCCTTGTACTCGGGTGCAACATTCCAGATGCTTTACTAACACTCTCCCCACTTGGAGAGTCAGCGCCTTTAACCTCCTGTTTGGCCCAGTTTGCAATTTCTGCGGAAGATGAACAGGAATAGCGAGAACCAATGAGAGGCTAGCTGGAGGTGTCTGGATGGGCAAATTTAACTCTCATTTCCCACCAGGAAGAGGAAATAACCAAAGGCTCAGCGTGCCGTACCGGAACCAGATTAGGGCCTGAAGACATCCTGCGGTGTTGCGGCCAGCTCACAAGAAAGCGAGTTGAAGAAAGGAGCTCAGGGGCACTGTAATTCACAAACCTGCAGAGTTATAAATGACAGCTATCGTCCAAAAATATACTGAAGTAAGGATGCCAAGAGGACTTGAAAGCAGGGCAGAATTGCAGGAAACCGATTTCAGGAGGTAGACTGGAATTGCATTGAAAGCATAGGAAAAGAGGCAGAACGTCCACAATGATGCACTTGGCCAAAAAGGGCGTATGCGTTTTTTCCTGAATATATTCAGGAAAAAACGCATACGCCCTTTTTGGCCAACCAAGCAAGCTTGCAAAGGAAATCTGCACTACAATGAAGTCTCACTTCCCCCCGGTCAAAAGGGCCATCTGAAAAAAGTGTAAAATCCAGAAAGGCAGGACAGGCCATGGAGAACTGGGAGCCTTGTTATGCTGATGGGCGGGATGTAAATTGCCAACAACCACTCGGGAGAAGTGTATGGTGTTTCCTGAAACATCTAAAAAACAAAGCAACAGAGCGTAGGGCACTGCCACTTATGCTCCTATAGCTTAGGGAAATTAAAATCAAAAAGACACAGCCACCCCAATGTTTGGAACGGCTCTGTTTACAAGAACCTCGTTTACAGTACAAGTTCAACATCGCAGAAAGTGAAAAATGGATAAAGAAGTTGTGGTATTTACTTACAAAGCAATATCACTCAGCAATGAAATCTGTGTCATCAGGCCCTTAGTAGCACAATGAGTGGATTCAGGTATGATGATTCTAACTGAAATAAGTCACACAGAAAAAGAAACATCATAAGATATCAGTAATACACGGAATGTAAACTTGGCTACACAGGAACTGAATTACACAACAGAACAGGGTCTCAAATTTAGAAAACCAACTTATGCTTGCTTAAGGGGAAAGGTGAGTTGGGGTGCTGCATAAAACCAGAGATTGAAATGAGCACAGATAAAGTTCCTTAAGCCAAATATGGAATAGACAAGAGCTACTCCTTGCTCAACGAAATGGACTCAACACCGCATATTAAACGCCTAAGAATGTACCTGACTAGTAAGTATCGTAAAACCTATGGATTGCTATGTCTCCAAAAGAGAATCAAGCATGTGTACAGGGGCATAAACGCAGCAGTGATAGGATTGGAGAGGTTCGGTGAGCAAATGAAGACCCTTTGAAGTCATATTGCATGGTACCCATTCCACGGGTTTCAACTACCCAGGTTTTAGGTATTCTTCCTTCAGCTAAAACATGCATGTGGAACCCAAGTATGATCAACCATGTGAACGGGAGACGTGTTCAAATATGTCTCAGTTTTCCTCCCCTGGTACTCGGGTGCAACGTTCCAGACGCCTTACTAACACTCTCCCCACTTGGAGAGTCAGCGTCTTTAACCTCCTGTTTGGCCCAGTTTGCAATTTCTGCGGAAGATGAACAGGAATAGCGAGAACCAATGAGAGGCTAGCTGGAGGTGTCTGGACGGGCAAATTTAACTCTCATTTCCCAACAGGAAGAGGAAATAACCAAAGGCTCAGCGTGCCGTACCGGAACCAGATTAGGGCCTGAAGCCATCCTGCGGTGTTGCGGCCAGGTCACAAGAAAGCGAGTTGAAGAAAGGAGCTCAGGGGCACTGTAATTCACAAACCTGCAGAGTTATAAATGGCAGCTATCGTCCAAAAATAGACTGAAGTAAGGCTGCCAAGAGGAATTGAAAGCGGGGCAGAATTGCAGGAAACCGATTTCAGGAGGTAGACTGGAATTGCATTGAAAGCACAGGAAAAGAGGCAGAACGTCCACAATGATGCACTTGGCCAAAAAGGGCGTATGCGTTTTTTCCTGAATATATTCAGGAAAAAACGCATACGCCCTTCTTGGCCAAACAAGCAAGCTTGCAAAGGAAATCTGCACTACAATGAAGTCTCACTTCCCCCCGGTCAAAAGGGCCATCTGAAAAAAGTGTAAAATCCAGAAAGGCAGGACAGGCCATGGAGAACTGGGAGCCTTGTTCTGCTGATGGGCGGGATGTAAATTGCCAACAACCACTCGGGAGAAGTGTATGGTGTTTCCTGAAACATCTAAAAAACAAAGCAACAGAACCTAGGGCAGTTCCACTTATGGTCCTATAGCTTAGGGAAATTAAAATCAAAAAGACACAGCCACCCCAAAGTTTGGAACGGCTCTGTTTACAAGAACCTCGTTTACAGTACAAGTTCAACATCGCAGAAAGTGAAAAATGGATAAAGAAGTTGTGGTATTTACTTACAAAGCAATATCACTCAGCAATGAAATCTGTGTCATCAGGCCCTTAGCAGCACAATGAGTGGATTCAGGTATGATGATTCTAACTGAAGTAAGTCACACAGAAAAAGAAACATCATAAGATATCACTAATACACGGAATGTAAACTTGGCTACACAGGAACTGAATTACAGAACAGAACAGGGTCTCAAATTTAGAAAACCAACTTATGCTTGCTTAAGGGGAAAGGTGAGTTGGGGTGCTGCATAAAACCAGAGATTGAAATGAGCACAGATAAAGTTCCTTAAGTCAAATATGGAATAGACAAGAGCTACTCCTTGCTCAACGAAATGGACTCAACACCGCATATTAAACGCCTAAGAATGTACCTGACTAGTAAGTATCTTAAAACCTATGGATTGCGATGTCTCCGAAAGAGAATCAAGCATGTGTACAGGGGCATAAACGCAGCAGTGATAGGATTGGAGAGGTTCGGTGAGCAAATGAAGACCCTTTGAAGTCATATTGCATGGTATCCATTACACGGGTCTTAACTCTCCAGGTTTAAGGTATTCTTCCTTCAGCTAAAACATGCATGTGGAACCCAAGTATGATCAACCATGTGAACGGGAGATGTGTTCAAATATGTCTCAGTTTTCCTCCCCTGGTACTCGGGTGCAACATTCCAGACGCTTTACTAACACTCTCCCCACTTGGAGAGTCAGCGTCTTTAACCTCCTGTTTGGCCCAGTTTGCAATTTCTGCGGAAGATGAACAGGAATAGCGAGAACCAATGAGAGGCTAGCTGGAGGTGTCTGGACGGGCAAATTTAACTCTCATTTCCCAACAGGAAGAGGAAATAACCAAAGGCTCAGCGTGCCGTACCGGAACCAGATTAGGGCCTGAAGCCATCCTGCGGTGTTGCGGCCAGCTCAAAAGAAAGCGAGTTGAAGAAAGGAGCTCAGGGGCACTGTAATTCACAAACCTGCAGAGTTATAAATGACAGCTATCGTCCAAAAATAGACTGAAGTAAGGCTGCCAAGAGGACTTGAAAGTGGGGCAGAATTGCAGGAAACCGATTTCAGGAGGTAGACTGGAATTGCATTGAAAGCGTAGGAAAAGAGGCAGAACGTCCACAATGATGCACTTGGCCAAAAAGGGCGTATGCGTTTTTTCCTGAATATATTCAGGAAAAAACGCATACGCCCTTTTTGGCCAACCAAGCAAGCTTGCAAAGGAAATCTGCACTACAATGAAGTCTCACTTCCCCCCGGTCAAAAGGGCCATCTGAAAAAAGTGTAAAATCCAGAAAGGCAGGACAGGCCATGGAGAACTGGGAGCCTTGTTCTGCTGATGGGCGGGATGTAAATTGCCAACAACCACTCGGGAGAAGTGTATGGTGTTTCCTGAAACATCTAAAAAACAAAGCAACAGAACCTAGGGCACTTCCACTTATGGTCCTATAGCTTAGGGAAATTAAAATCAAAAAGACACAGCCACCCCAAAGTTTGGAACGGCTCTGTTTAAAGAACCTCGTTTACAGTACAAGTTCAACATCGCAGAAAGTGAAAAATGGATAAAGAAGTTGTGGTATTTACTTACAAAGCAATATCACTCAGCAATGAAATCTGTGTCATCAGGCCCTTAGCAGCACAATGAGTGGATTCAGGTATGATGATTCTAACTGAAGTAAGTCACACAGAAAAAGAAACATCATAAGATATCAGTAATACACTGAATGTAAACTTGGCTACACAGGAACTGCATTCCAAACCAGAACAGGGTCTCAAATTTAGAAAACCAACTTATGCTTGCTTAAGGGGAAAGGTGAGTTGGGGTTCTGCATAAAACCAGAGATTGAAATGAGCACAGATAAAGTTACTTAAGCCAAATATGGAATAGACAAGAGCTACTCCTTGCTCAACGAAATGGACTCAACACCGCATATTAAACGCCTAAGAATGTACCTGACTAGTAAGTATCTTAAAACCTATGGATTGCTATGTCTCCGAAAGAGAATCAAGCGTGTGTACAGGGGCATAAACGCAGCAGTGATAGGATTGGAGATGTTCGGTGAGCAAATGAAGACCCTTTGAAGTCATATTGCATGGTACCCATTCCACGGGTTTCAAATACCCAGGTTTAAGGTATTCTTCCTTCAGCTAAAACATGCATGTGGAACCTAGAGTATGATCAACCATGTGATCGGGAGACGTGTTCAAATATGTCTCAGTTTTCCTCCCCTGGTACTCGGGTGCAACATTCCAGACGCTTTACTAACACTCTCCCCACTTGGAGAGTCAGTCCCTTTAACCTCCTGTTTGGCCCAGTTTGCAATTTCTGCGGAAGATGAACAGGAATAGCGAGAACCAATGAGAGACTAGCTGGAGGTGTCTGGACGGGCAAATTTAACTCTCATTTCCCACCAGGAAGAGGAATTAACCAAAGGCTCAGCGTGCCGTGCCAGAACCAGATTAGGGCCTGAAGCCATCCTGCGGTGTTGCCGCCAGGTCACAAGAAAGCGAGTTGAAGAAAGGAGCTCAGGGGCACTGTAATTCACAAACCTGCAGACTTATAAATGACAGCTATCGTCCAAAAATAGACTGAAGTAAGGCTGCCAAGAGGACTTGAAAGCGGGGCAGAATTGCAGGAAACCGATTTCAGGAGGTAGACTGGAATTGCATTGAAAGCATAGGAAAAGAGGCAGAACGTCCACAATGATGCACTTGGCCAAAAAGGGCGTATGCGTTTTTTCCTGAATATATTCAGGAAAAAACGCATACGCACTTTTTGGCCAACCAAGCAAGCTTGCAAAGGAAATCTGCACTACAATGAAGTCTCACTTCCCCCCGGTCAAAAGGGCCATCTGAAAAAAGTGTAAAATCCAGAAAGGCAAGACAGGCCATGGAGAACTGGGAGCCTTGTTATGCTGATGGGCGGGATGTAAATTGCCAACAACCACTCGGGAGAAGTGTATGGTGTTTCCTGAAACATCTAAAAAACAAAGCAACAGAGCCTAGGGCACTGCCACTTATGGTCCTATAGCTTAGGGAAATTAAAATCAAAAAGACACAGCCACCCCAAACTTTCGAACGGCTCTGTTTACAAGAACCTCGTTTACAGTACAAGTTCAACATCGCAGAAAGTGAAAAATGGATAAAGAAGTTGTGGTATTTACTTACAAAGCAATATCACTCAGCAATGAAATCTGTGTCATCAGGCCCTTAGCAGCACAATGAGTGGATTCAGGTATGATGATTCTAACTGAAGTAAGTCACACAGAAAAAGAAACATCATAAGATATCAGTAATACACGGAATGTAAAGTTGGCTACACAGGAACTGAATGACAGAACAGAACAGGTTCTCAAATTTAGAAAACCAACTTATGCTTGCTTAAGGGTAAAGATGAGTTGGGGTGCTGCATAAAACCAGAGATTGAAATGAGCACAGATAAAGTTCCTTAAGCCAAATATGGAATAGACAAGAGCTACTCCTTGCTCAACGAAATGGACTCAACACCCCATATTAAACGCCTAAGAATGTACCTGACTAGTAAGTATCTTAAAACCTATGGATTGCTATGTCTCCGAAAGAGAATCAAGCATGTGTACAGGGGCATAAACGCAGCAGTGATAGGATTGGAGAGGTTCGGTGAGCAAATGAAGACCCTTTGAAGTCATATTGCATGGTACCCATTCCACGGGTTTCAACTACCCAGGTTTAAGGTATTCTTCCTTCAGCTAAAACATGCATGTGGAACCTAGAGTATGATCAACCATGTGATCGGGAGACGTGTTCAAATATGTCCCAGTTTTCGTACCCTGGTACTCGGGTGCAACATTCCAGACGCTTTACTAACACTCTCCCGACTTGGAGAGTCAGTCCCTTTAACCTCCTGTTTGGCCCAGTTTGCAATTTCTGCGGAAGATGAACAGGAATAGCGAGAACCAATGAGAGGCTAGCTGAAGGTGTCTGGACGGGCAAATTTAACTCTCATTTCCCACCAGGAAGAGGAATTAACCAAAGGCTCAGCGTGCCGTGCCGGAACCAGATTAGGGCCTGAAGCCATCCTGCGGTGTTGCGGCCAGGTCACAAGAAAGCGAGTTGAAGAAAGGAGCTCAGGGGCACTGTAATTCACAAACCTGCAGAGTTATAAATGACAGCTATCGTCCAAAAATAGACTGAAGTAAGGCTGCCAAGAGGACTTGAAAGCGGGGCAGAATTGCAGGAAACCGATTTCAGGAGGTAGACTGGAATTGCATTGAAAGCATAGGAAAAGAGGCAGAACGTCCACAATGATGCACTTGGCCAAAAAGGGCATATGCATTTTTTCCTGAATATATTCAGGAAAAAACGCATACGCACTTTTTGGCCAACCAAGCAAGCTTGCAAAGGAAATCTGCACTACAATGAAGTCTCACTTCCCCCCGGTCAAAAGGGCCATCTGAAAAAAGTGTAAAATCCAGAAAGGCAGGACAGGCCATGGAGAACTGGGAGCCTTGTTATGCTGATGGGTGGGATGTAAATTGCCAACAACCACTCGGGAGAAGTGTATGGTGTTTCCTGAAACATCTAAAAAACAAAGCAACAGAACCTAGGGCACTTCCACTTATGGTCCTATAGCTTAGGGAAATTAAAATCAAAAAGACACAGCCACCCCAAAGTTTGGAACGGCTCTGTTTACAAGAACCTCGTTTACAGTACAAGTTCAACATCACAGAAAGTGAAAAATGGATAAAGAAGTTGTGGTATTTACTTACAAAGCAATATCACTCAGCAATGAAATCTGTGTCATCAGGCCCTTAGCAGCACAATGAGTGGATTCAGGTATGATGATTCTAACTGAAGTAAGTCACACAGAAAAAGAAACATCATAAGATATCACTAATACACGGAATGTAAACTTGGCTACACAGGACCTGAATTACAGAACAGAACAGGGTCTCAAATTTAGAAAACCAACTTATGCTTGCTTAAGGGTAAAGGTGAGTTGGGGTGCTGCATAAAACCAGAGATTGAAATGAGCACAGATAAAGTTCCTTAAGCCAAATATGGAATAGACAAGAGCTACTCCTTGCTCAACGAAATGGACTCAACACCCCATATTAAACGCCTAAGAATGTACCTGACTAGTAAGTATCTTAAAACCTATGGATTGCTATGTCTCCGAAAGAGAATCAAGCATGTGTACAGGGGCATAAACGCAGCAGTGATAGGATTGGAGATGTTCGGTGAGCAAATGAAGACCCTTTGAAGTCATATTGCATGGTACCCATTCCACGGGTTTCAAATACACAGGTTTAAGGTATTCTTCCTTCAGCTAAAACATGCATGTGGAACCCAAGTATGATCAACCATGTGAACGGGAGACGTGTTCAAATATGTCTCAGTTTTCGTACCCTGGTACTCGGGTGCAACATTCCAGACGCTTTACTAACACTCTCCCCACTTGGAGAGTCAGCGCCTTTAACCTCCTGTTTGGCACAGTTTGCAATTTCTGCGGAAGATGAACAGGAATAGCGAGAACCAATGAGAGACTAGCTGGAGGTGTCTGGACGGGCAAATTTAACTCTCATTTCCCACCAGGAAGAGGAAATAACCAAAGGCTCAGCGTGCCGTGCCGGAACCAGATTAGGGCCTGAAGCCATCCTGCGGTGTTGCGGCCAGGTCACAAGAAAGCAAGTTGAAGAAAGGAGCTCAGGGGCACTATAATTCACAAACCTGCAGAGTTATAAATGACAGCTATCGTCCAAAAATAGACTGAAGTAAGGCTGCCAAGAGGACTTGAAAGCGGGGTAGAATTTCAGGAAACCGATTTCAGGAGGTAGACTGGAATTGCATTGAAAGCATAGGAAAAGAGGCAGAACGTCCACAATGATGCACTTGGCCAAAAAGGGCGTATGCGTTTTTTCCTGAATATATTCAGGAAAAAACGCATACGCCCTTTTTGGCCAACCAAGCAAGCTTGCAAAGGAAATCTGCACTACAATGAAGTCTCACTTCCCCCCGGGCAAAAGGGCCATCTGAAAAAAGTGTAAAATCCAGAAAGGCAGGACAGGCCATGGAGAACTGGGAGCCTTGTTATGCTGATGGGCGGGATGTAAATTGCCAACAACCACTCGGGATAAGTGTATGGTGTTTCCTGAAACATCTAAAAAACAAAGCAACAGAGCCTAGGGCACTTCCACTTATGGTCCTATAGCTTAGGGAAATTAAAATCAAAAAGACACAGCCACCCCAAAGTTTGGGACGCCTCCGTTTATAAGAACTTCGTTTACCATACAAGTTCAATATCACAGAAAGTGAAAAATGGATAAAGAACTTGTGGTACTTACGTACAATGCAGTATCACTCAGCAATGAAATCTATGTCATCAGGCCCGTAGCAGCATAATGAGTGGATTCAGGTACGATGATTCTAACTGAAATAAGTCACACAGAAAAAGAAACATCATAAGATATCACTAATACATGGAATGTAAACTTGGCTACACAGGAACTGAATTACAGAACAGAACAGGGTCTCAAATTTAGAAAACCAACTTATGCTTGCTTAAGGGGAAAGGTGAGTTGGGGTGCTGCATAAAACCAGAGATTGAAATGAGCACAGATAAAGTTCCTTAAGCCAAATATGGAATAGACAAGAGCTACTCCTTGCTCAACGAAATGGACTCAACACCCCATATTAAACGCCTAAGAATGTACCTGACTAGTAAGTATCTTAAAACCTATGGATTGCTATGTCTCCGAAAGAAAATCAAGCATGTGTACAGGGGCATAAACGCAGCAGTGATAGGATTGGAGACGTTCGGTGAGCAAATGAAGACCCTTTGAAGTCATATTGCATGGTACCCATTCCACGGGTTTCAAATACCCAGGTTTAAGGTATTCTTCCTCAGCTAAAACATGCATGTGGAACCTAGAGTGTGATCAACCATGTGATCGCGAGACGTGTTCAAATATGTCTAGTTTTCCTCCCCTGGTACTCGGGTGCAACATTCCAGACGCTTTACTAACACTCTCCCGACTTGGAGAGTCAGTCCCTTTAACCTCCTGTTTGGCCCAGTTTGCAATTTCTGCGGAAGATGAACAGGAATAGCGAGAACCAATGAGAGACTAGCTGGTGGTGTCTGGACGGGCAAATTTAACTCTCATTTCCCACCAGGAAGAGGAATTAACCAAAGGCTCAGCGTGCCGTGCCAGAACCAGATTAGGGCCTGAAGCCATCCTGCGGTGTTGCGGCAAGGTCACAAGAAAGCGAGTTGAAGAAAGGAGCTCAGGGGCACTGTAATTCACAAACCTGCAGACTTATAACTGACAGCTATCGTCCAAAAATAGACTGAAGTAAGGCTGCCAAGAGGACTTGAAAGCGGGGCAGAATTGCAGGAAACCGATTTCAGGAGGTAGACTGGAATTGCATTGAAAGCATAGGAAAAGAGGCAGAACGTCCACAATGATGCACTTGGCCAAAAAGGGCGTATGCGTTTTTTCCTGAATATATTCAGGAAAAAACGCATACGCCCTTTTTGGCCAACCAAGCAAGCTTGCAAAGGAAATCTGCACTACAATGAAGTCTCACTTCCCCCCGGTCAAAAGGGCCATCTGAAAAAAGTGTAAAATCCAGAAAGGCAAGACAGGCCATGGAGAACTGGGAGCCTTGTTATGCTGATGGGCGGGATGTAAATTGCCAACAACCACTCGGGAGAAGTGTATGGTGTTTCCTGAAACATCTAAAAAACAAAGCAACAGAACCTAGGGCACTTCCACTTATGGTCCTATAGCTTAGGGAAATTAAAATCAAAAAGACACAGCCACCCCAAAGATTGGAACGGCTCTGTTTACAAGAACCTCATTTACAGTACAAGTTCAACATCGGAGAAAGTGAAAAATGGATAAAGAACTTGTGGTATTTACTTACAAAGCAATATCACTCAGCAATGAAATCTGTGTCATCAGGCCCTTAGCAGCACAATGAGTGGATTCAGGTATGATGATTCTAACTGAAATAAGTCACACAGAAAAAGAAACATCATAAGATATCACTAATACACGGAATGTAAACTTGGCTACAAAGGAACTGAATTCCAAAACAGAACAGTGTCTCAAATTTAAAAAACCAACTTATGCTTGCTTAAGGGGAAAGGTGAGTTGGGGTGCTGCATAAAACCAGAGATTGAAATGAGCACAGATAAAGTTCCTTAAGCCAAATATGGAATAGACAAGAGCTACTCCTTGCTCAACGAAATGGACTCAACACCCCATATTAAACGCCTAAGAATGTACCTGACTAGTAAGTATCTTAAAACCTATGGATTGCTATGTCTCCAAAAGAGAATCAAGCGTGTGTACAGGGGCATAAACGCAGCAGTGATAGGATTGGAGAGGTTCGGTGAGCAAATGAAGACCCTTTGAAGTCATATTGCATGGTACCCATTCCACGGGTCTCAACTCTCCAGGTTTAAGGTATTCTTCCTTCAGCTAAAACATGCATGTGGAACCCAAGTATGATCAACCATGTGAACAGGAGACGTGTTCAAATATGTCTCAGTTTTCCTCCCCTTGTACTCGGGTGCAAAATTCCAGATGCTTTACTAACACTCTCCCCACTTGGAGAGTCAGCGCCTTTAACCTCCTGTTTGGCCCAGTTTGCAATTTCTGCGGAAGATGAACAGGAATAGCGAGAACCAATGAGAGGCTAGCTGGAGGTGTCTGGATGGGCAAATTTAACTCTCATTTCCCACCAGGAAGAGGAAATAACCAAAGGCTCAGCGTGCCGTACCGGAACCAGATTAGGGCCTGAAGACATCCTGCGGTGTTGCGGCCAGCTCACAAGAAAGCGAGTTGAAGAAAGGAGCTCAGGGGCACTGTAATTCACAAACCTGCAGAGTTATAAATGACAGCTATCGTCCAAAAATATACTGAAGTAAGGCTGCCAAGAGGACTTGAAAGCAGGGCAGAATTGCAGGAAACCGATTTCAGGAGGTAGACTGGAATTGCATTGAAAGCATAGGAAAAGAGGCAGAACGTCCACAATGATGCACTTGGCCAAAAAGGGCGTATGCGTTTTTTCCTGAATATATTCAGGAAAAAACGCATACGCCCTTTTTGGCCAACCAAGCAAGCTTGCAAAGGAAATCTGCACTACAATGAAGTCTCACTTCCCCCCGGTCAAAAGGGCCATCTGAAAAAAGTGTAAAATCCAGAAAGGCAGGACAGGCCATGGAGAACTGGGAGCCTTGTTATGCTGATGGGCGGGATGTAAATTGCCAACAACCACTCGGGAGAAGTGTATGGTGTTTCCTGAAACATCTAAAAAACAAAGCAACAGAGCGTAGGGCACTGCCACTTATGCTCCTATAGCTTAGGGAAATTAAAATCAAAAAGACACAGCCACCCCAATGTTTGGAACGGCTCTGTTTACAAGAACCTCGTTTACAGTACAAGTTCAACATCGCAGAAAGTGAAAAATGGATAAAGAAGTTGTGGTATTTACTTACAAAGCAATATCACTCAGCAATGAAATCTGTGTCATCAGGCCCTTAGTAGCACAATGAGTGGATTCAGGTATGATGATTCTAACTGAAATAAGTCACACAGAAAAAGAAACATCATAAGATATCAGTAATACACGGAATGTAAACTTGGCTACACAGGAACTGAATTACAGAACAGAACAGGGTCTCAAATTTAGAAAACCAACTTATGCTTGCTTAAGGGGAAAGGTGAGTTGGGGTGCTGCATAAAACCAGAGATTGAAATGAGCACAGATAAAGTTCCTTAAGCCAAATATGGAATAGACAAGAGCTACTCCTTGCTCAACGAAATGGACTCAACACCCCATATTAAACGCCTAAGAATGTACCTGACTAGTAAGTATCTTAAAACCTATGGATTGCTATGTCTCCGAAAGAAAATCAAGCATGTGTACAGGGGCATAAACGCAGCAGTGATAGGATTGGAGACGTTCGGTGAGCAAATGAAGACCCTTTGAAGTCATATTGCATGGTACCCATTCCACGGGTTTCAAATACCCAGGTTTAAGGTATTCTTCCTCAGCTAAAACATGCATGTGGAACCTAGAGTGTGATCAACCATGTGATCGCGAGACGTGTTCAAATATGTCTAGTTTTCCTCCCCTGGTACTCGGGTGCAACATTCCAGACGCTTTACTAACACTCTCCCGACTTGGAGAGTCAGTCCCTTTAACCTCCTGTTTGGCCCAGTTTGCAATTTCTGCGGAAGATGAACAGGAATAGCGAGAACCAATGAGAGACTAGCTGGTGGTGTCTGGACGGGCAAATTTAACTCTCATTTCCCACCAGGAAGAGGAATTAACCAAAGGCTCAGCGTGCCGTGCCAGAACCAGATTAGGGCCTGAAGCCATCCTGCGGTGTTGCGGCAAGGTCACAAGAAAGCGAGTTGAAGAAAGGAGCTCAGGGGCACTGTAATTCACAAACCTGCAGACTTATAACTGACAGCTATCGTCCAAAAATAGACTGAAGTAAGGCTGCCAAGAGGACTTGAAAGCGGGGCAGAATTGCAGGAAACCGATTTCAGGAGGTAGACTGGAATTGCATTGAAAGCATAGGAAAAGAGGCAGAACGTCCACAATGATGCACTTGGCCAAAAAGGGCGTATGCGTTTTTTCCTGAATATATTCAGGAAAAAACGCATACGCCCTTTTTGGCCAACCAAGCAAGCTTGCAAAGGAAATCTGCACTACAATGAAGTCTCACTTCCCCCCGGTCAAAAGGGCCATCTGAAAAAAGTGTAAAATCCAGAAAGGCAAGACAGGCCATGGAGAACTGGGAGCCTTGTTATGCTGATGGGCGGGATGTAAATTGCCAACAACCACTCGGGAGAAGTGTATGGTGTTTCCTGAAACATCTAAAAAACAAAGCAACAGAACCTAGGGCACTTCCACTTATGGTCCTATAGCTTAGGGAAATTAAAATCAAAAAGACACAGCCACCCCAAAGATTGGAACGGCTCTGTTTACAAGAACCTCATTTACAGTACAAGTTCAACATCGGAGAAAGTGAAAAATGGATAAAGAACTTGTGGTATTTACTTACAAAGCAATATCACTCAGCAATGAAATCTGTGTCATCAGGCCCTTAGCAGCACAATGAGTGGATTCAGGTATGATGATTCTAACTGAAATAAGTCACACAGAAAAAGAAACATCATAAGATATCACTAATACACGGAATGTAAACTTGGCTACAAAGGAACTGAATTCCAAAACAGAACAGTGTCTCAAATTTAAAAAACCAACTTATGCTTGCTTAAGGGGAAAGGTGAGTTGGGGTGCTGCATAAAACCAGAGATTGAAATGAGCACAGATAAAGTTCCTTAAGCCAAATATGGAATAGACAAGAGCTACTCCTTGCTCAACGAAATGGACTCAACACCCCATATTAAACGCCTAAGAATGTACCTGACTAGTAAGTATCTTAAAACCTATGGATTGCTATGTCTCCAAAAGAGAATCAAGCGTGTGTACAGGGGCATAAACGCAGCAGTGATAGGATTGGAGAGGTTCGGTGAGCAAATGAAGACCCTTTGAAGTCATATTGCATGGTACCCATTCCACGGGTCTCAACTCTCCAGGTTTAAGGTATTCTTCCTTCAGCTAAAACATGCATGTGGAACCCAAGTATGATCAACCATGTGAACAGGAGACGTGTTCAAATATGTCTCAGTTTTCCTCCCCTTGTACTCGGGTGCAAAATTCCAGATGCTTTACTAACACTCTCCCCACTTGGAGAGTCAGCGCCTTTAACCTCCTGTTTGGCCCAGTTTGCAATTTCTGCGGAAGATGAACAGGAATAGCGAGAACCAATGAGAGGCTAGCTGGAGGTGTCTGGACGGGCAAATTTAACTCTCATTTCCCACCAGGAAGAGGAAATAACCAAAGGCTCAGCGTGCCGTACCGGAACCAGATTAGGGCCTGAAGACATCCTGCGGTGTTGCGGCCAGCTCACAAGAAAGCGAGTTGAAGAAAGGAGCTCAGGGGCACTGTAATTCACAAACCTGCAGAGTTATAAATGACAGCTATCGTCCAAAAATATACTGAAGTAAGGCTGCCAAGAGGACTTGAAAGCAGGGCAGAATTGCAGGAAACCGATTTCAGGAGGTAGACTGGAATTGCATTGAAAGCATAGGAAAAGAGGCAGAACGTCCACAATGATGCACTTGGCCAAAAAGGGCGTATGCGTTTTTTCCTGAATATATTCAGGAAAAAACGCATACGCCCTTTTTGGCCAACCAAGCAAGCTGGCAAAGGAAATCTGCACTACAATGAAGTCTCACTTCCCCCCGGTCAAAAGGGCCATCTGAAAAAAGTGTAAAATCCAGAAAGGCAGGACAGGCCATGGAGAACTGGGAGCCTTGTTATGCTGATGGGCGGGATGTAAATTGCCAACAACCACTCGGGAGAAGTGTATGGTGTTTCCTGAAACATCTAAAAAACAAAGCAACAGAGCGTAGGGCACTGCCACTTATGCTCCTATAGCTTAGGGAAATTAAAATCAAAAAGACACAGCCACCCCAATGTTTGGAACGGCTCTGTTTACAAGAACCTCGTTTACAGTACAAGTTCAACATCGCAGAAAGTGAAAAATGGATAAAGAAGTTGTGGTATTTACTTACAAAGCAATATCACTCAGCAATGAAATCTGTGTCATCAGGCCCTTAGTAGCACAATGAGTGGATTCAGGTATGATGATTCTAACTGAAATAAGTCACACAGAAAAAGAAACATCATAAGATATCAGTAATACACGGAATGTAAACTTGGCTACACAGGAACTGAATTACAGAACAGAACAGGGTCTCAAATTTAGAAAACCAACTTATGCTTGCTTAAGGGGAAAGGTGAGTTGGGGTTCTGCATAAAACCAGAGATTGAAATGAGCACAGATAAAGTTACTTAAGCCAAATATGGAATAGACAAGAGCTACTCCTTGCTCAACGAAATGGACTCAACACCGCATATTAAACGCCTAAGAATGTACCTGACTAGTAAGTATCGTAAAACCTATGGATTGCTATGTCTCCAAAAGAGAATCAAGCATGTGTACAGGGGCATAAACGCAGCAGTGATAGGATTGGAGATGTTCGGTGAGCAAATGAAGACCCTTTGAAGTCATATTGCATGGTACCCATTCCACGGGTTTCAAATACCCAGGTTTTAGGTATTCTTCCTTCAGCTAAAACATGCATGTGGAACCCAAGTATGATCAACCATGTGAACGGGAGACGTGTTCAAATATGTCTCAGTTTTCCTCCCCTGGTACTCGGGTGCAACGTTCCAGACGCCTTACTAACACTCTCCCCACTTGGAGAGTCAGCGTCTTTAACCTCCTGTTTGGCCCAGTTTGCAATTTCTGCGGAAGATGAACAGGAATAGCGAGAACCAATGAGAGGCTAGCTGGAGGTGTCTGGACGGGCAAATTTAACTCTCATTTCCCAACAGGAAGAGGAAATAACCAAAGGCTCAGCGTGCCGTACCGGAACCAGATTAGGGCCTGAAGCCATCCTGCGGTGTTGCGGCCAGGTCACAAGAAAGCGAGTTGAAGAAAGGAGCTCAGGGGCACTGTAATTCACAAACCTGCAGAGTTATAAATGGCAGCTATCGTCCAAAAATAGACTGAAGTAAGGCTGCCAAGAGGACTTGAAAGCGGGGCAGAATTGCAGGAAACCGATTTCAGGAGGTAGACTGGAATTGCATTGAAAGCACAGGAAAAGAGGCAGAACGTCCACAATGATGCACTTGGCCAAAAAGGGCGTATGCGTTTTTTCCTGAATATATTCAGGAAAAAACGCATACGCCCTTCTTGGCCAAACAAGCAAGCTTGCAAAGGAAATCTGCACTACAATGAAGTCTCACTTCCCCCCGGTCAAAAGGGCCATCTGAAAAAAGTGTAAAATCCAGAAAGGCAGGACAGGCCATGGAGAACTGGGAGCCTTGTTCTGCTGATGGGCGGGATGTAAATTGCCAACAACCACTCGGGAGAAGTGTATGGTGTTTCCTGAAACATCTAAAAAACAAAGCAACAGAACCTAGGGCAGTTCCACTTATGGTCCTATAGCTTAGGGAAATTAAAATCAAAAAGACACAGCCACCCCAAAGTTTGGAACGGCTCTGTTTACAAGAACCTCGTTTACAGTACAAGTTCAACATCGCAGAAAGTGAAAAATGGATAAAGAAGTTGTGGTATTTACTTACAAAGCAATATCACTCAGCAATGAAATCTGTGTCATCAGGCCCTTAGCAGCACAATGAGTGGATTCAGGTATGATGATTCTAACTGAAGTAAGTCACACAGAAAAAGAAACATCATAAGATACCACTAATACACGGAATGTAAACTTGGCTACACAGGAACTGAATTACAGAACAGAACAGGGTCTCAAATTTAGAAAACCAACTTATGCTTGCTTAAGGGGAAAGGTGAGTTGGGGTGCTGCATAAAACCAGAGATTGAAATGAGCACAGATAAAGTTCCTTAAGTCAAATATGGAATAGACAAGAGCTACTCCTTGCTCAACGAAATGGACTCAACACCGCATATTAAACGCCTAAGAATGTACCTGACTAGTAAGTATCTTAAAACCTATGGATTGCGATGTCTCCGAAAGAGAATCAAGCATGTGTACAGGGGCATAAACGCAGCAGTGATAGGATTGGAGAGGTTCGGTGAGCAAATGAAGACCCTTTGAAGTCATATTGCATGGTATCCATTACACGGGTCTTAACTCTCCAGGTTTAAGGTATTCTTCCTTCAGCTAAAACATGCATGTGGAACCCAAGTATGATCAACCATGTGAACGGGAGATGTGTTCAAATATGTCTCAGTTTTCCTCCCCTGGTACTCGGGTGCAACATTCCAGACGCTTTACTAACACTCTCCCCACTTGGAGAGTCAGCGTCTTTAACCTCCTGTTTGGCCCAGTTTGCAATTTCTGCGGAAGATGAACAGGAATAGCGAGAACCAATGAGAGGCTAGCTGGAGGTGTCTGGACGGGCAAATTTAACTCTCATTTCCCAACAGGAAGAGGAAATAACCAAAGGCTCAGCGTGCCGTACCGGAACCAGATTAGGGCCTGAAGCCATCCTGCGGTGTTGCGGCCAGCTCAAAAGAAAGCGAGTTGAAGAAAGGAGCTCAGGGGCACTGTAATTCACAAACCTGCAGAGTTATAAATGACAGCTATCGTCCAAAAATAGACTGAAGTAAGGCTGCCAAGAGGACTTGAAAGTGGGGCAGAATTGCAGGAAACCGATTTCAGGAGGTAGACTGGAATTGCATTGAAAGCGTAGGAAAAGAGGCAGAACGTCCACAATGATGCACTTGGCCAAAAAGGGCGTATGCGTTTTTTCCTGAATATATTCAGGAAAAAACGCATACGCCCTTTTTGGCCAACCAAGCAAGCTTGCAAAGGAAATCTGCACTACAATGAAGTCTCACTTCCCCCCGGTCAAAAGGGCCATCTGAAAAAAGTGTAAAATCCAGAAAGGCAGGACAGGCCATGGAGAACTGGGAGCCTTGTTCTGCTGATGGGCGGGATGTAAATTGCCAACAACCACTCGGGAGAAGTGTATGGTGTTTCCTGAAACATCTAAAAAACAAAGCAACAGAACCTAGGGCACTTCCACTTATGGTCCTATAGCTTAGGGAAATTAAAATCAAAAAGACACAGCCACCCCAAAGTTTGGAACGGCTCTGTTTAAAGAACCTCGTTTACAGTACAAGTTCAACATCGCAGAAAGTGAAAAATGGATAAAGAAGTTGTGGTATTTACTTACAAAGCAATATCACTCAGCAATGAAATCTGTGTCATCAGGCCCTTAGCAGCACAATGAGTGGATTCAGGTATGATGATTCTAACTGAAGTAAGTCACACAGAAAAAGAAACATCATAAGATATCAGTAATACACTGAATGTAAACTTGGCTACACAGGAACTGCATTCCAAACCAGAACAGGGTCTCAAATTTAGAAAACCAACTTATGCTTGCTTAAGGGGAAAGGTGAGTTGGGGTTCTGCATAAAACCAGAGATTGAAATGAGCACAGATAAAGTTACTTAAGCCAAATATGGAATAGACAAGAGCTACTCCTTGCTCAACGAAATGGACTCAACACCGCATATTAAACGCCTAAGAATGTACCTGACTAGTAAGTATCTTAAAACCTATGGATTGCTATGTCTCCGAAAGAGAATCAAGCGTGTGTACAGGGGCATAAACGCAGCAGTGATAGGATTGGAGATGTTCGGTGAGCAAATGAAGACCCTTTGAAGTCATATTGCATGGTACCCATTCCACGGGTTTCAAATACCCAGGTTTAAGGTATTCTTCCTTCAGCTAAAACATGCATGTGGAACCTAGAGTATGATCAACCATGTGATCGGGAGACGTGTTCAAATATGTCTCAGTTTTCCTCCCCTGGTACTCGGGTGCAACATTCCAGACGCTTTACTAACACTCTCCCCACTTGGAGAGTCAGTCCCTTTAACCTCCTGTTTGGCCCAGTTTGCAATTTCTGCGGAAGATGAACAGGAATAGCGAGAACCAATGAGAGACTAGCTGGAGGTGTCTGGACGGGCAAATTTAACTCTCATTTCCCACCAGGAAGAGGAATTAACCAAAGGCTCAGCGTGCCGTGCCAGAACCAGATTAGGGCCTGAAGCCATCCTGCGGTGTTGCCGCCAGGTCACAAGAAAGCGAGTTGAAGAAAGGAGCTCAGGGGCACTGTAATTCACAAACCTGCAGACTTATAAATGACAGCTATCGTCCAAAAATAGACTGAAGTAAGGCTGCCAAGAGGACTTGAAAGCGGGGCAGAATTGCAGGAAACCGATTTCAGGAGGTAGACTGGAATTGCATTGAAAGCATAGGAAAAGAGGCAGAACGTCCACAATGATGCACTTGGCCAAAAAGGGCGTATGCGTTTTTTCCTGAATATATTCAGGAAAAAACGCATACGCCCTTTTTGGCCAACCAAGCAAGCTTGCAAAGGAAATCTGCACTACAATGAAGTCTCACTTCCCCCCGGTCAAAAGGGCCATCTGAAAAAAGTGTAAAATCCAGAAAGGCAAGACAGGCCATGGAGAACTGGGAGCCTTGTTATGCTGATGGGCGGGATGTAAATTGCCAACAACCACTCGGGAGAAGTGTATGGTGTTTCCTGAAACATCTAAAAAACAAAGCAACAGAGCCTAGGGCACTGCCACTTATGGTCCTATAGCTTAGGGAAATTAAAATCAAAAAGACACAGCCACCCCAAACTTTCGAACGGCTCTGTTTACAAGAACCTCGTTTACAGTACAAGTTCAACATCGCAGAAAGTGAAAAATGGATAAAGAAATTGTGGTATTTACTTACAAAGCAATATCACTCAGCAATGAAATCTGTGTCATCAGGCCCATAGCAGCACAATGAGTGGATTCAGGTATGATGATTCTAACTGAAATAAGACACACAGAAAAGAAACATCATAAGATATCAGTAATACACGGAATGTAAACTTGGCTACACAGGAACTGAATTACAGAACAGAACAGGGTCTCAAATTTAGAAAACCAACTTATGCTTGCTTAAGGGTAAAGGTGAGTTGGGGTGCTGCATAAAACCAGAGATTGAAATGAGCACAGATAAAGTTCCTTAAGTCAAATATGGAATAGACAAGAGCTACTCCTTGCTCAACGAAATGGACTCAACACCGCATATTAAACGCCTAATAATGTACCTGACTAGTAAGTATCGGAAAACCTATGGATTGCTATGTCTCCGAAAGAGAATCAAGCATGTGTACAGGGGCATAAACGCAGCAGTGATAGGATTGGAGATGTTCGGTGAGCAAATGAAGACCCTTTGAAGTCATATTGCATGGTACCCATTCCACGGGTTTCAAATACTCAGGTTTAAGGTATTCTTCCTTCAGCTAAAACATGCATGTGGAACCCAAGTATGATCAACCATGTGAACGGGAGACGTGTTCAAATATGTCTCAGTTTTCGTACCCTGGTACTCGGGTGCAACATTCCAGACGCTTTACTAACACTCTCCCCACTTGGAGAGTCAGCGCCTTTAACCTCCTGTTTGGCCCAGTTTGCAATTTCTGCGGAAGATGAACAGGAATAGCGAGAACCAATGAGAGGCTAGCTGGAGGTGTCTGGACGGGCAAATTTAACTCTCATTTCCCAACAGGAAGAGGAAATAACCAAAGGCTCAGCGTGCCGTACCGGAACCAGATTAGGGCCTGAAGCCATCCTGCGGTGTTGCGGCCAGGTCACAAGAAAGCGAGTTGAAGAAAGGAGCTCAGGGGCACTGTAATTCACAAACCTGCAGAGTTATAAATGGCAGCTATCGTCCAAAAATAGACTGAAGTAAGGCTGCCAAGAGGACTTGAAAGCGGGGCAGAATTGCAGGAAACCGATTTCAGGAGGTAGACTGGAATTGCATTGAAAGCACAGGAAAAGAGGCAGAACGTCCACAATGATGCACTTGGCCAAAAAGGGCGTATGCGTTTTTTCCTGAATATATTCAGGAAAAAACGCATACGCCCTTCTTGGCCAAACAAGCAAGCTTGCAAAGGAAATCTGCACTACAATGAAGTCTCACTTCCCCCCGGTCAAAAGGGCCATCTGAAAAAAGTGTAAAATCCAGAAAGGCAGGACAGGCCATGGAGAACTGGGAGCCTTGTTCTGCTGATGGGCGGGATGTAAATTGCCAACAACCACTCGGGAGAAGTGTATGGTGTTTCCTGAAACATCTAAAAAACAAAGCAACAGAACCTAGGGCAGTTCCACTTATGGTCCTATAGCTTAGGGAAATTAAAATCAAAAAGACACAGCCACCCCAAAGTTTGGAACGGCTCTGTTTACAAGAACCTCGTTTACAGTACAAGTTCAACATCGCAGAAAGTGAAAAATGGATAAAGAAGTTGTGGTATTTACTTACAAAGCAATATCACTCAGCAATGAAATCTGTGTCATCAGGCCCTTAGCAGCACAATGAGTGGATTCAGGTATGATGATTCTAACTGAAGTAAGTCACACAGAAAAAGAAACATCATAAGATACCACTAATACACGGAATGTAAACTTGGCTACACAGGAACTGAATTACAGAACAGAACAGGGTCTCAAATTTAGAAAACCAACTTATGCTTGCTTAAGGGGAAAGGTGAGTTGGGGTGCTGCATAAAACCAGAGATTGAAATGAGCACAGATAAAGTTCCTTAAGTCAAATATGGAATAGACAAGAGCTACTCCTTGCTCAACGAAATGGACTCAACACCGCATATTAAACGCCTAAGAATGTACCTGACTAGTAAGTATCTTAAAACCTATGGATTGCGATGTCTCCGAAAGAGAATCAAGCATGTGTACAGGGGCATAAACGCAGCAGTGATAGGATTGGAGAGGTTCGGTGAGCAAATGAAGACCCTTTGAAGTCATATTGCATGGTATCCATTACACGGGTCTTAACTCTCCAGGTTTAAGGTATTCTTCCTTCAGCTAAAACATGCATGTGGAACCCAAGTATGATCAACCATGTGAACGGGAGATGTGTTCAAATATGTCTCAGTTTTCCTCCCCTGGTACTCGGGTGCAACATTCCAGACGCTTTACTAACACTCTCCCCACTTGGAGAGTCAGCGTCTTTAACCTCCTGTTTGGCCCAGTTTGCAATTTCTGCGGAAGATGAACAGGAATAGCGAGAACCAATGAGAGGCTAGCTGGAGGTGTCTGGACGGGCAAATTTAACTCTCATTTCCCAACAGGAAGAGGAAATAACCAAAGGCTCAGCGTGCCGTACCGGAACCAGATTAGGGCCTGAAGCCATCCTGCGGTGTTGCGGCCAGCTCAAAAGAAAGCGAGTTGAAGAAAGGAGCTCAGGGGCACTGTAATTCACAAACCTGCAGAGTTATAAATGACAGCTATCGTCCAAAAATAGACTGAAGTAAGGCTGCCAAGAGGACTTGAAAGTGGGGCAGAATTGCAGGAAACCGATTTCAGGAGGTAGACTGGAATTGCATTGAAAGCGTAGGAAAAGAGGCAGAACGTCCACAATGATGCACTTGGCCAAAAAGGGCGTATGCGTTTTTTCCTGAATATATTCAGGAAAAAACGCATACGCCCTTTTTGGCCAACCAAGCAAGCTTGCAAAGGAAATCTGCACTACAATGAAGTCTCACTTCCCCCCGGTCAAAAGGGCCATCTGAAAAAAGTGTAAAATCCAGAAAGGCAGGACAGGCCATGGAGAACTGGGAGCCTTGTTCTGCTGATGGGCGGGATGTAAATTGCCAACAACCACTCGGGAGAAGTGTATGGTGTTTCCTGAAACATCTAAAAAACAAAGCAACAGAACCTAGGGCACTTCCACTTATGGTCCTATAGCTTAGGGAAATTAAAATCAAAAAGACACAGCCACCCCAAAGTTTGGAACGGCTCTGTTTAAAGAACCTCGTTTACAGTACAAGTTCAACATCGCAGAAAGTGAAAAATGGATAAAGAAGTTGTGGTATTTACTTACAAAGCAATATCACTCAGCAATGAAATCTGTGTCATCAGGCCCTTAGCAGCACAATGAGTGGATTCAGGTATGATGATTCTAACTGAAGTAAGTCACACAGAAAAAGAAACATCATAAGATATCAGTAATACACTGAATGTAAACTTGGCTACACAGGAACTGCATTCCAAACCAGAACAGGGTCTCAAATTTAGAAAACCAACTTATGCTTGCTTAAGGGGAAAGGTGAGTTGGGGTTCTGCATAAAACCAGAGATTGAAATGAGCACAGATAAAGTTACTTAAGCCAAATATGGAATAGACAAGAGCTACTCCTTGCTCAACGAAATGGACTCAACACCGCATATTAAACGCCTAAGAATGTACCTGACTAGTAAGTATCTTAAAACCTATGGATTGCTATGTCTCCGAAAGAGAATCAAGCGTGTGTACAGGGGCATAAACGCAGCAGTGATAGGATTGGAGATGTTCGGTGAGCAAATGAAGACCCTTTGAAGTCATATTGCATGGTACCCATTCCACGGGTTTCAAATACCCAGGTTTAAGGTATTCTTCCTTCAGCTAAAACATGCATGTGGAACCTAGAGTATGATCAACCATGTGATCGGGAGACGTGTTCAAATATGTCTCAGTTTTCCTCCCCTGGTACTCGGGTGCAACATTCCAGACGCTTTACTAACACTCTCCCCACTTGGAGAGTCAGTCCCTTTAACCTCCTGTTTGGCCCAGTTTGCAATTTCTGCGGAAGATGAACAGGAATAGCGAGAACCAATGAGAGACTAGCTGGAGGTGTCTGGACGGGCAAATTTAACTCTCATTTCCCACCAGGAAGAGGAATTAACCAAAGGCTCAGCGTGCCGTGCCAGAACCAGATTAGGGCCTGAAGCCATCCTGCGGTGTTGCCGCCAGGTCACAAGAAAGCGAGTTGAAGAAAGGAGCTCAGGGGCACTGTAATTCACAAACCTGCAGACTTATAAATGACAGCTATCGTCCAAAAATAGACTGAAGTAAGGCTGCCAAGAGGACTTGAAAGCGGGGCAGAATTGCAGGAAACCGATTTCAGGAGGTAGACTGGAATTGCATTGAAAGCATAGGAAAAGAGGCAGAACGTCCACAATGATGCACTTGGCCAAAAAGGGCGTATGCGTTTTTTCCTGAATATATTCAGGAAAAAACGCATACGCCCTTTTTGGCCAACCAAGCAAGCTTGCAAAGGAAATCTGCACTACAATGAAGTCTCACTTCCCCCCGGTCAAAAGGGCCATCTGAAAAAAGTGTAAAATCCAGAAAGGCAAGACAGGCCATGGAGAACTGGGAGCCTTGTTATGCTGATGGGCGGGATGTAAATTGCCAACAACCACTCGGGAGAAGTGTATGGTGTTTCCTGAAACATCTAAAAAACAAAGCAACAGAGCCTAGGGCACTGCCACTTATGGTCCTATAGCTTAGGGAAATTAAAATCAAAAAGACACAGCCACCCCAAACTTTCGAACGGCTCTGTTTACAAGAACCTCGTTTACAGTACAAGTTCAACATCGCAGAAAGTGAAAAATGGATAAAGAAATTGTGGTATTTACTTACAAAGCAATATCACTCAGCAATGAAATCTGTGTCATCAGGCCCATAGCAGCACAATGAGTGGATTCAGGTATGATGATTCTAACTGAAATAAGACACACAGAAAAGAAACATCATAAGATATCAGTAATACACGGAATGTAAACTTGGCTACACAGGAACTGAATTACAGAACAGAACAGGGTCTCAAATTTAGAAAACCAACTTATGCTTGCTTAAGGGTAAAGGTGAGTTGGGGTGCTGCATAAAACCAGAGATTGAAATGAGCACAGATAAAGTTCCTTAAGTCAAATATGGAATAGACAAGAGCTACTCCTTGCTCAACGAAATGGACTCAACACCGCATATTAAACGCCTAATAATGTACCTGACTAGTAAGTATCGGAAAACCTATGGATTGCTATGTCTCCGAAAGAGAATCAAGCATGTGTACAGGGGCATAAACGCAGCAGTGATAGGATTGGAGATGTTCGGTGAGCAAATGAAGACCCTTTGAAGTCATATTGCATGGTACCCATTCCACGGGTTTCAAATACTCAGGTTTAAGGTATTCTTCCTTCAGCTAAAACATGCATGTGGAACCCAAGTATGATCAACCATGTGAACGGGAGACGTGTTCAAATATGTCTCAGTTTTCGTACCCTGGTACTCGGGTGCAACATTCCAGACGCTTTACTAACACTCTCCCCACTTGGAGAGTCAGCGCCTTTAACCTCCTGTTTGGCCCAGTTTGCAATTTCTGCGGAAGATGAACAGGAATAGCGAGAACCAATGAGAGGCTAGCTGGAGGTGTCTGGACGGGCAAATTTAACTCTCATTTCCCACCAGGAAGAGGAAATAACCAAAGGCTCAGCGTGCCGTACCGGAACCAGATTAGGGCCTGAAGACATCCTGCGGTGTTGCGGCCAGGTCACAAGAAAGCGAGTTGAAGAAAGGAGCTCAGGGGCACTGTAATTCACAAACCTGCAGAGTTATAAATGACAGCTATCGTCCAAAAATATACTGAAGTAAGGCTGCCAAGAGGACTTGAAAGCGGGGCAGAATTGCAGGAAACCGATTTCAGGAGGTAGACTGGAATTGCATTGAAAGCATAGGAAAAGAGGCAGAACGTCCACAATGATGCACTTGGCCAAAAAGGGCGTATGCGTTTTTTCCTGAATATATTCAGGAAAAAACGCATACGCCCTTTTTGGCCAACCAAGCAAGCTTGCAAAGGAAATCTGCACTACAATGAAGTCTCACTTCCCCCCGGTCAAAAGGGCCATCTGAATAAAGTGTAAAATCCAGAAAGGCAGGACAGGCCATGGAGAACTGGGAGCCTTGTTATGCTGATGGGCGGGATGTAAATTGCCAACAACCACTCGGGAGAAGTGTATGGTGTTTCCTGAAACATCTAAAAAACAAAGCAACAGAGCCTAGGGCACTGCCACTTATGGTCCTATAGCTTAGGGAAATTAAAATCAAAAAGACACAGCCACCCCAAAGTTTGGGACGCCTCCGTTTATAAGAACCTCGATTACCATACAAGTTCAATATCACAGAAAGTGAAAAATAGATAAAGAACTTGTGGTACTTACGTACAATGCAGTATCACTCAGCAATGAAATCTATGTCATCAGGCCCGTAGCAGCATAATGAGTGGATTCAGGTACGATGATTCTAACTGAAATAAGTCACACAGAAAAAGAAACATCATAAGATATCACTAATACACGGAATGTAAACTTGGCTACACAGGAACTGAATTACAGAACAGAACAGGGTCTCAAATTTAGAAAACCAACTTATGCTTGCTTAAGGGGAAAGGTGAGTTGGGGTGCTGCATAAAACCAGAGATTGAAATGAGCACAGATAAAGTTCCTTAAGCCAAATATGGAATAGACAAGAGCTACTCCTTGCTCAACGAAATGGACTCAACACCGCATATTAAACGCCTAAGAATGTACCTGACTAGTAAGTATCTTAAAACCTAGGGATTGCTATGTCTCCGAAAGAGAATCAAGCATGTGTACAGGGGCATAAACGCAGCAGTGATAGGATTGGAGATGTTCGGTGAGCAAATGAAGACCCTTTGAAGTCATATTGCATGGTACCCATTCCACGGGTTTCAAATACCCAGGTTTAAGGTATTCTTCCTCAGCTAAAACATGCATGTGGAACCTAGAGTATGATCAACCATGTGATCGGGAGACGTGTTCAAATATGTCTCAGTTTTCCTCCCCTGGTACTCGGGTGCAACATTCCAGACGCTTTACTAACACTCTCCCGACTTGGAGAGTCAGTCCCTTTAACCTCCTGTTTGGCCCAGTTTGCAATTTCTGCGGAAGATGAACAGGAATAGCGAGAACCAATGAGAGACTAGCTGGAGGTGTCTGGACGGGCAAAATTAACTCTCATTTCCCACCAGGAAGAGGAATTAACCAAAGGCTCAGCGTGCCGTGCCAGAACCAGATTAGGGCCTGAAGCCATCCTGCGGTGTTGCGGCCAGGTCACAAGAAAGCGAGTTGAAGAAAGGAGCTCAGGGGCACTGTAATTCACAAACCTGCAGAGTTATAAATGACAGCTATCGTCCAAAAATATACTGAAGTAAGGCTGCCAAGAGGACTTGAAAGCGGGGCAGAATTGCAGGAAACCGATTTCAGGAGGTAGACTGGAATTGCATTGAAAGCATAGGAAAAGAGGCAGAACGTACACAATGATGCACTTGGCCAAAAAGGGCGTATGCGTTTTTTCCTGAATATATTCAGGAAAAAACGCATACGCCCTTTTTGGCCAACCAAGCAAGCTTGCAAAGGAAATCTGCACTACAATGAAGTCTCACTTCACCCCGGTCAAAAGGGCCATCTGAAAAAAGTGTAAAATCCAGAAAGGCAAGACAGGCCATGGAGAACTGGGAGCCTTGTTATGCTGATGGGCGGGATGTAAATTGCCAACAACCACTCGGGAGAAGTGTATGGTGTTTCCTGAAACATCTAAAAAACAAAGCAACAGAACCTAGGGCACTTCCACTTATGGTCCTATAGCTTAGGGAAATTAAAATCAAAAAGACACAGCCACCCCAAAGTTTGGAACGGCTCTGTTTACAAGAACCTCGTTTACAGTACAAGTTCAACATCGGAGAAAGTGAAAAATGGATAAAGAACTTGTGGTATTTACTTACAAAGCAATATCACTCAGCAATGAAATCTGTGTCATCAGGCCCTTAGCAGCACAATGAGTGGATTCAGGTATGATGATTCTAACTGAAATAAGTCACACAGAAAAAGAAACATCATAAGATATCACTAATACACGGAATGTAAACTTGGCTACACAGGAACTGAATTCCAAAACAGAACAGTGTCTCAAATTTAAAAAACCAACTTATGCTTGCTTAAGGGGAAAGGTGAGTTGGGGTGCTGCATAAAACCAGAGATTGAAATGAGCACAGATAAAGTTCCTTAAGCCAAATATGGAATAGACAAGAGCTACTCCTTGCTCAACGAAATGGACTCAACACCGCATATTAAACGTCTAAGAATGTACCTGACTTGTAAGTATCTTAAAACCTATGGATTGCTATGTCTCCGAAAGAGAATCAAGCATGTGTACAGGGGCATAAACGCAGCAGTGATAGGATTGGAGAGGTTCGGTGAGCAAATGAAGACCCTTTGAAGTCATATTGCATGGTACCCATTCCACGGGTTTCAACTACCCAGGTTTAAGGTATTCTTCCTTCAGCTAAAACATGCATGTGGAACCCAGAGTATGATCAACCATGTGATCGGGAGACGTGTTCAAATATGTCTCAGTTTTCCTCCCCTGGTACTCGGGTGCAACATTCCAGACGCTTTACTAACACTCTCCCCACTTGGAGAGTCAGTCCCTTTAACCTCCTGTTTGGCCCAGTTTGCAATTTCTGCGGAAGATGAACAGGAATAGCGAGAACCAATGAGAGGCTAGCTGGAGGTGTCTGGACGGGCAAATTTAATTCTCATTTCCCACCAGGAAGAGGAATTAACGAAAGGCTCAGCATGCCGGGCCGGAAACAGATTAGGGCCTGAAGCCATCCTGCGGTGTTGCGGCCAGGTCACAAGAAAGCGAGTTGAAGAAAGGAGCTCAGGGGCACTGTAATTCACAAACCTGCAGAGTTATAAATGACAGCTATCGTCCAAAAATATACTGAAGTAAGGCTGCCAAGAGGACTTGAAAGCGGGGCAGAATTGCAGGAAACCGATTTCAGGAGGTAGACTGGAATTGCATTGAAAGCATAGGAAAAGAGGCAGAACGTCCACAATGATGCACTTGGCCAAAAAGGACGTATGCGTTTTTTCCTGAATATATTCAGGAAAAAACGCATACGCCCTTTTTGGCCAACCAAGCAAGCTTGCAAAGGAAATCTGCACTACAATGAAGTCTCACTTCACCCCGGTCAAAAGGGCCATCTGAAAAAAGTGTAAAATCCAGAAAGGCAAGACAGGCCATGGAGAACTGGGAGCCTTGTTATGCTGATGGGCGGGATGTAAATTGCCAACAACCACTCGGGAGAAGTGTATGGTGTTTCCTGAAACATCTAAAAAACAAAGCAACAGAACCTAGGGCACTTCCACTTATGGTCCTATAGCTTAGGGAAATTAAAATCAAAAAGACACAGCCACCCCAAAGTTTGGAACGGCTCTGTTTACAAGAACCTCGTTTACAGTACAAGTTCAACATCGGAGAAAGTGAAAAATGGATAAAGAACTTGTGGTATTTACTTACAAAGCAATATCACTCAGCAATGAAATCTGTGTCATCAGGCCCTTAGCAGCACAATGAGTGGATTCAGGTATGATGATTCTAACTGAAATAAGTCACACAGAAAAAGAAACATCATAAGATATCACTAATACACGGAATGTAAACTTGGCTACACAGGAACTGAATTCCAAAACAGAACAGTGTCTCAAATTTAAAAAACCAACTTATGCTTGCTTAAGGGGAAAGGTGAGTTGGGGTGCTGCATAAAACCAGAGATTGAAATGAGCACAGATAAAGTTCCTTAAGCCAAATATGGAATAGACAAGAGCTACTCCTTGCTCAACGAAATGGACTCAACACCGCATATTAAACGTCTAAGAATGTACCTGACTTGTAAGTATCTTAAAACCTATGGATTGCTATGTCTCCGAAAGAGAATCAAGCATGTGTACAGGGGCATAAACGCAGCAGTGATAGGATTGGAGAGGTTCGGTGAGCAAATGAAGACCCTTTGAAGTCATATTGCATGGTACCCATTCCACGGGTTTCAACTACCCAGGTTTAAGGTATTCTTCCTTCAGCTAAAACATGCATGTGGAACCTAGAGTATGATCAACCATGTGATCGGGAGACGTGTTCAAATATGTCTCAGTTTTCCTCCCCTGGTACTCGGGTGCAACATTCCAGACGCTTTACTAACACTCTCCCCACTTGGAGAGTCAGTCCCTTTAACCTCCTGTTTGGCCCAGTTTGCAATTTCTGCGGAAGATGAACAGGAATAGCGAGAACCAATGAGAGGCTAGCTGGAGGTGTCTGGACGGGCAAATTTAATTCTCATTTCCCACCAGGAAGAGGAATTAACGAAAGGCTCAGCATGCCGGGCCGGAACCAGATTAGGGCCTGAAGCCATCCTGCGGTGTTGCGGCCAGGTCACAAGAAAGCGAGTTGAAGAAAGGAGCTCAGGGGCACTGTAATTCACAAACCTGCAGAGTTATAAATGACAGCTATCATCCAAAAATAGACTGAAGTAAGGCTGCCAAGAGGACTTGAAAGCGGGGCAGAATTGCAGGAAACCGATTTCAGGAGGTAGACTGGAATTGCATTGAAAGCATAGGAAAAGAGGCAGAACGTCCACAATGATGCACTTGGCCAAAAAGGGCGTATGCGTTTTTTCCTGAATATATTCAGGAAAAAACGCATACGCACTTTTTGGCCAACCAAGCAAGCTTGCAAAGGAAATCTGCACTACAATGAAGTCTCACTTCCCCCGGTCAAAAGGGCAATCTGAAAAAAGTGTAAAATCCAGAAAGGCAGGACAGGCCATGGAGAACTGGGAGCCTTGTTATGCTGATGGGCGGGATGTAAATTGCCAACAGACACTCGGGAGAAGTGTATGGTGTTTCCTGAAACATCTAAAAAACAAAGCAACAGAGCCTAGGGCACTGCCACTTATGGTCCTATAGCTTAGGGAAATTAAAATCAAAAAGACACAGCCACCCCAAAGTTTGGGACGCCTCTGTTTACAAGAACCTCGTTTACAGTACAAGTTCAACATCGCAGAAAGTGAAAAATGGATAAAGAAGTTGTGGTATTTACTTACAAAGCAATATCACTCAGCAATGAAATCTATGTCATCAGGCCCTTAGCATCACAATGAGTGGATTCAGGTATGATGATTCTAACTGAAATAAGTCACACAGAAAAAGAAACATCATAAGATATCAGTAATACACGGAATGTAAACTTGGCTACACAGGAACTGAATTACAGAACAGAACAGGGTCTCAAATTTAGAAAACCAACTTATGCTTGCTTAAGGGTAAAGGTGAGTTGGGGTGCTGCATAAAACCAGAGATTGAAATGAGCACAGATAAAGTTCCTTAGGTCAAATATGAAATAGACAAGAGCTACTCCTTGCTCAACGAAATGGACTCAACACCCCATATTAAACGCCTAAGAATGTACCTGACTAGTAAGTATCGTAAAACCTATGGATTGCTATGTCTCCAAAAGAGAATCAAGCATGTGTACAGGGGCATAAACGCAGCAGTGATAGGATTGGAGAGGTTCGGTGAACAAATGAAGACCCTTTGAAGTCATATTGCATGGTACCCATTACACGGGTCTCAACTCTCCAGGTTTAAGGTATTCTTCCTTCAGCTAAAACATGCATGTGGAACCCAAGTATGATCAACCATGTGAACGGGAGACGTGTTCAAATATGTCTCAGTTTTCCTCCCCTGGTACTCGGGTGCAACATTCCAGACGCTTTACTAACACTCTCCCCACTTGGAGAGTCAGCGCCTTTAACCTCCTGTTTGGCCCAGTTTGCAATTTCTGCGGAAGATGAACAGGAATAGCGAGAACCAATGAGAGGCTAGCTGGAGGTGTCTGGACGGGCAAATTTAACTCTCATTTCCCACCAGGAAGAGGAATTAACCAAAGGCTCAGCATGCCGGGCCGGAACCAGATTAGGGCCTGAAGCCATCCTGCGGTGTTGCGGCCAGGTCACAAGAAAGCGAGTTGAAGAAAGGAGCTCAGGGGCACTGTAATTCACAAACCTGCAGAGTTATAAATGACAGCTATCGTCCAAAAATAGACTGAAGTAAGGCTGCCAAGAGGACTTGAAAGCGGGGCAGAATTGCAGGAAACCGATTTCAGGAGGTAGACTGGAATTGCATTGAAAGCATAGGAAAAGAGGCAGAACGTCCACAATGATGCACTTGGCCAAAAAGGGCGTATGCGTTTTTTCCTGAATATATTCAGGAAAAAACGCATACGCCCTTTTTGGCCAACCAAGCAAGCTTGCAAAGGAAATCTGCACTACAATGAAGTCTCACTTCCCCCCGGTCAAAAGGGCCATCTGAAAAAAGTGTAAAATCCAGAAAGGCAACAGGCCATGGAGAACTGGGAGCCTTGTTATGCTGATGGGCGGGATGTAAATTGCCAACAGCCACTCGGGAGAAGTGTATGGTGTTTCCTGAAACATCTAAAAAACAAAGCAACAGAGCCTAGGGCACTTCCACTTATGGTCCTATAGCTTAGGGAAATTAAAATCAAAAAGACACAGCCACCCCAAAGTTTGGAACGGCTCTGTTTACAAGAACCTCGTTTACAGTACAAGTTCAACATCGCAGAAAGTGAAAAATGGATAAAGAAGTTGTGGTATTCACTTACAAAGCAATATCACTCAGCAATGAAATCTATGTCATCAGGCCCTTAGCAGCACAATGAGTGGATTCAGGTATGATGATTCTAACTGAAATAAGTCACACAGAAAAAGAAACATCATAAGATATCAGTAATACACGGAATGGAAACTTAGCTACACAGGAACTGAATTCCAAAACAGAACAGGTTCTCAAATTTAGAAAACCAACTTATGCTTGCTTAAGGGGAAAGGTGAGTTGGGTTGCTGCATAAAACCGGAGATTGAAATGAGCACAGATAAAGTTCCTTAAGCCAAATATGGAATAGACAAGAGCTACTCCTTGCTCAACGAAATGGACTCAACACCCCATATTAAACGCCTAAGAATGTACCTGACTAGTAAGTATCTTAAAACCTATGGATTGCTATGTCTCCGAAAGAGAATCAAGCATGTGTACAGGGGCATAAACGCAGCAGTGATAGGATTGGAGAGGTTTGGTGAGCAAATGAAGACCCTTTGAAGTCATATTGCATGGTACCCATTCCACGGGTTTCAACTACCCAGGTTTTAGGTATTCTTCCTTCAGCTAAAACATGCATGTGGAACCCAGAGTATGATCAACCATGTGATCGGGAGACGTGTTCAAATATGTCTCAGTTTTCCTCCCCTGGTACTCGGGTGCAACATTCCAGATGCTTTACTAACACTCTCCCCACTTGGAGAGTCAGCGCCTTTAACCTCCTGTTTGGCCCAGTTTGCAATTTCTGCGGAAGATGAACAGGAATAGTGAGAACCAATGAGAGACTAGCTGGAGGTGTCTGGACGGGCAAATTTAACTCTCATTTCCCACCAGGAAGAGGAAATAACCAAAGGCTCAGCGTGCCGTGCCGGAACCAGATTAGGGCCTGAAGCCATCCTGCGGTGTTGCGGCCAGGTCACAAGAAAGCGAGTTGAAGAAAGGAGCTCAGGGGCACTGTAATTCACAAACCTGCAGAGTTATAAATGACAGCTATCGTCCAAAAATAGACTGAAGTAAGGCTGCCAAAAGGACTTGAAAGCAGGGCAGAATTGCAGGAAACCGATTTCAGGAGGTAGACTGGAATTGCATTGAAAGCATAGGAAAAGAGGCAGAACGTCCACAATGATGCACTTGGCCAAAAAGGGCGTATGCGTTTTTTCCTGAATATATTCAGGAAAAAACGCATACGCCCTTTTTGGCCAACCAAGCAAACTTGCAAAGAAATCTGCACTACAATGAAGTCTCACTTCTCCCCGGTCAAAAGGTCCATGTGAAAAAAGTGTAAAATCCAGAAAGGCAGGACAGGCCATGGAGAACTGGGAGCCTTGTTATGCTGATGGGCGGGATGTAAATTGCCAACAGACACTCAGGAGAAGTGTATAGTGTTTCCTGAAACATCTAAAAAACAAAGCAACAGAGCCTAGGGCACTTCCACTTATGGTCCTATAGCTTAGGGAAATTAAAATCAAAAAGACACAGCCACCCCAAAGTTTGGGACGCCTCCGTTTACAAGAACCGCGTTTACCGTACAAGTTCAATATCACAGAAAGTGAAAAATGGATAAAGAACTTGTGGTACTTACGTACAATACAGTATCACTCAGCAATGAAATCTATGTCATCAGGCCCATAGCAGCATAATGAGTGGATTCAGGTATGATGATTCTAACTGAAATAAGTCACACAGAAAAAGAAACATCATAAGATATCACTAATACACGGAATGTAAACTTGGCTACACAGGAACTGCATTCCAAAACAGAACAGGTTCTCAAATTTAGAAAACCAACTTATGCTTGCTTAAGGGTAAAGGTGAGTTGGGGTGCTGCATAAAACCAGAGATTGAAATGAGCACAGATAAAGGTCCTTGAGCCAAATATGGAATACACAAGAGCTACTCCTTGCTCAACGAAATGGACTCAACACCCCATATTAAACGCCTAAGAATGTACCTGACTAGTATGTATCTTAAAACCTATGGATTGCTATGTCTCCAAAAGAGAATCAAGCGTGTGTACAGGGGCATAAACGCAGCAGTGATAGGATTGGAGAGGTTCGGTGAGCAAATGAAGACCCTTTGAAGTCATATTGCATGGTACCCATTCCACGGGTTTCAACTACCCAGGTTTAAGGTATTCTTCCTTCAGCTAAAACATGCATGTGGAACCTAGAGTATGATCAACCATGTGATCGGGAGACGTGTTCAAATATGTCTCAGTTTTCGTACCCTGGTACTCGGGTGCAACATTCCAGACGCTTTACTAACACTCTCCCGACTTGGAGAGTCAGTCCCTTTAACCTCCTGTTTGGCCCAGTTTGCAATTTCTGCGGAAGATGAACAGGAATAGCGAGAACCAATGAGAGACTAGCTGGAGGTGTCTGGACGGGCAAATTTAACTCTCATTTCCAACCAGGAAGAGGAATTAACGAAAGGCTCAGCGTGCCGTGCCGGAACCAGATTAGGGCCTGAAGCCATCCTGCGGTGTTGCGGCCAGGTCACAAGAAAGCGAGTTGAAGAAAGGAGCTCAGGGGCACTGTAATTCACAAACCTGCAGAGTTATAAATGACAGCTATCGTCCAAAAATAGACTGAAGTAAGGCTGCCAAAAGGACTTGAAAGCGGGGCAGAATTGCAGGAAACCGATTTCAGGAGGTAGACTGGAATTGCATTGAAAGCATAGGAAAAGAGGCAGAACGTCCACAATGATGCACTTGGCCAAAAAGGGCGTATGCGTTTTTTCCTGAATATATTCAGGAAAAAACGCATACACCCTTTTTGGCCAACCAAGGAAACTTGCAAAGAAATCTGCACTACAATGAAGTCTCACTTCTCCCCGGTCAAAAGGTCCATCTGAAAAAAGTGTAAAATCCAGAAAGGCAGGACAGGCCATGGAGAACTGGGAGCCTTTTTATGCTGATGGGCGGGATGTAAATTGCCAACAGACACTCAGGAGAAGTGTATGGTGTTTCCTGAAACATCTAAAAAACAAAGCAACAGAGCCTAGGGCACTTCCACTTATGGTCCTATAGCTTAGGGAAATTAAAATCAAAAAGACACAGCCACCCCAAAATTTGGGACGCCTCCGTTTACAAGAACCGCGTTTACCGTACAAGTTCAATATCACAGAAAGTGAAAAATGGATAAAGAACTTGTGGTACTTACGTACAATGCAGTATCACTCAGCAATGAAATCTATGTCATCAGGCCCATAGCAGCATAATGAGTGGATTCAGGTACGATGATTCTAACTGAAATAAGTCACACAGAAAAAGAAACATCATAAGATATCACTAATACACGGAATGTAAACTTGGCTACACAGGAACTGCATTCCAAAACAGAACAGGTTCTCAAATTTAGAAAACCAACTTATGCTTGCTTAAGGGGAAAGGTGAGTTGGGGTGCTGTATAAAACCAGAGATTGAAATGAGCACAGATAAAGGTCCTTGAGCCAAATATGGAATACACAAGAGCTACTCCTTGCTCAGCGAAATGGACTCAACACCCCATATTAAACGCCTAAGAATGTACCTGACTAGTAAGTATCTTAAAACCTATGGATTGCTATGTCTCCAAAAGAGAATCAAGCGTGTGTACAGGGGCATAAACGCAGCAGTGATAGGATTGGAGAGGTTCGGTGAGCAAATGAAGACCCTTTGAAGTCATATTGCATGGTACCCATTCCACGGGTTTCAACTACCCAGGTTTAAGGTATTCTTCCTTCAGCTAAAACATGCATGTGGAACCTAGAGTATGATCAACCATGTGATCGGGAGACGTGTTCAAATATGTCTCAGTTTTCGTACCCTGGTACTCGGGTGCAACATTCCAGACGCTTTACTAACACTCTCCCGACTTGGAGAGTCAGTCCCTTTAACCTCCTGTTTGGCCCAGTTTGCAATTTCTGCGGAAGATGAACAGGAATAGCGAGAACCAATGAGAGACTAGCTGGAGGTGCCTGGACGGGCAAATTTAACTCTCATTTCCCACCAGGAAGAGGAATTAACCAAAGGCTCAGCATGCCGGGCCGGAACCAGATTAGGGCCTGAAGCCATCCTGCGGTGTTGCGGCCAGCTCACAAGAAAGCGAGTTGAAGAAAGGAGCTCAGGGGCACTGCAATTGACAAACCAGCAGAGTTATAAATGACAGCTATCGTCCAAAAATAGACTGAAGTAAGGCTGCCAAGAGGACTTGAAAGTGGGGCAGAATTGCAGGAAACCGATTTCAGGAGGTAGACTGGAATTGCATTGAAAGCATAGGAAAAGAGGCAGAACGTCCACAATGATGCACCTGGCCAAAAAGGGCGTATGCGTTTTTTCCTGAATATATTCAGGAAAAAACGCATACGCCCTTTTTGGCCAACCAAGCAAGCTTGCAAAGGAAATCTGCACTACAATGAAGTCTCACTTCCCCCCGGTCAAAAGGGCCATCTGAAAAAAGTGTAAAATCCAGAAAGGCAACAGGCCATGGAGAACTGGGAGCCTTGTTATGCTGATGGGTGGGATGTAAATTGCCAACAGCCACTCCGGAGAAGCGTATGGTGTTTCCTGAAACATCTAAAAAACAAAGCAACAGAGCCTAGTGCACTTCCACTTATGGTCCTATAGCTTAGGGAAATTAAAATCAAAAAGACACAGCCACCCCAAAGTTTGGGACGGCTCTGTTTACAAGAACCTCGTTTACCGTACAAGTTCAATATCACAGAAAGTGAAAAATGGATAAAGAATTTGTGGTACTCATGTACAAAGCAATATCACTCAGCAATGAAATCTATGTCACCAGGCCCGTAGCAGCATAATGAGTGGATTCGGGTATGGTGATTCTAACTGAAATAAGTCACACAGAAAAAGAAACATCAAAAAATATCACTAATACATGGAATTTAAACTTGGCTACCGAGGAACTGTATTACAAAACAGAACAGGGTCTCAAATTTAGAAAACCAACTTATGCTTGCTTAAGTGGAAAGGTGAGTTGGGGTGCTGCATAAAACCAGAGACTGAAATGAGCAAAGATAAAGTTCCTTAAGCCAAATATGGAATAGACAAGAGCTACTCCTTGCTCAACGAAATGGACTCCACACCCCATATTAAACGCCTAAGAATATACCTGACTAGTAAGTATCTTAAAACCTATGGATTGCTATGTCTCCAAAAGAGAATCAAGCGTGTGTACAAGGGTCATAAACGCAGCAGTGATAGGATTGGAGAGATTCGGTGAGCAAATGAAGACCCTTTGAAGTCATATTGCATGGTACCCATTCCACGGGTCTCAACTCTCCAGGTTTAAGGTATTCTTCCTTCAGCTAAAACATGCATGTGGAACCCAGAGTATGATCAACCGTGTGATCGGGAGACGTGTTCAAATATGTCTCAGTTTTCATACCCTGGTACTCGGGTGCAACATTCCAGACGCTTTACTAACACTCTCCCGACTTGGACAGTCAGTGCCTTTAACCTCCTGTTTGGCCCAGTTTGCAATTTCTGCGGAAGATGAACAGGAATAGGGAGAACCAATGAGAGACTAGCTGGAGGTGTCTGGACGGGCAAATTTAACTCTCATTTCCCACTAGGAAGAGGAATTAACCTAAGGCTCAGCGTGCCGTGGCGGAAACAGATTAGGGCCTGAAGCCATCCTGCAGTGTTGCGGCCAGCTCACAAGAAAGTGAGTTGAAGAAAGGAGCTCAGGGGCTCTGTAATTCACAAACCTGCAGAGTTATAAATGACAGCTATCGTCCAAAAATAGACTGAAGTAAGGCTGCCAAGAGGACTTGAAAGCGGGGCAGAATTGCAGGATACCGATTTCAGGAGGTAGACTGGAATTGCATTGAAAGCGTAGGAAAAGAGGCAGAACGTCCACAATGATGCACTTTGCCAAAAGGGCATATGCGTTTTTTCCTGAATATATTCAGGAAAAAACGCATACGCCCTTTTTGGCCAACCAAGCAAGCTTGCAAAGGAAATCTGCACTACAATGAAGTCTCACTTCCCCCCGGTCAAAAGGGCCATCAGAATAAAGTGTAAAATCCAGAAAGGCAGGACAGGCCATGGAGAACTGGGAGCCTTGTTATGCTGATGGGCGGGATGTAAATTGCCAACAGACACTTGGGAGAAGTGTATGGTGTTTCCTGAAACATCTAAAAAACAAAGCAACAGAGCCTAGGGCACTTCCACTTATGGTCCTATAGCTTAGGGAAATTAATATCAAAAAGACACAGCAACCCCAAAATTTGGGACGGCTCTTTTTACAGGAATCTCTTCTACGGCACAAGTTAAATATCCCAGAGAGCAAATAATGGATAAAGAAGTTGCGGTACTTCTGTACAACAGAATACCACTCAGCAATGAAATCTATGTCACCAGGCCCGTACCAGCATAATGAGTGGATTGAGGCACGATGATTCTAAGTGAAATAAGTCACACAGAAAAAGAAACATCATAAGGTATCACTAATACACGGAATGTGAACTTGGCTACACATGAACTGAATTACAAAACAGAACAGGGTCTCAAGTTTAGAAAACCAACTTATGCCTGCTTAAGGGGGAAGGTGAGTTGGGGTGCTGCATAAAAGCAGAGTTTGAAATTAGCACAGATACCGTTCCATAAGCCAAATATGTAATAGACAAGAGCTACCCCTTGCTCAACGAAATGGATTCAACAATGAGGTATCACCTCACACCTGGTAGAATAGGCATCATTGAAAATCTACAAACAAAAAATGCTGGAAAGGGTGTGGAGAAAAGGAACCCTCTTCCACTATTGTTGGGAATATAAATTGATACAGTCATTATGGAGAACAATATGGAATTTCTTAAGAAACTAACAATAGAACTACCATATGATACAGCAATCCCAGTACTGGACATATACCCAGACAAAACCATAAATCAAAAAGAGTCATTCACCGCAATGTTCATTGCATCACTATTTACAATATCGAGGTAATGGAAGCAACCTAAATGCCCACAGACAGACGAATGCATAAAGCTGTGGTACATATATAAAATGGAATATTACTAAGCCATGAAAAGGAATGAAATTGGGTCATTTGTAGAGACGTCGATGGATCTAGAGACTGTCATACAGAGTGAAGTAAGTCAGAAAGAGAAAAACAAATCTTGTATATTCATGCATATATGTGGAACCTAGAAAAACTGTACAGATTAACCATTTTGCAAGGCATAAACAGAGCAACAGATGTAGACAACAAACGTATGGACAACAAGGGGGGAAAGCTGTTGGGGGGGTGGTGGTGGGAGGAGTTGAGAGACTGGGATTGGCATGTATACATTTATATGTATAAAATAGATAACCAATAAGAACCTGCTGTATAAAAATATAAAATAAAATTCAAAATTAAAAAGAAGTAAAATTTAAAAAATAAAACAGAAAAAACAATTATTCCCTGCACATACATGTATTTATATGAATAAATTATTTCCATGCTTATATCTGTAAATACAAAAAAGAGGAATAAAATCTACCTTGAACCAAAAACGAAAAAGAGAAAAAAAACACAGAACCCACCAGTTCCACAGAGGAAAACCGTATCAGGGCACTTGCTCCAGTTGTAAACAATTCTGAAGTTGGTCAGTGGTGGGGAATCGTCTCCCATTCAGCCAGCAGCCCCCACGCAACAAGCGTCCTCATTGCAAAGCTGGGGCACCGTGCCGAGGCATCTGTGAGTAAACGTGAGCTGAGCCCCAGGCCAGTTGCTGCTGAACTATTCCCACCCGTCCCAGGTAAAACACCTGAATATATACAAGGACTTGAAAGCCTAGAGGAAGGGCCATAGAGCCACACGAGTGACAGCATGCCGGCCGACTTGGTGCCTGCAGGCCAGCCAGGATGGTCCTGGCCCTGGGTGCTCTTCTGGAAGATTTCCATTTCCCTGCCTGAGATACCCGTCCTGTCCCTGCCCCCACTGCTTTTTTCCTTCCTCACCTCTGCCCAGGGAGAAATTCCAGCAGCAGGTATGGGTGACACATCCTCTTCTTTAGCAGGTGGCAGCCTGGCAACTGCTGCAGAAAGTCCAGCAGAGCCCCACTCATACTGGGCCACCCACAAAGCCGTGGCCTCTCACTCCCTCCCACCAGCCCAGCCCCGAGACTGCTGACAGGGCAGAGAAAATGGCGTCAGGCACGGCTGCAGGGGCTCTTGCTGCCTGGAGTGGTATTTATATTGATCTCAACCCAGGCACACCTGGGGAGGGCTGGCCGGCACGGTAAGGCTGCCCAGGTCAGCCAATCATCACCCCTCAGGGGCTCACAGTTGCAGAAAATGGAACTTGCTGAACCGGCCAGGTCCAAGGAACAGGTGTGGGCTCCTGAGAGTCAGGATAGACAAGGGGCTGCAGCTTTGGCTTGTTTTCTAATCATTTTATCTGGCCCATGAGTGGGAGACAACTTCAAGAAAACCCTCTCCTAATGAGAGGAACCCAGGAGTCAGGCAGAGGAGGGGTGGGTGGTGGTTGGAGACAGAGGCCTGGTGCCCCGGGTGCAGTGGAAGTCTCTGGAAGACCAGGTGGAGGGAGGCCGTACAGAGTGATGCCCAGGGTCACAGACCTGTCACAGCTGCTGTTTGTTAGTTCAAGTCCTGCTCTGAGGTGCTCTGTGTCAGCTCTGAGCGACAGGTGAGCTGGGGGTGCTCTGCAATGAGGGCTGTGTGCACGGTTCCTGTGTGCCCAGCCCTGCCACGGTACCTGCAAGGGTAGCTCTGTATCCTGGGAGGGGCCTGACCACGAGAGCCCCATGGGCTGGGGTGGGGGTGGGGTACCTGCCCAGGTGAGCTCCATATTCTGGGATTGGTCTGACCACAAGAGCCCCATGGGCTGCTGGGGACCTGGTAAAGGATGTCAGGACAGTCAGTGAAGCCACCGAGGATATACCTCCAGTTGCTCCTAATTCCTACACCCTGCTGGTCATTCTACCAACCACCAGGACATGGTATTCTGTATTAGTCTTCAATGATGCCTTCTTTTGTATTCCATTAGTCCCAGAGTCACAAGAAATTTTGGCTTGTGAGTGGCAGGACTCCACATACAACTAAAACAATACTTCCGGGCCGTCTGGCCCCAAGGGTGCAAAAATTCCCACACCATCTTTGGGGAAAGCTTAGCTAAAGACCTAAAAGTTCTACCTCTGGAAAAGGAAACCCTCCTTCAATATGCAGACGACATTCTGATCACCAGCCCTACTAAGGAGGCCTCTGAACTACCAAGCCAATAAAGGATAGAAGTTGTCCAAGAAAAAGCTCAAATATCACAGACTGCGGTGACCTGCCTGGGCTTCATTCTCACAGAAGGTCAGAGAAGCCCATCCCAGGAAAGGGAAGAAACCATTTTCAGCCTTACCCCTTTCTAAAACTAGAAGACAGCTTAGGGGTTCCTGGGGAGGCCAGGGTTTGCTGCTTCTGGATCCCTAGCTACAGTCTACTAGCTGGGCCTCTATATGAAACACTGAAAGGAAAAGATGATGATCCTTTTGAATAGAATCCAGAAGTGGCCTTTCAAGAATGGAAAGAGCAGTCAATTCAGACCCTTGCCCTGGAACTCCCTAATTTAGCTAAACCCTTTGACCTTTACATTCCCGGTGAAAGGTGAATCGCCATTGGAGAATTAGTGCAAAAACTGGGACCACTTGAAATGGAACAATGCAAGAATGCCATCCAGGTAGGTTAAACTACGGTCACGAAGGGGCTTGGCCCACTGCCACATCTGGCCAAGATACTGGCGGTATCTAAAAACCTGGAAATCAGCAGCCCAAAAGGCCACCTCCCTCCTAAGGGAAAAGGACCCCACGTGGTGATCCTAACCACCAACCATGCCCTGAAGTTGCAGGGTTCGCTCCGTGGGCACACCGACCTCGAGTGAGGAGGCCCTCCAACTCCAACATCCAGAGAGATAACCGGGGGCAACAGGGCACCATGACGACTCGTGTGAACATCACTTGACCTGGAGTTTCTCTCATAAAACAACAAGAGTGTGTCCCAAAAGAGTAGACTACTGCTTGCAGGACTTACTGCACCCAGAGGGGAGCTAATAATCTTGGCGGGGGAACAGTATACCACACTGTCACCATAGAAAAGCCTACAGACACCGTGATGATGGTGGCCAATAAGACCGGCTGGACTCCTGTTTACTTCAAAAGGCTGTTGACTCAGTAGCCATCATGGTCCTTGATCACCACTGACCCTGGACTGTCTGGGAGTTGAGCGGGCAGGGCTCTGACACCTGGTGCTGTTTGTACGTTAATTCAGGGGCCTAATTGAAGAAAGCGCAGACTACTGGTCAGAGCATCTAGGCTGGCAGAGACGGTCAGCCTAAGGTGGCCGAACAAATGTGGGGCGGGGTGAAACCGGCCCCCACAGCGTCTCTGCACATCCCTTTCCTGGACCCTTAAAGGTCATTAGAATCTATAACACTTCCAATGCTGGTGCTCAGGTGGACGAGCAGGGAGGCAGGGGTCCTGGGGACAATCAACGTCACCGGGAGGCTGCTGGGGAGAAGCTCTGACCCTCGCCCCAGGGTATGAGGGCTCCCAACTCAGCACTCAGCAGTTACAGAAGAAGGGTCTGCACCCTCAGCACTCCAAGAATGAGGAACGGGACAAAAGGCAGAGGAGGGGTTTGTCCCCAGCAAAGCCCATTAAAAATCCCTGGGAGATAAAAATAGAATCTGGGCAATAAAGTCAAGTCTAACCTTTTTTATCCTTTGTGCTTTGTCTAATTTCACATGCTCCTAGGGTCCCGCATGCAGAGGTTCTACACCCGGCACTTCAGACCAGATTTCCTAGTGCAGAATGGCTGGGTCGACACCTCAGCTCCTGGGGCCCAGTGCAGACTCCACGATATAGAGCCTGAGCTACAGCCAACCCAGCCCTCGAGAGCTCCACCGCCTCCCTCCCTCCCACTGACTCTGACAGGATCTCTACACAGCAGCCCAGCCCACAGCCCACGGGGTAGTGCATGCTCTCACCTCTCCATTCTCTGATCAAAATATAAAGTTTCCTTTGCTTGTGAACCAAACGCAGTCTCGATCTCTTGGCCCCAATGACACTGGGCAGGGGGACACTTGTTGGGGTCCACTCTGGAGGATCAATAACAGAAATTGAGACTATTGTAACCTCAATGAACAGATGTGTGAGCCAAACTGTAGTTAACATAGAACAGTGTATAAGGCTCGGGTAAAATAAGATGTTTTTAACACTTCCATTTGATATTTCCATCACTTTTTATAAGCAAGTTCAGTGAAAAGGTTTGTCTTATTTGTCAGGTCAATATTAGAGAAACGAAGTGATTTCTTTCCAAGGATGTACAGCTAATAATCTTGGTTAAACCTTCAATCTTGTTTTAAATGCTTTTCCATTGAAAATGATACCTCTCTTTCAGCTCCCCCATTTCTGAGAAGTATAAAATCTTATAATTTATTATTACCAAAGCGGAAAGGTGGGAGGAGGGATAAATTAACAGTTTGGAATGAACACATACACACTGCTATGTATAAAATAGATCATCAACAAGGAACTACTGTATAGCACAGGGAACTACACTCAACATTTTGCAATAACCTATAAGGGGAAATAATCTGAAAAAGAATAGATATTTTTATTGACATCATCTATCAATGACAGTTAAAGTGTAGCCTAAGGGAAGCTGGTGGTGAGTGCTTCTGACCCTGAAGACTTCAATCATCTAAAGTTTGGACTCTGCCTACTCCCCAAGGCCCTTAATGAACATATGTGTAGCCGTAGCTTAAAAACTTCCCCAGTTTGGGTTTCGGGGAGACACTGATTTTGAAAAAGCCCTGGTGTTCTCCTTACATGAATGGGACTCTTCCTACTGCTAAAACATGTCTGTCACACCCAGAGGATGGTATACCGTCTGATCGGGAAGAGTTTGGAAAAGGCATCTCATCTCCTCATCTCCTGGTGCTCGGGTTCACCCCTCCAGCGTCTTTACTAACAGTCTCCCCACTTGGAGATGTCAGCACTGTCAACATCCTGTTGTGTACAGTTTGGAATTTGTCCAGAGGATGAAGCGGAAGGATGAGGAACAATGAGAGACAAGTCCTAGGTGTTCAGACAGGCACATGTCACTCTAATTTCCAATCAGGAAGACGAATTGACCAAAGGCTAGGGTTGCCCATGGAAACAGTATAGGGCTTGAGGAAATCCCGCTGCTTTGTGGCCAGTTCCCATAAACACGAGTTGAACAATGGAACTCAGGGGCAGTAAAATTCACAAAACTGCAGAGTTGAAACTATCCATCACTGAAAAATGTCTTGAGGAAAGTCAGAGAAAAGGACTTGTAAGCAAGGGAGAATGGCAGGAAAGGGATTTGAGGAGGTAGAAAGGACTCGCCATTAAGCACAAGAAAAGGAGCTGAACATTGCCAACATTGCAGTTGGCCAAAAAGGGTGTATGCGTTCTTTTCTGTATATATTCAAGAAAAGGGCATACACTTTTTTAGCCAACCAAACAGGTGGGCACTGGAAGTCAATACTACAAAAGATATCACTTCGCATCAGTCAGAAGAGCCATCCTCATAAAGCGTAAACAACAGAAATGCAGGACAGGGCAACGAGAAGAGGGAGCCCTGTGAGACTTATAGTGGAAATGTATATTGCCAACGACCATTCTGGAGAAGTGTATTGTGTTTACTAAAGCATCTAAAAAATGAGCTACAGAGCATAGGGCACTTGCACTCATGGGCGTATATCTTGGGAAAAACAAAAATCGAGAGGACACAGGCACCCCAATGTTTACCCCCTCTCTGTTTAAAAGATCCTCGACTAGGATATAACTTAAATGTCTCTGGAGGGAAAAAATGGATAGAGATGTGGTACTTAGGTAGAGTGGAATATTATTCAGCCTGGAAATCAATGAAATATGGCCAGTTGTAACGACTCCGGAGGAGTTACGTATGATCATTCTAAGTGACAGAATTCAAAAAGAAAAAGACACATATCATAAGATATCACTTAAAGGTGGAATCCAAAATGGCTACACATGAAATAAATTACAAAACAAAAACATAGTCAAATATGTAGAAAACACGCATAAGGCTGCTAAACGGGAAAGGTGGGGAGGGGTGAGGCATCATCCAGGAGGTTGAAATTAGCAAAGATACCATTCCAAATACCAAACTGATAATCAACAAGGCCTACACGGTAGCTAAAAGAACTGCACTCAGCACACTCAAGTCACCGGAAAAGAATATATACGACTGGTAAGAATCTGAAAAAGAATTTATTGATGTCTCTCTGTACGTGAATCAAGTGGATGTACAGCAGCAAGAAACAGAGCTTTGAAAATCAGCTGTAACCAATATAGTAATAAATTGAAAAAAATAAACGACAGAGAGACAGAGAAAACCTCTTAAAACTTTTCCTCAGGGACGGTGATGCAACATGGATTGAACACATCTAGACCCACAGCAGGATGAGACATAAGGCTGGAAACTGTTTGCGCTAAGAGAAATGTGAGGTTGGGTGAGGAAATGCACACCCTTTAAAGTAATACTACCTGGTACCCATTCAATGGGTCCCAAATCTGCAGGTTCAAGGGATCTTCCTACAGCTAAAACATGCATGGAAAACCCAGAGGACTGTACACCATGTGATCGGGAGATGTGTCTAAAATGCACCTCATTTATGCTCTCCTGGTGCTCCTGTTCACCATTCCAGCCACGCTACTTAGAATCTCCCCACTTGGAGAATCAGCACATTTAAACTTCTGTTTCACACATTTTGCAAATTGTGAGGAGGATGAACGGGAAGAGGGGGAACCAATGAGAGAAGAGTTGTAGGGGTTTGGACGGGCACATATCACTCTAATTTCCCATTAAGAATAAGAATTAAAGAAAGGCTCAGCCTGCCTCGCCGGAGCCAAAATAGGGCCTGAAGCAATCCTGTGGGTTTGAGGCCAGCTCACAAAAGAGCAACTTAAAAAATGGAGCTCAGGGTCACTGCAATTCACAAACCTGCAGAGTTATAAATGAAAACTAACGTCCAAAAATATGTTGAGGTAAGGCAAAGAAGAGGATCTGAATGCAAGACAGAATTGCAAGAAACAGATTTCAAGAGATAGATTGGACTCATCTTTAACGCACATGAAAAGCGGCAGAATTTCGACAATGATGCAGTTGGCCCAAAAGGGCGTATGCGTTTTTTCCTGATTATATCCAGGAAAAAACGCATACGCACTTTATGGGCAATGAAGCAAGCAAGCAATGAAATGTGCACAACAAAGAAGTCTCACTTCCCACCGGTCAAAAGGGCCATCCTAAAAAATTGTAAAAACCAGAAATGCAGGACAGGCCATGGAGAACAGGGAGCCTTTATACGCTGATGGGCAGTGTGTGAACTGCCGAGAGCCACTCTGGAGAAGTGTATGGTGGTTCCTAAATCATCTAAAAAACAGAGCTACAGAGCATAGGACACTTCCAATCATGGGAGTATATCTAGGGAAGTCTAAAAATCAACAAGACACAAGCACACCACAGTTTAGGGCTACTCTGTTTACAAGAACCTCAACTTCAGTACACCTTAAATATCCCAGGAAAGAGAACAATGGATAAAGAAGATGTGGTACTTATGTACAATGGAATATCTCTTCACCATGAAATCAATGTAATAAGGCTAGTAGAAGGATAAAGAGTGGATTTAGGTCCGATAATACTACTTGAAATAAGTCAAACAGAAAAAGAAACATATCATAAGATATCACTTATAGAGGGAGGGTAAATATGGCTGCACAAGAAATGAATTACAGAACAGAACAGTGTCTCACACTTAGAAAACACACTTATGTCAGCTTAAGGGGAAAGGAGAGGTGGGGTGATGCATAAAACCAGAGTTTGAAATTAGCACAGATACCGTTCAATAAACCAAATAGGTATTAGACAAGATCTACACCTTGCTCAATGAACAGGCCTCAACACACCCTATACACCGCAGAGAAATATATCTGAGGAATAAGAATCTTAAAACCCATGTATTGATATATCTCCATAAGGGAATCAAGTGTGTGCAGAGCGGCACAAACACAGCAGTGAAAAGGAGCTAAACCCCATTATAGAAATAAATTTTAAAAACAAAACGCTGAAACAATGAAAGAGAGAAAAATTCTTACAAAATTCGCTCAGGGGCTGTGATGCAACCTGGATTGACCACATATAAACCCACAGCTGGATAAGACATAAGGCTGGACACTTGGGGCTCACAGGATTGGTGAGCTTTGGTGAGCAACTGCCGAAAGTTTAATGCAATACTTCATGCTACTCAGTCCAAGGGTCCCAACACTCCAGGTTGAAGGGAATCTTCCTACAGCTAAACCATGCTTGGGAAACCCAGCGACTGGTATACCATATGATCGGGAAAGGTTTCTAAAACGCACCTCATTTTTCCTCTCCTGGGGCTCCGGATCGACATTCCAGCCGCTTTACTAACAACATCCCCACATGGAGTCAATGCCTTTAAGTTCTGGTATCGCACAGTCTGCAGTTAGTGCAGAGGATGAATGGGAATAGGGGGAACCAGTGAGAAACTAGCTGTAGCGGTTTCAATGGGCACATGTCACTCTAATATCACATCAGTAAGAAGAATTAACCAAAGGCACAGCAGGTGCCCCAGAAGAAAAATAGGGTTTCAAGGAATCCTGTGGTTATGGGGCAATACCACAAAAATAAGAGCTAAAAAATGGAGCTAAGGGCCACTGCAATTCAAAAACCTGCAGAGTTATAAAGGCCAACTATTTTTTAAAAATATATTGAGGTAAGGCTATGAAGAGGCATTAAAAGCAAGGCAGAATTGCAGGAAACCGATTTCAGGAGGTAGACTGGAATTGCATTGAAAGCATATGAAGAGACTCAGAAACTCGACAATGATGCACTTGGCCAAAAAGGGCGTATGTGTTTTTTCCTGAATATATTCAGGAAAAAACGCATACGCACTTTTTGGCCAACCAAGCAAGCTTGCAAAGGAAATCTGCACTACAATGAAGTCTCATTTCCACCTGGTCAAAAGGGCCATCTGAAAAAAGTGTAAAATCCATAAAGGCACGACAGGACATGGAGAACTGGGAGCCTTCTTATGCTGATGGGCGGGATGTAAATTGCCAACAGCCACACTGGAGAAGTGTATGGTGTTTCCTGAAACATCTAAAAAACAAAGCAACAGAACCTAGGGCACTTCCACTTATGGTCCTATAGCTTAGGGAAATTAAAATCAAAAAGACACAGCCACCCCAAAGTTTGGGACGGCTCTGTTTACAAGAACCTCGTTTACGGTACAAGTTCAATATCGCAGAAAGTGAAAAATGGATGAAGAAGTTGTGGTATTTACTTACAAAGCAATATCACTCAGCAATGAAATCTATGTCATCAGGCCCTTAGCAGCACAATGAGTGGATTCAGGTATGATGATTCTAACTGAAATAAGTCACACAGAAAAAGAAACATCATAAGATATCAGTAATACACGGAATGTAAACTTGGCTACACAGGAACTGAATTACAGAACAGAACAGGGTCTCAAATTTAGAAAACCAACTTATGCTTGCTTAAGGGGAAAGGTGAGTTGGGGTGCTGCATAAAACCAGAGATTGAAATGAGCACAGATAAAGTTCCTTAAGCCAAATATGGAATAGACAAGAGCTACTCCTTGCTCAACGAAATGGACTCAACACCGCATATTAAACGCCTAAGAATGTACCTGACTAGTAAGTATCTTAAAACCTATGGATTGCTATGTCTCCGAAAGAGAATCAAGCATGTGTACAGGGGCATAAACGCAGCAGTGATAGGACTGGAGAGGTTCGTGAGCAAATGAAGACCCTTTGAAGTCATATTGCATGGTACCCATTCAACGGGTTTCAACTACCCAGGTTTAAGGTATTCTTCCTTCAGCTAAAACATGCATGTGGAACCTAGAGTATGATCAACCATGTGATCGGGAGACGTGTTCAAATATGTCTCAGTTTTCGTACCCTGGTACTCGGGTGCAACATTCCAGACGCTTACTAACACTCTCCCCACTTGGAGAGTCAGTCCCTTTAACCTCCTGTTTGGCCCAGTTTGCAATTTCTGCGGAAGATGAACAGGAACAGCGAGAATCAATGAGAGACTAGCTGGAGGTGTCTGGACGGGCAAATTTAACTCTCATTTCCCACCAGGAAGAGGAAATAACCAAAGGCTCAGCATGCCGGGCCGGAACCAGATTAGGGCCTGAAGCCATCCTGCGGTGTTGCGGCCAGGTCACAAGAAAGCGAGTTGAAGAAAGGAGCTCAGGGGCACTGTAATTCACAAACCTGCAGAGTTATAAATGACAGCTATCGTCCAAAAATAGACTGAAGTAAGGCTGCCAAGAGGACTTGAAAGCGGGGCAGAATTGCAGGAAACCGATTTCAGGAGGTAGACTGGAATTGCATTGAAAGCATAGGAAAAGAGGCAGAACGTCCACAATGATGCACTTGGCCAAAAAGGGCGTATGCGTTTTTTCCTGAATATATTCAGGAAAAAACGCATACGCCCCTTTTAGCCAACCAAGCAAGCTTGCAAAGGAAATCTGCACTACAATGAAGTCTCACTTCCCCTCGGTCAAAAGGGCCATCTGAAAAAAGTGTAAAATCCAAAAAGGCAACAGGCCATTAAGAACTGGGAGCCTTGTTATGCTGAGGGGCGGGATGTAAATTGCCAACAGACACTTGGGAGAAGTGTATGGTGTTTCCTGAAACATCTAAAAAACAAAGCAACAGAGCCTAGGGTACTGCCACTTATGGTCCAATAGCTTAGGGAAATTAAAATCAAAAAGACACAGCCACCCCAAAGTTTGGAACGGCTCTGTTTACAAGAACCTCGTTTACAGTACAAGTTCAACATCGCAGAAAGTGAAAAATGGATAAAGAAGTTGTGGTATTCACTTACAAAGCAATATCACTCAGCAATGAAATCTATGTCATCAGGCCCTTAGCAGCACAATGAGTGGATTCAGGTATGATGATTCTAACTGAAATAAGTCACACAGAAAAAGAAACATCATAAGATATCAGTAATACACGGAATGTAAACTTGGCTACACAGGAACTGAATTACAGAACAGAACAGGGTCTCAAATTTAGAAAACCAACTTATGCTTGCTTAAGGGTAAAGGTGAGTTGGGGTGCTGCATAAAACCAGAGATTGAAATGAGCACAGATAAAGTTCCTTAAGCCAAATATGGAATAGACAAGAGCTACTCCTTGCTCAACAAAATGGACTCAACACCGCATATTAAACGCCTAAGAATGTACCTGACTAGTAAGTACCTTAAAACCTATGGATTGCTATGTCTCCAAAAGAGAATCAAGCATGTGTACAGGGGCATAAACGCAGCAGTGATAGGATTGGAGAGGTTCGGTGAGCAAATGAAGACCCTTTGAAGTCATATTGCATGGTACCCATTACACGGGTCTCAACTCTCCAGGTTTAAGGTATTCTTCCTTCAGCTAAAACATGCATGTGGAACCCAAGTATGATCAACCATGTGAACGGGAGACGTGTTCAAATATGTCTCAGTTTTCCTCCCCTGGTACTCGGGTGCAACATTCCAGACGCTTTACTAACACTCTCCCCACTTGGAGAGTCAGCGCCTTTAACCTCCTGTTTGGCCCAGTTTGCAATTTCTGCGGAAGATGAACAGGAATAGCGAGAACCAATGAGAGACTAGCTGGAGGTGTCTGGACGGGCAAATTTAACTCTCATTTCCCACCAGGAAGAGGAATTAACCAAAGGCTCAGCGTGCCGTACCGGAACCAGATTAGGGCCTGAAGCCATCCTGCGGTGTTGCGGCCAGCTCAAAAGAAAGCGAGTTGAAGAAAGGAGCTCAGGGGCACTGAAATTCACAAACCTGCAGAGTTATAAATGACAGCTATCGTCCAAAAATAGACTGAAGTAAGGCTGCCAAGAGGACTTGAAAGCGGGGCAGAATTGCAGGAAACCGATTTCAGGATGTAGACTGGAATTGCATTGAAAGCATAGGAAAAGAGGCAGAACGTCCACAATGATGCACTTGGCCAAAAAGGGCGTATGCGTTTTTTCCTGAATATATTCAGGAAAAAACGCATACGCCCTTTTTGGCCAACCAAGCAAGCTTGCAAAGGAAATCTGCACTGCAATGAAGTCTCACTTCCCCCCGGTCAAAAGGGCCATCTGAAAAAAGTGTAAAATCCAGAAAGGCAGGACAGGCCATGGAGAACTGGGAGCCTTGTTATGCTGATGGGCGGGATGTAAATTGCCAACAACCACTCGGGAGAAGTGTATGGTGTTTCCTGAAACATCTAAAAAACAAAGCAACAGAACCTAGGGCACTTCCACTTATGGTCCTATAGCTTAGGGAAATTAAAATCAAAAAGACACAGCCACCCCAAAGTTTGGAACGGCTCTGTTTACAAGAACCTCGTTTACAGTACAAGTTCAACATCGCAGAAAGTGAAAAATGGATAAAGAAGTTGTGGTATTTACTTACAAAGCAATATCACTCAGCAATGAAATCTGTGTCATCAGGCCCTTAGCAGCACAATGAGTGGATTCAGGTATGATGATTCTAACTGAAGTAAGTCACACAGAAAAAGAAACATCATAAGATATCAGTAATACACGGAATGTAAACTTGGCTACACAGGAAATGAATTACAGAACAGAACAGGGTCTCAAATTTAGAAAACCAACTTATGCTTGCTTAAGGGTAAAGGTGAGTTGGGGTGCTGCATAAAACCAGAGATTGAAATGAGCACAGATAAAGTTCCTTAAGTCAAATATGGAATAGACAAGAGCTACTCCTTGCTCAACGAAATGCACTCAACATCGCATATTAAACGCCTAAGAATGTACCTGACTAGTAAGTATCTTAAAACCTATGGATTGCTATGTCTCCAAAAGAGAATCAAGCATGTGTACAGGGGCATAAACGCAGCAGTGATAGGATTGGAGAGGTTCGGTGAGCAAATGAAGACCCTTTGAAGTCATATTCCATGGTACCCATTCCACGGGTTTCAACTACCCAGGTTTAAGGTATTCTTCCTTCAGCTAAAACATGCATGTGGAACCTAGAGTATGATCAACCATGTGATCGGGAAATGTGTTCAAATATGTCTCAGTTTTCGTACCCTAGTACTCTGGTGCAACATTCCAGACGCTTACTAACACTCTCCCCACTTGGAGAGTCAGTCCCTTTAACCTCCTGTTTGGCCCAGTTTGCAATTTCTGCGGAAGATGAACAGGAATAGCGAGAATCAATGAGAGACTACCTGGAGGTGTCTGGATGGGCAAATTTAACTCTCATTTCCCACCAGGAAGAGGAATTAACCAAAGGCTCAGCAGCCGTGCCAGAACCAGATTAGGGCCTGAAGACATCCTGCGGTGTTGCGGCCAGCTCACAATAAAGCGAGTTGAAGAAAGGAGCTCAGGGGCACTGTAATTCACAAACCTGCAGAGTTATAAATGACAGCTATCGTCCAAAAATAGACTGAAGTAAGGCTGCCAAGAGGACTTGAAAGCTGGGCAGAATTGCAGGAAACCGATTTCAGGAGGTAGACTGGAATTGCATTGAAAGCATAGGAAAAGAGGCAGAACGTCCACAATGATGCACTTGGCCAAAAAGGGCGTATGCGTTTTTTCCTGAATATATTCAGGAAAAAACGCATACGCCCTTTTTGGCCAACCAAGCAAGCTTGCAAAGGAAATCTGCACTACAATGAAGTCTCACTTCCCCCCCGGTCAAAAGGGCCATCTGAAAAAAGTGTAAAATCCAGAAAGGCAGGACAGGCCATGGAGAACTGGGAGCCTTGTTATGCTGATGGGCGGGATGTAAATTGCCAACAACCACTCCGGAGAACTGTATGGTGTTTCCTGAAACATCTAAAAAACAAAGCAACAGAGCCTAGGGCACTTCCACTTATGGTCCTATAGCTTAGGGAAATTAAAATCAAAAAGACACAGCCACCCCAAAGTTTGGGACGCCTCCGTTTACAAGAACCGCGTTTACCGTACAAGTTCAATATCACAGAAAGTGAAAAATGGATAAAGAACTTGTGGTACTTACGTACAATGCAGTATCACTCAGCAATGAAATCTATGTCATCAGGCCCGTAGCAGCATAATGAGTGGATTCAGGTACGATGATTCTAACTGAAATAAGTCACACAGAAAAAGAAACATCATAAGATATCAGTAATACACGGAATGTAAATTTGGCTACACAGGAACTGCATTCCAAAACAGAACAGGGTCTCAAATTTAGAAAACCAACTTATGCTTGCTTAAGGGGAAAGGTGAGTTGGGGTGCTGCATAAAACCAGAGATTGAAATGAGCACAGATAAAGTTCCTTAAGCCAAATATGGAATAGACAAGAGCTACTCCTTGCTCAACGAAATGGACTCAACACCGCATATTAAACGCCTAAGAATGTACCTGACTAGTAAGTATCTTAAAACCTATGGATTGCTATGTCTCCGAAAGAGAATCAAGCATGTGTACAGGGGCATAAACGCAGCAGTGATAGGATTGGAGAGGTTCGGTGAGCAAATGAAGACCCTTTGAAGTCATATTGCATGGTACCCATTCCACGGGTTTCAACTACCCAGGAACTGAATTACAGAACAGAACAGGGTCTCAAATTTAGAAAAGCAACTTATGCTTGCTTAAGGGGAAAGGTGAGTTGGGGTGCTGTATAAAACCAGAGATTGAAATGAGCACAGATAAAGTTCCTTAAGCCAAATATGGAATAGACAAGAGCTACTCCTTGCTCAACGAAATGGACTCAACACCGCATATTAAACGCCTAAGAATGTACCTGACTAGTAAGTATCTTAAAACCTATGGATTGCTATGTCTCCGAAAGAGAATCAAGCATGTGTACAGGGGCATAAACGCAGCAGTGATAGGACTGGAGAGGTTCGTGAGCAAATGAAGACCCTTTGAAATCATATTGCATGGTACCCATTCCACGGGTTTCAACTACCCAGGTTTAAGGTATTCTTCCTTCAGCTAAAACATGCATGTGGAACCTAGAGTATGATCAACCATGTGATCGGGAGACGTGTTCAAATATGTCTCAGTTTTCGCACCCTGGTACTCGGGTGCAACATTCCAGACGCTTACTAACACTCTCCCCACTTGGAGAGTCAGTCCCTTTAACCTCCTGTTTGGCCCAGTTTGCAATTTCTACGGAAGATGAACAGGAATAGCGAGAACCAATGAGAGACTAGCTGGAGGTGTCTGGACGGGCAAATTTAACTCTCATTTCCCACCAGGAAGAGGAATTAACCAAAGGCTCAGCGTGCCGTGCCAGAACCAGATTAGGGCCTGAAGCCATCCTGCGGTGTTGCGGCCAGCTCAAAAGAAAGCGAGTTGAAGAAAGGAGCTCAGGGGCACTGTAATTCACAAACCTGCAGAGTTATAAGTGACAGCTATCGTCCAAAAATATACTGAAGTAAGGCTGCCAAGAGGACTTGAAAGCGGGGCAGAATTGCAGGAAACCGATTTCAGGAGGTAGACTGGAATTGCATTGAAAGCATAGGAAAAGAGGCAGAACGTCCACAATGATGCACTTGGCCAAAAAGGGCGTATGCGTTTTTTCCTGAATATATTCAGGAAAAAACGCATACGCCCTTTTTGGCCAACCAAGCAAGCTTGCAAAGGAAATCTGCACTACAATGAAGTCTCACTTCTCCCCGGAAAAAGGTCCATCTGAAAAAAGTGTAAAATCCAGAAAGGCAGGACAGGCCATGGAGAACTGGGAGCCTTGTTATGCTGATGGGCGGGATGTAAATTGCCAACAGACACTCAGGAGAAGTGTATGGTGTTTCCTGAAACATCTAAAAAACAAAGCAACAGAACCTAGGGCACTTCCACTTATGGTCCTATAGCTTAGGGAAATTAAAATCAAAAAGACACAGCCACCCCAAAGTTTGGGACGCCTCCGTTTAAAAGAACCTCGTTTACCGTACAAGTTCAATATCACAGAAAGTGAAAAATGGATAAAGAACTTGTGGTACTTACGTACAATGCAGTATCACTCAGCAATGAAATCTATGTCATCAGGCCCGTAGCAGCATAATGAGTGGATTCAGGTACGATGATTCTAACTGAAATAAGTCACACAGAAAAAGAAACATCATAAGATATCACTAATACACGGAATGTAAACTTGGCTACACAGGAACTGCATTCCAAAACAGAACAGGGTCTCAAATTTAGAAAACCAACTTATGCTTGCTTAAGGGGAAAGGTGAGTTGGGGTGCTGCATAAAACCAGAGATTGAAATGAGCACAGATAAAGTTCCTTAAGCCATATATGGAATAGACAAGAGCTACTCCTTGCTCAATGAAATGGACTCAACACCGCATATTAAACGCCTAAGAATGTACCTGACTAGTAAGTATCTTAAAACCTATGGATTGCTATGTCTCCGAAAGAGAATCAAGCATGTGTACAGGGGCATAAACACAGCAGTGATAGGATTGGAGAGGTTCGGTGAGCAAATGAAGACCCTTTGAAGTCATATTGCATGGTACCCATTCCACGGGTTTCAACTACCGAGGTTTAAGGTATTCTTCCTTCAGCTAAAACATGCATGTGGAACCCAGAGTATGATCAACCATGTGATCGGGAGACGTGTTCAAATATGTCTCAGTTTTCGTACCCTGGTACTCGGGTGCAACATTCCAGACGCTTTACTAACACTCTCCCGACTTGGAGAGTCAGTCCCTTTAACCTCCTGTTTGGCCCAGTTTGCAATTTCTACGGAAGATGAACAGGAATAGCGAGAAGCAATGAGAGACTAGCTGGAGGTGTCTGGACGGGCAAATTTAACTCTCATTTCCCACCAGGAAGAGGAATTAACCAAAGGCTCAGCGTGCCGTGCCAGAACCAGATTAGGGCCTGAAGCCATCCTGCGGTGTTGTGGCCAGGTCACAAGAAAGCGAGTTGAAGAAAGGAGCTCAGGGGCACTGTAATTCACAAACCTGCAGAGTTATAAATGACAGCTATCGTCCAAAAATAGACTGAAGTAAGGCTGCCAAGAGGACTTGAAAGCGGGGCAGCATTGCAGGAAACCGATTTCAGGAGGTAGACTGGAATTGCATTGAAAGCATAGGAAAAGAGGCAGAACGTGCACAATGATGCACTTGGCCAAAAAGGGCGTATGCGTTTTTTCCTGAATATATTCAGGAAAAAAACGCATACGCCCTTTTTGGCCAACCAAGCAAGCTTGCAAAGGAAATCTGCACTACAATGAAGTCTCACTTCCCCCCAGTCAAAAGGGCCATCTGAAAAAAGTGTAAAATCCAGAAAGGCAGGACAGGCCATGGAGAACTGGGAGCCTTGTTATGCTGATGGGCGGGATGTAAATTGCCAACAACCACTCGGGAGAAGTGTATGGTGTTTCCTGAAACATCTAAAAAACAAAGCAACAGAGCCTAGGGCACTTCCACTTATGGTCCTATAGCTTAGGGAATTTAAAATCAAAAAGACACAGCCACCCCAAAGTTTGGAACGGCTCTGTTTACAAGAACCTCGTTTACAGTACAAGTTCAACATCGCAGAAAGTGAAAAATGGAGAAAGAAGTTGTGGTATTTACTTACAAAGCAATATCACTCAGCAATGAAATCTGTGTCATCAGGCCCTTAGCAGCACAATGAGTGGATTCAGGTATGATGATTCTAACTGAAATAAGTCACACAGAAAAAGAAACATCATAAGATATCAGTAATACACGGAATGTAAACTTGGCTACACAGGAACTGAATTACAGAACAGAACAGGGTCTCAAATTTAGAAAACCAACTTATTCTTGCTTAAGGGGAAAGGTGAGTTGGGGTGCTGCATAAAACCAGAGATTGAAATGAGCACAGATAAAGTTCCTTAAGCCAAATATGGAATAGGCAAGAGCTACTCCTTGCTCAACGAAATGGACTCAACACCGCATATTAAACGCCTAAGAATGTACCTGACTAGTAAGTATCTTAAAACCTATGGATTGCTATGTCTCCGAAAGAGAATCAAGCATGTGTACAGGGGCATAAACACAGCAGTGATAGGATTGGAGAGGTTCGGTGAGCAAATGAAGACCCTTTGAAGTCATATTGCATGGTACCCATTCCACGGGTTTCAACTACCGAGGTTTAAGGTATTCTTCCTTCAGCTAAAACATGCATGTGGAACCCAGAGTATGATCAACCATGTGATCGGGAGACGTGTTCAAATATGTCTCAGTTTTCGTACCCTGGTACTCGGGTGCAACATTCCAGACGCTTTACTAACACTCTCCCGACTTGGAGAGTCAGTCCCTTTAACCTCCTGTTTGGCCCAGTTTGCAATTTCTACGGAAGATGAACAGGAATAGCGAGAAGCAATGAGAGACTAGCTGGAGGTGTCTGGACGGGCAAATTTAACTCTCATTTCCCACCAGGAAGAGGAATTAACCAAAGGCTCAGCGTGCCGTGCCAGAACCAGATTAGGGCCTGAAGCCATCCTGCGGTGTTGCGGCCAGGTCACAAGAAAGCGAGTTGAAGAAAGGAGCTCAGGGGCACTGTAATTCACAAACCTGCAGAGTTATAAATGACAGCTATCGTCCAAAAATAGACTGAAGTAAGGCTGCCAAGAGGACTTGAAAGCGGGGCAGCATTGCAGGAAACCGATTTCAGGAGGTAGACTGGAATTGCATTGAAAGCATAGGAAAAGAGGCAGAACGTCCACAATGATGCACTTGGCCAAAAAGGGCGTATGCGTTTTTTCCTGAATATATTCAGGAAAAAAACGCATACGCCCTTTTTGGCCAACCAAGCAAGCTTGCAAAGGAAATCTGCACTACAATGAAGTCTCACTTCCCCCCGGTCAAAAGGGCCATCTGAAAAAAGTGTAAAATCCAGAAAGGCAGGACAGGCCATGGAGAACTGGGAGCCTTGTTATGCTGATGGGCGGGATGTAAATTGCCAACAACCACTCGGGAGAAGTGTATGGTGTTTCCTGAAACATCTAAAAAACAAAGCAACAGAGCCTAGGGCACTTCCACTTATGGTCCTATAGCTTAGGGAATTTAAAATCAAAAAGACACAGCCACCCCAAAGTTTGGAACGGCTCTGTTTACAAGAACCTCGTTTACAGTACAAGTTCAACATCGCAGAAAATGAAAAATGGAGAAAGAAGTTGTGGTATTTACTTACAAAGCAATATCACTCAGCAATGAAATCTGTGTCATCAGGCCCTTAGCAGCACAATGAGTGGATTCAGGTATGATGATTCTAACTGAAATAAGTCACACAGAAAAAGAAACATCATAAGATATCAGTAATACACGGAATGTAAACTTGGCTACACAGGAACTGAATTACAGAACAGAACAGGGTCTCAAATTTAGAAAACCAACTTATTCTTCCTTAAGGGGAAAGGTGAGTTGGGGTGCTGCATAAAACCAGAGATTGAAATGAGCACAGATAATGTTCCTTAAGCCAAATATGGAATAGACAAGAGCTACTCCTTGCTCAACGAAATGGACTCAACACCGCATATTAAACGCCTAAGAATGTACCTGACTAGTAAGTATCTTAAAACCTATGGATTGCTATGTCTCCGAAAGAGAATCAAGCATGTGTACAGGGGCATAAATGCAGCAGTGATAGGATTGGAGAGGTTCGGTGAGCAAATGAAGACCCTTTGAAGTCATATTGCATGGTACCCATTCCACGGGTTTCAACTACCCAGGTTTTAGGTATTCTTCCTTCAGCTAAAATATGCATGTGGAACCCAGAGTATGATCAACCATGTGATCGGGAGACGTGTTCAAATATGTCTCAGTTTTCGTACCCTGGTACTCGGGTGCAACATTCCAGACGCTTTACTAACACTCTCCCCACTTGGAGAGTCAGCGCCTTTAACCTCCTGTTGGCCCAGTTTGCAATTTCTGCGGAAGATGAACAGGAATAGCAAGAACCAATGAGAGGCTAGCTGGAGGTGTCTGGACGGGCAAATTTAACTCTCATTTCCCACCAGGAAGAGGAATTAACCAAAGGCTCAGCATGCCGGGCCGGAACCAGATTAGGGCCTGAAGCCATCCTGCGGTGTTGCGGCCAGCTCAAAATAAAGCGAGTTGAAGACAGGAGCTCAGGGGCACTGTAATTCACAAACCTGCAGAGTTATAAATGACAGCTATCGTCCAAAAATAGACTGAAGTAAGGCTGCCAAGAGGACTTGAAAGCGGGGCAGAATTGCAGGAAACCGATTTCAGGAGGTAGACTGGAATTGCATTGAAAGCATAGGAAAAGAGGCAGAACGTCCACAATGATGCACTTGGCCAAAAAGGGCGTATGCGTTTTTTCCTGAATATATTCAGGAAAAAACGCATACGCCCTTTTTGGCCAACCAAGCGAGCTTGCAAAGGAAATCTGCACTACAATGAAGTCTCACTTCCCCCCGGTCAAAAGGGCCATCTGAAAAAAGTGTAAAATCCAGAAAGGCAGGACAGGCCATGGAGAACTGGGAGCCTTGTTATGCTGATGGGCGGGATGTAAATTGCCAACAACCACTCGGGAGAAGTGTATGGTGTTTCCTGAAACATCTAAAAAACAAAGCAACAGAGCCTAGGGCACTTCCACTTATGGCCCATAGCTTAGGGAAATTAAAATCAAAAAGACACAGCCACCCCAAAGTTTGGGACGCCTCCGTTTACAAGAACCTCGTTTAATGTACAAGTTCAATATCACAGAAAGTGAAAAATGGATAAAGAACTTGTGGTACTTACGTACAATGCAGTATCACTCAGCAATGAAATCTATGTCATCAGGCCCGTAGCAGCATAATGAGTGGATTCAGGTACGATGATTCTAACTGAAATAAGTCACACAGAAAAAGAAACATCATAAGATATCACTAATACACGGAATGTAAACTTGGCTACAGAGGAACTGCATTCCAAAACAGAACAGGGTCTCAAATTTAGAAAACCAACTTATGCTTGCTTAAGGGTAAAGGTGAGTTGGGGTGCTGCATAAAACCAGAGATTGAAATCAGCACAGATAAAATTCCTTAAGTCAAATATGGAATAGACAAGAGCTACTCCTTGCTCAACGAAATGGACTCAACACCGCATATTAAACGCCTAAGAATGTACCTGACTAGTAAGTATCTTAAAACCTATGGATTGCTATGTCTCCGAAAGAGAATCAAGCATGTGTACAGGGGCATAAACGCAGCAGTGATAGGATTGGAGAGGTTCGGTGAGCAAATGAAGACCCTTTGAAGTCATATTGCATGGTACCCATTACACGGGTCTCAACTCTCCAGGTTTAAGGTATTCTTCCTTCAGCTAAAACATGCATGTGGAACCCAAGTATGATCAACCATGTGAACGGGAGACGTGTTCAAATATGTCTCAGTTTTCCTCCCCTGGTACTCGGGTGCAACATTCCAGACGCTTTACTAACACTCTCCCCACTTGGAGAGTCAGCGCCTTTAACCTCCTGTTTGGCCCAGTTTGCAATTTCTGCGGAAGATGAACAGGAATAGCGAGAACCAATGAGAGGCTAGCTGGAGGTGTCTGGACGGGCAAATTTAACTCTCAATTCCCACCAGGAAGAGGAAATAACCAAAGGCTCAGCGTGCCGTACCGGAACCAGTTTAGGGCCTGAAGCCATCCTGCGGTGTTGCGGCCAGCTCAAAAGAAAGCGAGTTGAAGAAAGGAGCTCAGGGGCACTGTAATTCACAAACCTGCAGAGTTATAAATGACAGCTATCGTCCAAAAATATACTGACGTAAGGCTGCCAAGAGGACTTGAAAGCGGGGCAGAATTGCAGGAAACCGATTTCAGGAGGTAGACTGGAATTGCATTGAAAGCATAGGAAAAGAGGCAGAACGTCCACAATGATGCACTTGGCCAAAAAGGGCGTATGCGTTTTTTCCTGAATATATTCAGGAAAAAACGCATACGCCCTTTTTGGCCAACCAAGCAAGCTTGCAAAGGAAATCTGCACTACAATGAAGTCTCACTTCCCCCCGGTCAAAAGGGCCATCTGAAAAAAGTGTAAAATCCAGAAAGGCAGGACAGGCCATGGAGAACTGGGAGCCTTGTTATGCTGATGGGCGGGATGTAAATTGCCAACAACCACTCGGGAGAAGTGTATGGTGTTTCCTGAAACATCTAAAAAACAAAGCAACAGAGCCTAGGGCACTTCCACTTATGGCCCTATAGCTTACGGAAATAAAAATCAAAAAGACACAGCCACCCCAAAGTTTGGGACGCCTCCGTTTACAAGAACCTCGTTTACCGTACAAGTTCAATATCACAAAAAGTGAAAAATGGATAAAGAACTTGTGGTACTTACGTACAATGCAGTATCACTCAGCAATGAAATCTATGTCATCAGGCCCGTAGCAGCATAATGAGTGGATTCAGGTACGATGATTCTAACTGAAATAAGTCACACAGAAAAAGAAACATCATAAGATATCACTAATACACGGAATGTAAACTTGGCTACACAGGAACTGCATTCCAAAACAGAACAGGGTCTCAAATTTAGAAAACAAACTTATGCTTGCTTCAGGGGAAAGGTGAGTTGGGTTGCTGCATAAAACCAGAGATTGAAATGAGCACAGATAAAGTTCCTTAAGTCAAATATGGAATAGACAAGAGCTACTCCTTGCTCAACGAAATGGACTCAACACCGCATATTAAACGCCTAAGAATGTACCTGACTAGTAAGTATCTTAAAACCTATGGATTGCTATGTCTCCGAAAGAGAATCAAGCATGTGTACAGGGGCATAAACGCAGCAGTGATAGGATTGGAGAGGTTCGGTGAGCAAATGAAGACCCTTTGAAGTCATATTGCATGGTACCCATTACACGGGTCTCAACTCTCCAGGTTTAAGGTATTCTTCCTTCAGCTAAAACATGCATGTGGAACCCAAGTATGATCAACCATGTGAACGGGAGACGTGTTCAAATATGTCTCAGTTTTCCTCCCCTGGTACTCGGGTGCAACATTCCAGACGCTTTACTAACACTCTCCCCACGTGGAGAGTCAGCGCCTTTAACCTCCTGTTTGGCCCAGTTTGCAATTTCTGCGGAAGATGAACAGGAATAGCGAGAACCAATGAGAGGCTAGCTGGAGGTGTCTGGACGGGCAAATTTAACTCTCAATTCCCACCAGGAAGAGGAAATAACCAAAGGCTCAGCGTGCCGTACCGGAACCAGTTTAGGGCCTGAAGCCATCCTGCGGTGTTGCGGCCAGCTCAAAAGAAAGCGAGTTGAAGAAAGGAGCTCAGGGGCACTGTAATTCACAAACCTGCAGAGTTATAAATGACAGCTATCGTCCAAAAATAGACTGAAGTAAGGCTGCCAAGAGGACTTGAAAGCGGGGCAGAATTGCAGGAAACCGATTTCAGGAGGTAGACTGGAATTACATTGAAAGCATAGGAAAAGAGGCAGAACGTCCACAATGATGCACTTGGCCAAAAAGGGCGTATGCGTTTTTTCCTGAATATATTCAGGAAAAAACGCATACGCCCTTTTTGGCCAACCAAGCAAGCTTGCAAAGGAAATCTGCACTACAATGAAGTCTCACTTCCCCCTGGTCAAAAGGGCCATCTGAAAAAAGTGTAAAATCCAGAAAGGCAGGACAGGCCATGGAGAACTGGGAGCCTTGTTATGCTGATGGGCGGGATGTAAATTGCCAACAACCACTCGGGAGAAGTGTATGGTGTTTCCTGAAACATCTAAAAAACAAAGCAACAGAACCTAGGGCACTTCCACTTATGGTCCTATAGCTTAGGGAAATTAAAATCAAAAAGACACAGCCACCCCAAAGTTTGGAATGGCTCTGTTTACAAGAACCTCGTTTACAGTACAAGTTCAACATTGCAGAAAGTGAAAAATGGATAAAGAAGTTGTGGTATGTACTTACAAAGCAATATCACTCAGCAATGAAATCTGTGTCATCAGGCCCTTAGCAGCACAATGAGTGGATTGAGGTATGATGATTCTAACTGAAGTAAGTCACACAGAAAAAGAAACATCATAAGATATCAGTAATACACGGAATGTAAACTTGGCTACACAGGAACTGAATTACAGAACAGAACAGGGACTCAAATTTAGAAAACCAACTTATGCTTGCTTAAGGGTAAAGGTGAGTTGGGGTGCTGCATAAAACCAGAGATTGAAATGAGCACAGATAAAGTTCCTTAAGCCAAATATGGAATAGACAAGAGCTACTCCTTGCTCAACGAAATGGACTCAACACCGCATATTAAACGCCTAAGAATGTACCTGACTTGTAAGTATCTTAAAACCTATGGATTGCTATGTCTCCGAAAGAGAATCAAGCATGTGTACAGGGGCATAAACGCAGCAGTGATAGGATTGGAGAGGTTCGGTGAGCAAATGAAGACCCTTTGAAGTCATATTGCATGGTACCCATTCCACGGGTCTCAACTCTCCAGGTTTAAGGTATTCTTCCTTCAGCTAAAACATGCATGTGGAACCCAAGTATGATCAACCATGTGAACGGGAGACGTGTTCAAATATGTCTCAGTTTTCCTCCCTTGGTACTCGGGTGCAACATTCCAGACGCTTTACTAACACTCTCCCCACTTGGAGAGTCAGCGCCTTTAACCTCCTGTTTGGCCCAGTTTGCAATTTCTGCGGAAGATGAACAGGAATAGCGAGAACCAATGAGAGGCTAGCTGGAGGTGTCTGGACGGGCAAATTTAACTCTCATTTCCCACCAGGAAGAGGAAATAACCAAAGGCTCAGCGTGCCGTACCGGAACCAGATTAGGGCCTGAAGCCATCCTGCGGTGTTGCGGCCAGCTCAAAAGAAAGCGAGTTGAAGAAAGGAGCTCAGGGGCACTGTAATTCACAAACCTGCAGAGTTATAAATGACAATTATCGTCCAAAAATATACTGAAGTAAGGCTGCCAAGAGGACTTGAAAGCGGGGCAGAATTGCAGGAAACCGATTTCAGGAGGTAGACTGGAATTGCATTGAAAGCATAGGAAAAGAGGCAGAACGTCCACAATGATGCACTTGGCCAAAAAGGGCGTATGCGTTTTTTCCTGAATATATTCAGGAAAAAACGCATACGCCCTTTTTGGCCAACCAAGCAAGCTTGCAAAGGAAATCTGCACTACAATGAAGTCTCACTTCCCCCCGGTCAAAAGGGCCATCTGAAAAAAGTGTAAAATCCAGAAAGGCAGGACAGGCCATGGAGAACTGGGAGCCTTGTTATGCTGATGGGCGGGATGTAAATTGCCAACAACCACTCGGGAGAAGTGTATGGTGTTTCCTGAAACATCTAAAAAACAAAGCAACAGAACCTAGGGCACTTCCACTTATGGTCCTATAGCTTAGGGAAATTAAAATCAAAAAGACACAGCCACCCCAAAGTTTGGAACGGCTCTGTTTACAAGAACCTCGTTTACAGTACAAGTTCAACATCGCAGAAAGTGAAAAATGGAGAAAGAAGTTGTGGTATTTACTTACAAAGCAATATCACTCAGCAATGAAATCTGTGTCATCAGGCCCTTAGCAGCACAATGAGTGGATTCAGGTATGATGATTCTAACTGAAGTAAGTCACACAGAAAAAGAAACATCATAAGATATCAGTAATACACGGAATGTAAACTTGGCTACACAGGAACTGAATTACAGAACAGAACAGGGACTCAAATTTAGAAAACCAACTTATGCTTGCTTAAGGGTAAAGGTGAGTTGGGGTGCTGCATAAAACCAGAGATTGAAATGAGCACAGATAAAGTTCCTTAAGCCAAATATGGAATAGACAAGAGCTACTCCTTGCTCAACGAAATGGACTCAACACTGCATATTAAACGCCTAAGAATGTACCTGACTTGTAAGTATCTTAAAACCTATGGATTGCTATGTCTCCAAAAGAGAATCAAGCATGTGTACAGGGGCATAAACGCAGCAGTGATAGGATTGGAGAGGTTCGGTGAGCAAATGAAGACCCTTTGAAGTCATATTGCATGGTACCCATTCCGCGGGTTTCAACTACCCAGGTTTAAGGTATTCTTCCTTCAGCTAAAACATGCATGTGGAACCTAGAGTATGATCAACCATGTGATCGGGAGATGTGTTCAAATATGTCTCAGTTTTCGTACCCTGGTACTCGGGTGCAACATTCCAGACGCTTTACTAACACTCTCCCGACTTGGAGAGTCAGTCCCTTTAACCTCCTGTTTGGCCCAGTTTGCAATTTCTGCGGAAGATGAACAGGAATAGCGAGAACCAATGGAGACTAGCTGGAGGTGTCTGGACGGGCAAATTTAACTCTCATTTCCTACCAGGAAGAGGAATTAACCAAAGGCTCAGCGTGCCATGCCAGAATCAGATTAGGGCCTGAAGCCATCCTGCGGTGTTGCGGCCAGCTCAAAAGAAAGCGAGTTGAAGAAAGGAGCTCAGGGGCACTGTAATTCACAAACCTGCAGAGTTATAAATGACAGCTATCGTCCAAAAATAGACTGAAGTAAGGCTGCCAAGAGGACTTGAAAGCGGGGCAGAATTGCAGGAAACCGATTTCAGGAGGTAGACTGGAATTGCATTGAAAGCATAGGAAAAGAGGCAGAACGTCCACAATGATGCACTTGGCCAAAAGGGCGTATGCGTTTTTTCCTGAATATATTAAGGAAAAAACGCATACGCCCTTTTTGGCCAACCAAGCAAGCTTGCAAAGGAAATCTGCACTACAATGAAGTCTCACTTCCCCCCGGTCAAAAGGGCCATCTGAAAAAAGTGTAAAATCCAGAAAGGCAGGACAGGCCATGGAGAACTGGGAGCCTTGTTATGCTGATGGGCGGGATGTAAATTGCCAACAACCACTCGGGAGAAGTGTATGGTGTTTCCTGAAACATCTAAAAAACAAAGCAACAGAGCCTAGGGCACTTCCACTTATGGCCCTATAGCTTACGGAAATAAAAATCAAAAAGACACAGCCACCCCAAAGTTTGGGACGCCTCCGTTTACAAGAACCTCGTTTACCGTACAAGTTTAATATCACAAAAAGTGAAAAATGGATAAAGAACTTGTGGTACTTACGTACAATGCAGTATCACTCAGCAATGAAATCTATGTCATCAGGCCCGTAGCAGCATAATGAGTGGATTCAGGTACGATGATTCTAACTGAAATAAGTCACACAGAAAAAGAAACATCATAAGATATCACTAATACACGGAATGTAAACTTGGCTACACAGGAACTGCATTCCAAAACAGAACAGGGTCTCAAATTTAGAAAACAAACTTATGCTTGCTTCAGGGGAAAGGTGAGTTGGGTTGCTGCATAAAACCAGAGATTGAAATGAGCACAGATAAAGTTCCTTAAGTCAAATATGGAATAGACAAGAGCTACTCCTTGCTCAACGAAATGGACTCAACACCGCATATTAAACGCCTAAGAATGTACCTGACTAGTAAGTATCTTAAAACCTATGGATTGCTATGTCTCCGAAAGAGAATCAAGCATGTGTACAGGGGCATAAACGCAGCAGTGATAGGATTGGAGAGGTTCGGTGAGCAAATGAAGACCCTTTGAAGTCATATTGCATGGTACCCATTACACGGGTCTCAACTCTCCAGGTTTAAGGTATTCTTCCTTCAGCTAAAACATGCATGTGGAACCCAAGTATGATCAACCATGTGAACGGGAGACGTGTTCAAATATGTCTCAGTTTTCCTCCCCTGGTACTCGGGTGCAACATTCCAGACGCTTTACTAACACTCTCCCCACGTGGAGAGTCAGCGCCTTTAACCTCCTGTTTGGCCCAGTTTGCAATTTCTGCGGAAGATGAACAGGAATAGCGAGAACCAATGAGAGGCTAGCTGGAGGTGTCTGGACGGGCAAATTTAACTCTCAATTCCCACCAGGAAGAGGAAATAACCAAAGGCTCAGCGTGCCGTACCGGAACCAGTTTAGGGCCTGAAGCCATCCTGCGGTGTTGCGGCCAGCTCAAAAGAAAGCGAGTTGAAGAAAGGAGCTCAGGGGCACTGTAATTCACAAACCTGCAGAGTTATAAATGACAGCTATCGTCCAAAAATAGACTGAAGTAAGGCTGCCAAGAGGACTTGAAAGCGGGGCAGAATTGCAGGAAACCGATTTCAGGAGGTAGACTGGAATTACATTGAAAGCATAGGAAAAGAGGCAGAACGTCCACAATGATGCACTTGGCCAAAAAGGGCGTATGCGTTTTTTCCTGAATATATTCAGGAAAAAACGCATACGCCCTTTTTGGCCAACCAAGCAAGCTTGCAAAGGAAATCTGCACTACAATGAAGTCTCACTTCCCCCCGGTCAAAAGGGCCATCTGAAAAAAGTGTAAAATCCAGAAAGGCAGGACAGGCCATGGAGAACTGGGAGCCTTGTTATGCTGATGGGCGGGATGTAAATTGCCAACAACCACTCGGGAGAAGTGTATGGTGTTTCCTGAAACATCTAAAAAACAAAGCAACAGAACCTAGGGCACTTCCACTTATGGTCCTATAGCTTAGGGAAATTAAAATCAAAAAGACACAGCCACCCCAAAGTTTGGAATGGCTCTGTTTACAAGAACCTCGTTTACAGTACAAGTTCAACATTGCAGAAAGTGAAAAATGGATAAAGAAGTTGTGGTATGTACTTACAAAGCAATATCACTCAGCAATGAAATCTGTGTCATCAGGCCCTTAGCAGCACAATGAGTGGATTCAGGTATGATGATTCTAACTGAAGTAAGTCACACAGAAAAAGAAACATCATAAGATATCAGTAATACACGGAATGTAAACTTGGCTACACAGGAACTGAATTACAGAACAGAACAGGGACTCAAATTTAGAAAACCAACTTATGCTTGCTTAAGGGTAAAGGTGAGTTGGGGTGCTGCATAAAACCAGAGATTGAAATGAGCACAGATAAAGTTCCTTAAGCCAAATATGGAATAGACAAGAGCTACTCCTTGCTCAACGAAATGGACTCAACAACGCATATTAAACGCCTAAGAATGTACCTGACTTGTAAGTATCTTAAAACCTATGGATTGCTATGTCTCCGAAAGAGAATCAAGCATGTGTACAGGGGCATAAACGCAGCAGTGATAGGATTGGAGAGGTTCGGTGAGCAAATGAAGACCCTTTGAAGTCATATTGCATGGTACCCATTCCACGGGTTTCAACTACCCAGGTTTAAGGTATTCTTCCTTCAGCTAAAACATGCATGTGGAACCTAGAGTATGATCAACCATGTGATCGGGAGACGTGTTCAAATATGTCTCAGTTTTCGTACCCTGGTACTCGGGTGCAACATTCCAGACGCTTTACTAACACTCTCCCCACTTGGAGAGTCAATCCCTTTAACCTCCTGTTTGGCCCAGTTTGCAATTTCTGCGGAAGATGAACAGGAATAGCGAGAACCAATGAGAGACTAGCTGGAGGTGTCTGGACGGGCAAATTTAACTCTCATTTCCCACCAGGAAGAGGAATTAACCAAAGGCTCAGCATGCCGGGCCGGAACCAGATTAGGGCCTGAAGCCATCCTGCGGTGTTGCGGCCAGGTCACAAGAAAGCGAGTTGAAGAAAGGAGCTCAGGGGCACTGTAATTCACAAACCTGCAGAGTTATAAATGACAGCTATCCTCCAAAACTACACTGAAGTAAGGCTGCCAAGAGGACTTGAAAGCGGGGCAGAATTGCAGGAAACCGATTTCAGGAGGGAGACTGGAATTGCATTGAAAGCATAGGAAAAGAGGCAGAACGTCCACAATGATGCACTTGGCCAAAAAGGGCGTATGCGTTTTTTCCTGAATATATTCAGGAAAAAACGCATACGCCCTTTTTGGCCAACCAAGCAAGCTTGCAAAGGAAATCTGCACTACAATGAAGTCTCACTTCCCCTCGGTCAAAAGGGCCATCTGAAAAAAGTGTAAAATCCAGAAAGGCAACAGGCCATTGAGAACTGGGAGCCTTGTTATGCTGATGGGCGGGATGTAAATTGCCAACAGACACTCGGGAGAAGTGTATGGTGTTTCCTGAAACATCTAAAACACAAAGCAACAGAGCCTAGGGCACTTCCACTTATGGTCCTATAGCTTAGGGAAATTAAAATCAAAAAGACACAGCCACCCCAAAGTTTGGAACGGCTCTGTTTACAAGAACCCCGTTTACAGTACAAGTTCAACATCGCAGAAAGTGAAAAATGGATAAAGAACTTGTGGTACTTACGTACAATGCAGTATCACTCAGCAATGAAATCTATGTCATCAGGCCCGTAGCAGCATAATGAGTAGATTCAGGTACGATGATTCTAACTGAAATAAGTCACACAGAAAAAGAAACATCATAAGATATCACTAATACACGGAATGTAAACTTGGCTACACAGGAACTGAATTCCAAAACAGAACAGGGTCTCAAATTTAGAAAACCAACTTATGCTTGCTTAAGGGGAAAGGTGAGTTGGGTTGCTGCATAAAACCAGAGATTGAAATGAGCACAGATAAAGTTCCTTAAGCCAAATATGGAATAGACAAGAGCTACTCCTTGCTCAACGAAATGGACTCAACACCGCATATTAAACGCCTAAGAATGTACCTGACTAGTAAGTATCTTAAAACCTATGGATGGCTATGTCTCCGAAAGAGAATCAAGCATGTGTACAGGGGCATAAACGCAGCAGTGATAGGATTGGAGAGGTTCGGTGAGCAAATGAAGACCCTTTGAAGTCATATTGCATGGTACCCATTCCACGGGTTTCAACTACCCAGGTTTTAGGTATTCTTCCTTCAGCTAAAACATGCATGTGGAACCCAGAGTATGATCAACCATGTGATCGGGAGACGTGTTCAAATATGTCTCAGTTTTCCTCCCCTGGTACTCGGGTGCAACATTCCAGACGCTTTACTAACACTCTCCCCACTTGGAGAGTCAGTCCCTTTAACCTCCTGTTTGGCCCAGTTTGCAATTTCTGCGGAAGATGAACAGAAATAGCGAGAACCAATGAGAGACTAGCTGGAGGTGTCTGGACGGGCAAATTTAACTCTCATTTCCCACCAGGAAGAGGAAATAACCAAAGGCTCAGCATGCCGGGCCGGAACCAGATTAGGGCCTGAAGCCATCCTGCGGTGTTGCGGCCAGGTCACAAGAAAGCGAGTTGAAGAAAGGAGCTCAGGGGCACTGTAATTCACAAACCTGCAGAGTTATAAATGACAGCTATCGTCCAAAAATAGACTGAAGTAAGGCTGCCAAGAGGACTTGAAAGCGGGGCAGAATTGCAGGAAACCGATTTCAGGAGGTAGACTGGAATTGCATTGAAAGCATAGGAAAAGAGGCAGAACGTCCACAATGATGCACTTGGCCAAAAATGGCGTATGCGTCTTTTCCTGAATATATTCAGGAAAAAACGCATACGCCCTTTTTGGCCAACCAAGCAAGCTTGCAAAGGAAATCTGCACTACAATGAAGTCTCACTTCCCCCCGGTCAAAAGGGCCATCTGAAAAAAGTGTAAAATCCAGAAAGGCAGGACAGGCCATGGAGAACTGGGAGCCTTGTTATGCTGATGGGCGGGATGTAAATTGCCAACAGACACTCGGGAGAAGTGTATGGTGTTTCCTGAAACATCTAAAAAACAAAGCAACAGAGCCTAGGGCACTGCCACTTATGGTCCTATAGCTTAGGGAAATTAAAATCAAAAAGACACAGCCACCCCAAAGTTTGGGACGCCTCTGTTTACAAGAACCTCGTTTACAGTACAACTTCAACATCGCAGAAAGTGAAAAATGGATAAAGAAGTTGTGGTATTTACTTACAAAGCAATATCACTCAGCAATGAAATCTATGTCATCAGGCCCTTAGCATCACAATGAGTGGATTCAGGTATGATGATTCTAACTGAAATAAGTCACACAGAAAAAGAAACATCATAAGATATCATTAATACACGGAATGTAAACTTGGCTACACAGGAACTGAATTACAGAACAGAACAGGGTCTCAAATTTAGAAAACCAACTTATGCTTGCTTAAGGGTAAAGGTGAGTTGGGGTGCTGCATAAAACCAGAGATTGAAATGAGCACAGATAAAGTTCCTTAAGTCAAATATGGAATAGACAAGAGCTACTCCTTGCTCAACGAAATGGACTCAACACTGCATATTAAACGCCTAAGAATGTACCTGACTTGTAAGTATCTTAAAACCTATGGATTGCTATGTCTCCGAAAGAGAATCAAGCATGTGTACAGGGGCATAAACGCAGCAGTGATAGGATTGGAGAGGTTCGGTGAGCAAATGAAGACCCTTTGAAGTCATATTGCATGGTACCCATTACACGGGTCTTAACTCTCCAGGTTTAAGGTATTCTTCCTTCAGCTAAAACATGCATGTGGAACCCAAGTATGATCAACCATGTGAACGGGAGACGTGTTCAAATATGTCTCAGTTTTCCTCCCCTGGTACTCGGGTGCAACATTCCAGACGCTTTACTAACACTCTCCCCACTTGGAGAGTCAGCGCCTTTAACCTCCTGTTTGGCCCAGTTTGCAATTTCTGCGGAAGATGAACAGGAATAGCGAGAACCAATGAGAGACTAGCTGGAGGTGTCTGGACGGGCAAATTTAACTCTCATTTCCCACCAGGAAGCGGAAATAACCAAAGGCTCAGCGTGCCGTGCCGGAACCAGATTAGGGCCTGAAGCCATCCTGCGGTGTTGCGGCCAGGTCACAAGAAAGCAAGTTGAAGAAAGGAGCTCAGGGGCACTGTAATTCACAAACCTGCAGAGTTATAAATGACAGCTATCGTCCAAAAATAGACTGAAGTAAGGCTGCCAAGAGGACTTGAAAGCGGGGCAGAATTGCAGGAAACCGATTTCAGGAGGGAGACTGGAATTGCATTGAAAGCATAGGGAAAGAGGCAGAACGTCCACAATGATGCACTTGGCCAAAAAGGGCGTATGCGTTTTTTCCTGAATATATTCAGGAAAAAACGCATACGCCCTTTTTGGCCAACCAAGCAAGCTTGCAAAGGAAATCTGCACTACAATGAAGTCTCACTTCCCCCCGGTCAAAACGGCCATCTGAAAAAAGTGTAAAATCCAGAAAGGCAGGACAGGCCATGGAGAACTGGGAGCCTTGTTATGCTGATGGGCGGGATGTAAATTGCCAACAACCACTCAGGAGAAGTGTATGGTGTTTCCTGAAACATCTAAAAAACAAAGCAACAGAGCCTAGGGCACTTCCACTTATGGTCCTATAGCTTAGGGAAATTAAAATCAAAAAGACACAGCCACCCCAAAGTTTGGGACGCCTCCATTTACAAGAACCTCGTTTACCGTACAAGTTCAATATCACAGAAAGTGAAAAATGGATAAAGAACTTGTGGTACTTACGTACAATGCAGTATCACTCAGCAATGAAATCTATGTCATCAGGCCCGTAGCAGCATAATGAGTGGATTCAGGTACGATGATTCTAACTGAAATAAGTCACACAGAAAAAGAAACATCATAAGATATCAGTAATACACGGAATGTAAACTTGGCTACACAGGAACTGCATTCCAAAACAGAACAGGGTCTCAAATTTAGAAAAACAACTTATGCTTGCTTAAGGGTAAAGGTGAGTTGGGGTGCTGCATAAAACCAGAGATTGAAATGAGCACAGATAAAGTTCCTTAAGCCAAATATGGAATAGACAAGAGCTACTCCTTGCTCAACGAAATGGACTCAACACTGCATATTAAACGCCTAAGAATGTACCTGACTTGTAAGTATCTTAAAACCTATGGATTGCTATGTCTCCGAAAGAGAATCAAGCATGTGTACAGGGGCATAAACGCAGCAGTGATAGGATTGGAGAGGTTCGGTGAGCAAATGAAGACCCTTTGAAGTCATATTGCATGGTACCCATTACACGGGTCTTAACTCTCCAGGTTTAAGGTATTCTTCCTTCAGCTAAAACATGCATGTGGAACCCAAGTATGATCAACCATGTGAACGGGAGACGTGTTCAAATATGTCTCAGTTTTCCTCCCCTGGTACTCGGGTGCAACATTCCAGACGCTTTACTAACACTCTCCCCACTTGGAGAGTCAGCGCCTTTAACCTCCTGTTTGGCCCAGTTTGCAATTTCTGCGGAAGATGAACAGGAATAGTGAGAACCAATGAGAGACTAGCTGGAGGTGTCTGGACGGGCAAATTTAACTCTCATTTCCCACCAGGAAGAGGAAATAACCAAAGGCTCAGCGTGCCGTGCCGGAACCAGATTAGGGCCTGAAGCCATCCTGCGGTGTTGCGGCCAGGTCACAAGAAAGCAAGTTGAAGAAAGGAGCTCAGGGGCACTGTAATTCACAAACCTGCAGAGTTATAAATGACAGCTATCGTCCAAAAATAGACTGAAGTAAGGCTGCCAAGAGGACTTGAAAGCGGGGCAGAATTGCAGGAAACCGATTTCAGGAGGGAGACTGGAATTGCATTGAAAGCATAGGAAAAGAGGCAGAACGTCCACAATGATGCACTTGGCCAAAAAGGGCGTATGCGTTTTTTCCTGAATATATTCAGGAAAAAACGCATACGCCCTTTTTGGCCAACCAAGCAAGCTTGCAAAGGAAATCTGCACTACAATGAAGTCTCACTTCCCCCCGGTCAAAACGGCCATCTGAAAAAACTGTAAAATCCAGAAAGGCAGGACAGGCCATGGAGAACTGGGAGCCTTGTTATGCTGATGGGCGGGATGTAAATTGCCAACAACCACTCAGGAGAAGTGTATGGTGTTTCCTGAAACATCTAAAAAACAAAGCAACAGAGCCTAGGGCACTTCCACTTATGGTCCTATAGCTTAGGGAAATTAAAATCAAAAAGACACAGCCACCCCAAAGTTTGGGACGCCTCCATTTACAAGAACCTCGTTTACCGTACAAGTTCAATATCACAGAAAGTGAAAAATGGATAAAGAACTTGTGGTACTTACGTACAATGCAGTATCACTCAGCAATGAAATCTATGTCATCAGGCCCGTAGCAGCATAATGAGTGGATTCAGGTACGATGATTCTAACTGAAATAAGTCACACAGAAAAAGAAACATCATAAGATATCACTAATACACGGAATGTAAACTTGGCTACACAGGAACTGCATTCCAAAACAGAACAGGGTCTCAAATTTAGAAAAACAACTTATGCTTGCTTAAGGGTAAAGGTGAGTTGGGGTGCTGCATAAAACCAGAGATTGAAATGAGCACAGATAAAGTTCCTTAAGCCAAATATGGAATAGACAAGAGCTACTCCTTGCTCAACGAAATGGACTCAACACTGCATATTAAACGCCTAAGAATGTACCTGACTTGTAAGTATCTTAAAACCTATGGATTGCTATGTCTCCAAAAGAGAATCAAGCATGTGTACAGGGGCATAAACGCAGCAGTGATAGGATTGGAGAGGTTCGGTGAGCAAATGAAGACCCTTTGAAGTCATATTGCATGGTACCCATTACACGGGTTTCAACTACCCAGGTTTAAGGTATTCTTCCTTCAGCTAAAACATGCATGTGGAACCTAGAGTATGATCAACCATGTGATCGGGAGACGTGTTCAAATATGTCTCAGTTTTCGTACCCTGGTACTCGGGTGCAACATTCCAGACGCTTTACTAACACTCTCCCGACTTGGAGAGTCAGTCCCTTTAACCTCCTGTTTGGCCCAGTTTGCAATTTCTGCGGAAGATGAACAGGAATAGCGAGAACCAATGAGAGACTAGCTGGAGGTGTCTGGACGGGGAAATTTAACTCTCATTTCCCACCAGGAAGAGGAATTAACCAAAGGCTCAGCATGCCGGGCCGGAACCAGATTAGGGCCTGAAGCCATCCTGCGGTGTTGCGGCCAGGTCACAAGAAAGCGAGTTGAAGAAAGGAGCTCAGGGGCACTGTAATTCACAAACCTGCAGAGTTATAAATGACAGCTATCGTCCAAAAATAGACTGAAGTAAGGCTGCCAAGAGGACTTGAAAGCGGGGCAGAATTGCAGGAAACCGATTTCAGGAGGGAGACTGGAATTGCATTGAAAGCATAGGAAAAGAGGCAGAACGTCCACAATGATGCACTTGGCCAAAAAGGGCGTATGCGTTTTTTCCTGAATATATTCAGGAAAAAACGCATACGCCCTTTTTGGCCAACCAAGCAAGCTTGCAAAGGAAATCTGCACTACAATGAAGTCTCACTTCCCCTCGGTCAAAAGGGCCATCTGAAAAAAGTGTAAAATCCAGAAAAGCAACAGGCCATTGAGAACTGGGAGCCTTGTTATGCTGATGGGCGGGATGTAAATTGCCAACAGACACTCGGGAGAAGTGTATGGTGTTTCCTGAAACATCTAAAAAACAAAGCAACAGAGCCTAGGGCACTTCCACTTATGGTCCTATAGCTTAGGGAAATTAAAATCAAAAAGACACAGCCACCCCAAAGTTTGGAACGGCTCTGTTTACAAGAACCCCGTTTACAGTACAAGTTCAACATCGCAGAAAGTGAAAAATGGATAAAGAACTTGTGGTACTTACGTACAATGCAGTATCACTCAGCAATGAAATCTATGTCATCAGGCCCGTAGCAGCATAATGAGTAGATTCAGGTACGATGATTCTAACTGAAATAAGTCACACAGAAAAAGAAACATCATAAGATATCACTAATACACGGAATGTAAACTTGGCTACACAGGAACTGAATTCCAAAACAGAACAGGGTCTCAAATTTAGAAAACCAACTTATGCTTGCTTAAGGGGAAAGGTGAGTTGGGTTGCTGCATAAAACCAGAGATTGAAATGAGCACAGATAAAGTTCCTTAAGCCAAATATGGAATAGACAAGAGCTACTCCTTGCTCAACGAAATGGACTCAACACCGCATATTAAACGCCTAAGAATGTACCTGACTAGTAAGTATCTTAAAACCTATGGATGGCTATGTCTCCGAAAGAGAATCAAGCATGTGTACAGGGGCATAAACGCAGCAGTGATAGGATTGGAGAGGTTCGGTGAGCAAATGAAGACCCTTTGAAGTCATATTGCATGGTACCCATTCCACGGGTTTCAACTACCCAGGTTTTAGGTATTCTTCCTTCAGCTAAAACATGCATGTGGAACCCAGAGTATGATCAACCATGTGATCGGGAGACGTGTTCAAATATGTCTCAGTTTTCCTCCCCTGGTACTCGGGTGCAACATTCCAGACGCTTTACTAACACTCTCCCCACTTGGAGAGTCAGTCCCTTTAACCTCCTGTTTGGCCCAGTTTGCAATTTCTGCGGAAGATGAACAGAAATAGCGAGAACCAATGAGAGACTAGCTGGAGGTGTCTGGACGGGCAAATTTAACTCTCATTTCCCACCAGGAAGAGGAAATAACCAAAGGCTCAGCATGCCGGGCCGGAACCAGATTAGGGCCTGAAGCCATCCTGCGGTGTTGCGGCCAGGTCACAAGAAAGCGAGTTGAAGAAAGGAGCTCAGGGGCACTGTAATTCACAAACCTGCAGAGTTATAAATGACAGCTATCGTCCAAAAATAGACTGAAGTAAGGCTGCCAAGAGGACTTGAAAGCGGGGCAGAATTGCAGGAAACCGATTTCAGGAGGTAGACTGGAATTGCATTGAAAGCATAGGAAAAGAGGCAGAACGTCCACAATGATGCACTTGGCCAAAAAGGGCGTATGCGTTTTTTCCTGAATATATTCAGGAAAAAACGCATACGCCCTTTTTGGCCAACCAAGCAAGCTTGCAAAGGAAATCTGCACTACAATGAAGTCTCACTTCCCCCCGGTCAAAAGGGCCATCTGAAAAAAGTGTAAAATCCAGAAAGGCAGGACAGGCCATGGAGAACTGGGAGCCTTGTTATGCTGATGGGCGGGATGTAAATTGCCAACAGACACTCGGGAGAAGTGTATGGTGTTTCCTGAAACATCTAAAAAACAAAGCAACAGAGCCTAGGGCACTGCCACTTATGGTCCTATAGCTTAGGGAAATTAAAATCAAAAAGACACAGCCACCCCAAAGTTTGGGACGCCTCTGTTTACAAGAACCTCGTTTACAGTACAACTTCAACATCGCAGAAAGTGCAAAATGGATAAAGAAGTTGTGGTATTTACTTACAAAGCAATATCACTCAGCAATGAAATCTATGTCATCAGGCCCTTAGCATCACAATGAGTGGATTCAGGTATGATGATTCTAACTGAAATAAGTCACACAGAAAAAGAAACATCATAAGATATCATTAATACACGGAATGTAAACTTGGCTACACAGGAACTGAATTACAGAACAGAACAGGGTCTCAAATTTAGAAAACCAACTTATGCTTGCTTAAGGGTAAAGGTGAGTTGGGGTGCTGCATAAAACCAGAGATTGAAATGAGCACAGATAAAGTTCCTTAAGTCAAATGTGGAATAGACAAGAGCTACTCCTTGCTCAACGAAATGGACTCAACACCGCATATTAAACGCCTAAGAATGTACCTGACTAGTAAGTATCTTAAAACCTATGGATTGCTATGTCTCCGAAAGAGAATCAAGCATGTGTACAGGGTCATAAACGCAGCAGTGATAGGATTGGAGAGGTTCGTGAGCAAATGAAGACACTTTGAGGTCATATTGCATGGTACCCATTACACGGGTCTCAACTCTCCAGGTTTAAGGTATTCTTCCTTCAGCTAAAACATGCATGTGGAACCCAAGTATGATCAACCATGTGAACGGGAGACGTGTTCAAATATGTCTCAGTTTTCCTCCCCTGGTACTCGGGTGCAACATTCCAGACGCTTTACTAACAATCTCCTCACTTGGAGAGTCAGCGCCTTTAACCTCTTGTTTGGCCCAGTTTGCAATTTCTGCGGAAGATGAACAGGAATAGCGAGAACCAATGAGAGGCTAGCTGGAGGTGTCTGGACGGGCAAATTTAACTCTCATTTCCCACCAGGAAGAGGAAATAACCAAAGGCTTAGCGTGCCGTACCGGAACCAGATTAGGGCCTGAAGCCATCCTGCGGTGTTGCGGCCAGCTCAAAAGAAAGCGAGTTGAAGAAAGGAGCTCAGGGGCACTGTAATTCACAAACCTGCAGAGTTATAAATGACAGCTATTGTCCAAAAATATACTGAAGTAAGGCTGCCAAGAGGACTTGAAAGCGGGGCAGAATTGCAGGAAACCGACTTCAGGAGGTAGACTGGAATTGCATTGAAAGCATAGGAAAAGAGGCAGAACGTCCACAATGATGCACTTGGCCAAAACGGGCGTATGCGTTTTTTCCTGAATATATTCAGGAAAAAACGCATACGCCCTTTTTGGCCAACCAAGCAAGCTTGTAAAGGAAATCTGCACTACAATGAAGTCTCACTTCCCCCCGGTCAAAAGGGCCATCTGGAAAAAGTGTAAAATCCAGAAAGGCAGGACAGGCCATGGAGAACTGGGAGCCTTGTTATGCTGATGTGCGGGATGTAAATTGCCAACAACCACTCGGGAGAAGTGTATGGTGTTTCCTGAAACATCTAAAAAACAAAGCAACAGAGCCTAGGGCACTGCCACTTATGGTCCTATAGCTTAGGGAAATTAAAATCAAAAAGACACAGCCACCCCAAAGTTTGGAACGGCTCTGTTTACAAGAACCCCGTTTACAGTACAAGTTCAACATCGCAGAAAGTGAAAAATGGATAAAGAACTTGTGGTACTTACGTACAATGCAGTATCACTCAGCAATGAAATCTATGTCATCAGGCCCGTAGCAGCATAATGAGTGGATTCAGGTACGATGATTCTAACTGAAATAAGTCACACAGAAAAAGAAACATCATAAGATATCACTAATACACGGAATGTAAACTTGGCTACACAGGAACTGCATTCCAAAACAGAACAGGTTCTCAAATTTAGAAAACCAACTTATGCTTGATTAAGGGGAAAGGTGAGTTGGGGTGCTGCATAAAACCAGAGATTGAAATGAGCACAGATAAAGTTCCTTAAGCCAAATATGGAATAGACAAGAGCTACTCCTTGCTCCACGAAATGGACTCAACACCGCATATCAAACGCCTAAGAATGTACCTGACTAGTAAGTATCTTAAAACCTATGGATTGCTATGTCTCCGAAAGAGAATCAAGCATGTGTACAGGGGCATAAACGCAGCAGTGATAGGATTGGAGAGGTTTGGTGAGCAAATGAAGACCCTTTGAATTCATATTGCATGGTACCCATTCCACGGGTTTCAACTACCCAGGTTTTAGGTATTCTTCCTTCAGCTAAAACATGCATGTGGAACCCAGAGTATGATCAACCATGTGATCGGGAGACGTGTTCAAATATATCTCAGTTTTCCTCCCCTGGTACTCGGGTGCAACATTCCAGACGCTTTACTAACACTCTCCCCACTTGGAGAGTCAGTCCCTTTAACCTCCTGTTTGGCCCAGTTTGCAATTTCTGCGGAAGATGAACAGGAATAGCGAGAACCAATGAGAGGCTAGCTGGAGGTGTCTGGACGGGCAAATTTAACTCTCATTTCCCAACAGGAAGAGGATATAACCAAAGGCTCAGCGTGCCGTACCGGAACCAGATTAGGGCCTGAAGCCATCCTGCGGTGTTGCGGCCAGGTCACAAGAAAGCGAGTTGAAGAAAGGAGCTCAGGGACACTGTAATTCACAAACCTGCAGAGTTATAAATGACAGCTATCGTCCAAAAATAGACTGAAGTAAGGCTGCCAAGAGGACTTGAAAGGGGGGCAGAATTGAAGGAAACCGATTTCAGGAGGTAGACTGGAATTGCATTGAAAGCATAGGAAAAGAGGCAGAACGTCCACAATGATGCACTTGGCCAAAAAGGGCGTATGCGTTTTTTCCTGAATATATTCAGGAAAAAACGCATACGCCCTTTTTGACCAACCAAGCAAGCTTGCAAAGGAAATCTGCACTACAATGAAGTCTCACTTCCCCCCGGTCAAAAGGGCCATCTGAAAAAAGTGTAAAATCCAGAAAGGCAGGACAGGCCATGGAGAACTGGGAGCCTTGTTATGCTGATGGGCGGGATGTAAATTGCCAACAACCACTCGGGAGAAGTGTATGGTGTTTCCTGAAACATCTAAAAAACAAAGCAACAGAACCTAGGGCACTTCCACTTATGGTCCTATAGCTTAGGGAAATTAAAATCAAAAAGACACAGCCACCCCAAAGTTTGGAACGGCTCTGTTTACAAGAACCTCGTTTACAGTACAAGTTCAACATCGCAGAAAGTGAAAAATGGATAAAGAAGTTGTGGTATTTACTTACAAAGCAATATCACTCAGCAATGAAATCTGTGTCATCAGGCCCTTAGCAGCACAATGAGTGGATTCAGGTATGATGATTCTAACTGAAATAAGTCACACAGAAAAAGAAACATCATAAGATATCAGTAATACACGGAATGTAAACTTGGCTACACAGGAACTGAATTACAGAACAGAACAGGGTCTCAAATTTAGAAAACCAACTTATTCTTGCTTAAGGGTAAAGGTGAGTTGGGGTGCTGCATAAAACCAGAGATTGAAATGAGCACAGATAAAGTTCCTTAAGCCAAATATGGAATAGACAAGAGCTACTCCTTGCTCAACGAAATGGACTCAACACCCCATATTAAACGCCTAAGAATGTACCTGACTAGTAAGTATCTTAAAATCTATGGATTGCTATGTCTCCGAAAGAGAATCAAGCATGTGTACAGGGGCATAAACGCAGCAGTGATAGGATTGGAGAGGTTCGGTGAGCAAATGAAGACCCTTTGAAGTCATATTGCATGGTACCCATTACACGGGTCTTAACTCTCCAGGTTTAAGGTATTCTTCCTTCAGCTAAAACATGCATGTGGAACCCAAGTATGATCAACCATGTGATCGGGAGACGTGTTCAAATATGTCCCAGTTTTCCTCCCCTGGTACTCGGGTGCAACATTCCAGACGCTTTACTAACACTCTCCCCACTTGGAGAGTCAGTCCCTTTAACCTCCTGTTTGGCCCAGTTTGCAATTTCTGCGGAAGATGAACAGGAATAGCGAGAACCAATGAGAGGCTAGCTGGAGGTGTCTGGACGGGCAAATTTAACTCTCATTTCCCACCAGGAAGAGGAATTAACCAAAGGCTCAGCATGCCGGGCCGGAACCAGATTAGGGCCTGAAGCCATCCTGCGGTGTTGCGGCCAGGTCACAAGAAAACGAGTTGAAGACAGGAGCTCAGGGGCACTGTAATTCACAAACCTGCAGAGTTATAAATGACAGCTATCGTCCAAAAATAGACTGAAGTAAGGCTGCCAAGAGGACTTGAAAGCGGGGCAGAATTGCAGGAAACCGATTTCAGGAGGTAGACTGGAATTGCATTGAAAGCATAGGAAAAGAGGCAGAACATCCACAATGATGCACTTGGCCAAAAAGGGCGTATGCGTTTTTTCCTGAATATATTCAGGAAAAAACGCATACGCCCTTTTTGGCCAACCAAGCAAGCTTGCAAATGAAATCTGCACTACAATGAAGTCTCACTTCCCGCCAGTCAAAAGGGCCATCTGAAAAAAGTGTAAAATCCAGAAAGGCAACAGGCCATTGAGAACTGGGAGCCTTGTTATGCTGATGGGCGGGATGTAAATTTCCAACAGACACTTGGGAGAAGTGTATGGTGTTTCCTGAAACATCTAAAAAACAAAGCAACAGAGCCTAGGGTACTTCCACTTATGGTCCTATAGCTTAGGGAAATTAAAATCAAAAAGACACAGCCACCCCAAAGTTTGGAACGGCTCTGTTTACAAGAACCTCGTTTACAGTACAAGTTCAACATCGCAGAAAGTGAAAAATGGATAAAGAAGTTGTGGTATTCACTTACAAAGCAATATCACTCAGCAATGAAATCTATGTCATCAGGCACTTAGCAGCACAATGAGTGGATTCAGGTATGATGATTCTAACTGAAATAAGTCACACAGAAAAAGAAACATCATAAGATATCAGTAATACACGGAATGTAAACTTGGCTACACAGGAACTGAATTACAGAACAGAACAGGGTCTCAAATTTAGAAAACCAACTTATGCTTGCTTAAGGGTAAAGGTGAGTTGGGGTGCTGCATAAAACCAGAGATTGAAATGAGCACAGATAAAGTTCCTTAGGCCAAATATGGAATAGACAAGAGCTACTCCTTGCTCAACGAAATGGACTCAACACCGCATATTAAACGCCTAAGAATGTACCTGACTAGTAAGTATCGTAAAACCTATGGATTGCTATGTCTCCGAAAGAGAATCAAGCATGTGTACAGGGGCATAAACGCAGCAGTGATAGGATTGGAGAGGTTCGGTGAGCAAATGAAGACCCTTTGAAGTCATATTGCATGGTACCCATTCCGCGGGTTTCAACTACCCAGGTTTAAGGTATTCTTCCTTCAGCTAAAACATGCATGTGGAACCCAGAGTATGATCAACCATGTGAACGGGAGACGTGTTCAAATATGTCTCAGTTTTCCTCCCCTGGTACTCGGGTGCAACATTCCAGACGCTTTACTAACACTCTCCCGACTTGGAGAGTCAGTCCCTTTAACCTCCTGTTTGGCCCAGTTTGCAATTTCTGCGGAAGATGAACAGGAATAGCGATAACCAATGAGAGGCTAGCTGGAGGTGTCTGGACGGGCAAATTTAACTCTCATTTCCCACCAGGAAGAGGAATTAACCAAAGGCTCAGCATGCCGGGCCGGAACCAGATTAGGGCCTGAAGCCATCCTGCGGTGTTGCGGCCAGGTCACAAGAAAGCGAGTTGAAGAAAGGAGCTCAGGGGCACTGTAATTCACAAACCTGCAGAGTTATAAATGACAGCTATCGTCCAAAAATAGACTGAAGTAAGGCTGCCAAGAGGACTTGAAAGCGGGGCAGAATTGCAGGAAACCGATTTCAGGAGGTAGACTGGAATTGCATTGAAAGCATAGGAAAAGAGGCAGAACGTCCACAATGATGCACTTGGCCAAAAAGGGCGTATGCGTTTTTGCCTGAATATATTCAGGAAAAAACGCATACGCCCCTTTTAGCCAACCAAGCAAGCTTGCAAAGGAAATCTGCACTACAATGAAGTCTCACTTCCCCTCGGTCAAAAGGGCCATCTGAAAAAAGTGTAAAATCCAAAAAGGCAACAGGCCATTAAGAACTGGGAGCCTTGTTATGCTGAGGGGCGGGATGTAAATTGCCAACAGACACTTGGGAGAAGTGTATGGTGTTTCCTGAAACATCTAAAAAACAAAGCAACAGAGCCTAGGGCACTGCCACTTATGGTCCAATAGCTTAGGGAAATTAAAATCAAAAAGACACAGCCACCCCAAAGTTTGGAACGGCTCTGTTTACAAGAACCTCGTTTACAGTACAAGTTCAACATCGCAGAAAGTGAAAAATGGATAAAGAAGTTGTGGTATTCACTTACAAAGCAATATCACTCAGCAATGAAATCTATGTCATCAGGCCCTTAGCAGCACAATGAGTGGATTCAGGTATGATGATTCTAACTGAAATAAGTCACACAGAAAAAGAAACATCATAAGATATCATTAATACACGGAATGTAAACTTGGCTACACAGGAACTGAATTACAGAACAGAACAGGGTCTCAAATTTAGAAAACCAACTTATGCTTGCTTAAGGGTAAAGGTGAGTTGGGGTGCTGCATAAAACCAGAGATTGAAATGAGCACAGATAAAGTTCCTTAAGCCAAATATGGAATAGACAAGAGCTACTCCTTGCTCAACAAAATGGACTCAACACCGCATATTAAACGCCTAAGAATGTACCTGACTAGTAAGTACCTTAAAACCTATGGATTGCTATGTCTCCAAAAGAGAATCAAGCATGTGTACAGGGGCATAAACGCAGCAGTGATAGGATTGGAGAGGTTCGGTGAGCAAATGAAGACCCTTTGAAGTCATATTGCATGGTACCCATTACACGGGTCTCAACTCTCCAGGTTTAAGGTATTCTTCCTTCAGCTAAAACATGCATGTGGAACCCAAGTATGATCAACCATGTGAACGGGAGACGTGTTCAAATATGTCTCAGTTTTCCTCCCCTGGTACTCGGGTGCAACATTCCAGACGCTTTACTAACACTCTCCCCACTTGGAGAGTCAGCGCCTTTAACCTCCTGTTTGGCCCAGTTTGCAATTTCTGCGGAAGATGAACAGGAATAGCGAGAACCAATGAGAGACTAGCTGGAGGTGTCTGGACGGGCAAATTTAACTCTCATTTCCCACCAGGAAGAGGAATTAACCAAAGGCTCAGCGTGCCGTACCGGAACCAGATTAGGGCCTGAAGCCATCCTGCGGTGTTGCGGCCAGCTCAAAAGAAAGCGAGTTGAAGAAAGGAGCTCAGGGGCACTGAAATTCACAAACCTGCAGAGTTATAAATGACAGCTATCGTCCAAAAATAGACTGAAGTAAGGCTGCCAAGAGGACTTGAAAGCGGGGCAGAATTGCAGGAAACCGATTTCAGGATGTAGACTGGAATTGCATTGAAAGCATAGGAAAAGAGGCAGAACGTCCACAATGATGCACTTGGCCAAAAAGGGCGTATGCGTTTTTTCCTGAATATATTCAGGAAAAAACGCATACGCCCTTTTTGGCCAACCAAGCAAGCTTGCAAAGGAAATCTGCACTGCAATGAAGTCTCACTTCCCCCCGGTCAAAAGGGCCATCTGAAAAAAGTGTAAAATCCAGAAAGGCAGGACAGGCCATGGAGAACTGGGAGCCTTGTTATGCTGATGGGCGGGATGTAAATTGCCAACAACCACTCGGGAGAAGTGTATGGTGTTTCCTGAAACATCTAAAAAACAAAGCAACAGAACCTAGGGCACTTCCACTTATGGTCCTATAGCTTAGGGAAATTAAAATCAAAAAGACACAGCCACCCCAAAGTTTGGAACGGCTCTGTTTACAAGAACCTCGTTTACAGTACAAGTTCAACATCGCAGAAAGTGAAAAATGGATAAAGAAGTTGTGGTATTTACTTACAAAGCAATATCACTCAGCAATGAAATCTGTGTCATCAGGCCCTTAGCAGCACAATGAGTGGATTCAGGTATGATGATTCTAACTGAAGTAAGTCACACAGAAAAAGAAACATCATAAGATATCAGTAATACACGGAATGTAAACTTGGCTACACAGGAAATGAATTACAGAACAGAACAGGGTCTCAAATTTAGAAAACCAACTTATGCTTGCTTAAGGGTAAAGGTGAGTTGGGGTGCTGCATAAAACCAGAGATTGAAATGAGCACAGATAAAGTTCCTTAAGTCAAATATGGAATAGACAAGAGCTACTCCTTGCTCAACGAAATGCACTCAACATCGCATATTAAACGCCTAAGAATGTACCTGACTAGTAAGTATCTTAAAACCTATGGATTGCTATGTCTCCAAAAGAGAATCAAGCATGTGTACAGGGGCATAAACGCAGCAGTGATAGGATTGGAGAGGTTCGGTGAGCAAATGAAGACCCTTTGAAGTCATATTCCATGGTACCCATTCCACGGGTTTCAACTACCCAGGTTTAAGGTATTCTTCCTTCAGCTAAAACATGCATGTGGAACCTAGAGTATGATCAACCATGTGATCGGGAAATGTGTTCAAATATGTCTCAGTTTTCGTACCCTAGTACTCTGGTGCAACATTCCAGACGCTTACTAACACTCTCCCCACTTGGAGAGTCAGTCCCTTTAACCTCCTGTTTGGCCCAGTTTGCAATTTCTGCGGAAGATGAACAGGAATAGCGAGAATCAATGAGAGACTACCTGGAGGTGTCTGGATGGGCAAATTTAACTCTCATTTCCCACCAGGAAGAGGAATTAACCAAAGGCTCAGCAGCCGTGCCAGAACCAGATTAGGGCCTGAAGACATCCTGCGGTGTTGCGGCCAGCTCACAATAAAGCGAGTTGAAGAAAGGAGCTCAGGGGCACTGTAATTCACAAACCTGCAGAGTTATAAATGACAGCTATCGTCCAAAAATAGACTGAAGTAAGGCTGCCAAGAGGACTTGAAAGCCGGGCAGAATTGCAGGAAACCGATTTCAGGAGGTAGACTGGAATTGCATTGAAAGCATAGGAAAAGAGGCAGAACGTCCACAATGATGCACTTGGCCAAAAAGGGCGTATGCGTTTTTTCCTGAATATATTCAGGAAAAAACGCATACGCCCTTTTTGGCCAACCAAGCAAGCTTGCAAAGGAAATCTGCACTACAATGAAGTCTCACTTCCCCCCCGGTCAAAAGGGCCATCTGAAAAAAGTGTAAAATCCAGAAAGGCAGGACAGGCCATGGAGAACTGGGAGCCTTGTTATGCTGATGGGCGGGATGTAAATTGCCAACAACCACTCCGGAGAACTGTATGGTGTTTCCTGAAACATCTAAAAAACAAAGCAACAGAGCCTAGGGCACTTCCACTTATGGTCCTATAGCTTAGGGAAATTAAAATCAAAAAGACACAGCCACCCCAAAGTTTGGGACGCCTCCGTTTACAAGAACCGCGTTTACCGTACAAGTTCAATATCACAGAAAGTGAAAAATGGATAAAGAACTTGTGGTACTTACGTACAATGCAGTATCACTCAGCAATGAAATCTATGTCATCAGGCCCGTAGCAGCATAATGAGTGGATTCAGGTACGATGATTCTAACTGAAATAAGTCACACAGAAAAAGAAACATCATAAGATATCAGTAATACACGGAATGTAAATTTGGCTACACAGGAACTGCATTCCAAAACAGAACAGGGTCTCAAATTTAGAAAACCAACTTATGCTTGCTTAAGGGGAAAGGTGAGTTGGGGTGCTGCATAAAACCAGAGATTGAAATGAGCACAGATAAAGTTCCTTAAGCCAAATATGGAATAGACAAGAGCTACTCCTTGCTCAACGAAATGGACTCAACACCGCATATTAAACGCCTAAGAATGTACCTGACTAGTAAGTATCTTAAAACCTATGGATTGCTATGTCTCCGAAAGAGAATCAAGCATGTGTACAGGGGCATAAACGCAGCAGTGATAGGATTGGAGAGGTTCGGTGAGCAAATGAAGACCCTTTGAACTCATATTGCATGGTACCCATTCCACGGGTTTCAACTACCCAGGTTTTAGGTATTCTTCCTTCAGCTAAAACATGCATGTGGAACCCAGAGTATGATCAACCATGTGATCGGGAGACGTGTTCAAATATGTCTCAGTTTTCGTACCCTGGTACTCGGGTGCAACATTCCAGACGCTTTACTAACACTCTCCAGACTTGGAGAGTCAATCCCTTTAACCGCCTGTTTGGCCCAGTTTGCAATTTCTGCGGAAGATGAACAGGAATAGCGAGAACCAATGAGAGACTAGCTGGAGGTGTCTGGACGGGCAAATTTAACTCTCATTTCCCACCAGGAAGAGGAATTAACCAAAGGCTCAGCGTGCCGTGCCGGAACCAGATTAGGGCCTGAAGCCATCCTGCGGTGTTGCGGCCAGCTCACAAGAAAGCGAGTTGAAGAAAGGAGCTCAGGGGCACTGTAATTCACAAACCTGCAGAGTTATAAATGACAGCTATCGTCCAAAAATAGACTGAAGTAAGGCTGCCAAGAGGACTTGAAAGCGGGGCAGAATTGCAGGAAACCGATTTCAGGAGGTAGACTGGAATTGCATTGAAAGCATAGGAAAAGAGGCAGAACGTCCACAATGATGCACTTGGCCAAAAAGGGCGTATGCGTTTTTTCCTGAATATATTCAGGAAAAAACGCATACGCCCTTTTTGGCCAACAAAGCAAGCTTGCAAAGGAAATCTGCACTACAATGAAGTCTCACTTCCCCCCGGTCAAAAGGGCCATCTGAAAAAAGTGTAAAATCCAGAAAGGCAGGACAGGCCATGGAGAACTGGGAGCCTTGTTATGCTGATGGGTGGGATGTAAGTTGCCAACAGACACTTGGGAGAAGTGTATGGTGTTTCCTGAAACATCTAAAAAACAAAGCAACAGAGCCTAGGGCACTTCCACTTATGGTCCTATAGCTTAGGGAAATTAAAATCAAAAAGACACAGCCACCCCAAAGTTTGGGACGACTCTATTTACAAGAACCTCGTTTACAGTACAAGTTCAACATCGCAGAAAATGAAAAATGGATAAAGAAGCTGTGGTATTTACTTACAAAGCAATAACACTCAGCAATGAAATCTATGTCATCAGGCGCTTAGCAGCACAATGAGTGGATTCAGGTATGATGATTCTAACTGAAATAAGTCACACAGAAAAAGAAACATCATAAGATATCACTAATACACGGAATGGAAACTTGGCTACACAGGAACTGAATTACAGAACAGAACAGGGTCTCAAATTAAGAAAACCAACTTATGCTTGCTTAAGGGTAAAGGTGAGTTGGGGTGCTGCATAAAACCAGAGATTGAAATGAGCACAGATAAAGTTCCTTAAGCCAAATATGGAATAGACAAGAGCTACTCCTTGCTCAACGAAATGGACTCAACACCGCATATTAAACGCCTAAGAATGTACCTGACTAGTAAATATCTTAAAACCTATGGATTGCTATGTCTCCGAAAGAGAATCAAGCATGTGTACAGGGGCATAAACGCAGCAGTGATAGGATTGGAGAGGTTCGGTGAGCAAATGAAGACCCTTTGAAGTCATATTGCATGGTACCCATTCCACGGGTCTCAACTCTCCAGGTTTAAGGGATTCTTCCTTCAGCTAAAACATGCATGTGGAACCCAGAGTATGATCAACCGTGTGATCGGGAGACGTGTTCCAATATGTCTCATTTCTCGTCCCCTGGTACTCGGGTGCGACATTCCAGATGCTTTACTAACACTCTCCCGACTTGGAGAGTCAGTGCCTTTAACCTCCTGTTTGGCCCAGTTTGCAATTTCTGCGGAAGATGAACAGGAATAGGGAGAACCAATGAGAGTAGCTGGAGGTGTCTGGACGGGCAAATTTAACTCTCATTTCCCACCAGGAAGAGGAATTAACCAAAGGCTCAGCGTGCCGTGCCAGAACCATATAAGGGCCTGAAGCAATCCTGCGGTGTTGCGGCCAGCTCACAAGAAAGCGAGTTTAAGAAAGGAGCTCAGGGGCACTGTAATTCACAAACCTGCAGAGTTATAAATGACAGCTATCGTCCAAAAATATACTGAAGTAAGGCTGCCAAGAGGACTTGAAAGCGGGGCAGAATTGCAGGAAACCGATTTCAGAGGTAGACTGGAATTGCATTGAAAGCATGGGAAAAGAGGCAGAACGTCCACAATGATGCACTTGGCCAAAAAGGGCGTATGCGTTTTTTCCTGAATATATTCAGGAAAAAACGCATACGCCCTTTTTGGCCAACCAAGCAAGCTTGCAAAGGAAATCTGCACTACAATGAAGTCTCACTTCCCCCCGGTCAAAAGGGCCATCTGAAAAAAGTGTAAAATCCAGAAAGGCAGGACAGGCCATGGAGAACTGGGAGCCTTGTTATGCTGATGGGCGGGATGTAAATTGCCAACAGACACTGGGGAGATGTGTATGGTGTTTCCTGAAACATCTAAAAAACAAAGCAACAGAGCCTAGGGCACTTCCACTTATGGTCCTATAGCTTAGGGAAATTAAAATCAAAAAGACACAGCCACCCCAAAATTTGGGACGGCTGTGTTTACAGGAACCTCTTCTGCAGCACAAGTTAAATATGCCAGAGAGCAAATAATGCATAAAGAAGTTGCGGTACTTACGTACAACAGAATACCTCTCAGCAATGAAAACTATGTCACCAGGCCTGTACCAGCATAATGAGTGGATTGAGGCACGGTGATTCTAAATGAAAAAAGTCACACAGAAAAAGAAACATCATAAGGTATCACTAATACATGGAATGAGAACTTGGCTACACATGAACTGAATTACCAAATAGAACAGGGTCTCATGTTTAGAAAACCAACTTATGCTTGCTTAAGGGGGAAGGTGAGTTGGGGTGCTGCATAAAACCAGAGTTTGAAATTAGCACAGATACCGTTCCATAAGCCACATATGTAATAGCCAAGACCTACCCCTTTCTCAACAAAATGGACTCAACAATGAGGTATCACCTCACATCTGATTGAATGCACATCATCAGAAAATCTACAAACAAAAAATGCTGGAAAGGGTGTGGAGAAAAGGAACCCTCTTCCACTATTGTTGGGAATATAAATTGATACACTCACTATGGAGAACAATATGGAGTTTCTTAAGAAACTAACAGTAGAATTACCATATGATACAGCAATCCCAGTTCTGGACATATACCCAGACAAAACCATAAATCAGAAAGAGACATTCACCGCAATGTTCATTGCCTCACTCTTTACAATATCGAGGTAATGAAAGCAACCTAAATGCCCACAGACAGACGAATGCATAAAGCTGTGGTACATATATAAAATGGAATATTACTAAGCCATGAAAAGGAATGAAATTGGGTCATTTGTAGAGACGTCGATGGATCTAGAGACTGTCATACAGAGTGAAGTAAGTCAGAAAGAGGAAAACAAATCTTGTATATTCATGCATATATGTGGAACCTAGAAAAACTGTACAGATTAACCATTTTGCAAGGCATAAATAGAGCAACAGATGTAGACAACAAACGTATGGACAACAAGGGGGGAAAGCTCTTGGGGGGGTGGTGGTGGGAGGAGTTGAGAGACTGGGATTGGCATGTATACATTTATATGTATAAAATAGATAACCAATAAGAACCTGCTGTATAAAAATATAAAATAAAATTCAAAATTAAAAAGAAATAAAATTTAAAAAATAAAACAGAAAAAACAATTATTCCCTGCACATACATGTATTTATATGAATAAATTATTTCCATGCTTATATCTGTAAATACAAAAAAGAGGAATAAAATCTACCTTGAACCAAAAACGAAAAAGAGAAAAAAAACACAGAACCCACCAGTTACACAGAGGAAAACCGTATCAGGGCACTTGCTCCAGTTGTAAACAATTCTGAAGTTGGTCAGTGGTGGGGAATCGTCTCCCATTCAGCCAGCAGCCCCCACGCAACAAGCGTCCTCATTGCAAAGCTGGGGCACCGTGCCGAGGCATCTGTGAGTAAACGTGAGCTGAGCCCCAGGCCAGTTGCTGCTGAACTATTCCCACCCGTCCCAGGTAAAACACCTGAATATATACAAGGACTTGAAAGCCTAGAGGAAGGGCCATAGAGCCACACGAGTGACAGCATGCCGGCCGACTTGGTGCCTGCAGGCCAGCCAGGATGGTCCTGGCCCTGGGTGCTCTTCTGGAAGATTTCCATTTCCCTGCCTGAGATACCCGTCCTGTCCCTGCCCCCACTGCTTTTTTCCTTCCTCACCTCTGCCCAGGGAGAAATTCCAGCAGCTGGTATGGGTGACACATCCTCTTCTTTAGCAGGTGGCAGCCTGGCAACTGCTGCAGAAAGTCCAGCAGAGCCCCACTCATACTGGGCCACCCACAAAGCCGTGGCCTCTCACTCCCTCCCACCAGCCCAGCCCCGAGACTGCTGACAGGGCAGAGAAAATGGCGTCAGGCACGGCTGCAGGGGCTCTTGCTGCCTGGAGTGGTATTTATATTGATCTCAACCCAGGCACACCTGGGGAGGGCTGGCCGGCACGGTAAGGCTGCCCAGGTCAGCCAATCATCACCCCTCAGGGGCTCACAGTTGCAGAAAATGGAACTTGCTGAACCGGCCAGGTCCAAGGAACAGGTGTGGGCTCCTGAGAGTCAGGATAGACAAGGGGCTGCAGCTTTGGCTTGTTTTCTAATCATTTTATCTGGCCCATGAGTGGGAGACAACTTCAAGAAAACCCTCTCCTAATGAGAGGAACCCAGGAGTCAGGCAGAGGAGGGGTGGGTGGTGGTTGGAGACAGAGGCCTGGTGCCCCGGGTGCAGTGGAAGTCTCTGGAAGACCAGGTGGAGGGAGGCCGTACAGAGTGATGCCCAGGGTCACAGACCTGTCACAGCTGCTGTTTGTTAGTTCAAGTCCTGCTCTGAGGTGCTCTGTGTCAGCTCTGAGCGACAGGTGAGCTGGGGGTGCTCTGCAATGAGGGCTGTGTGCACGGTTCCTGTGTGCCCAGCCCTGCCACGGTACCTGCAAGGGTAGCTCTGTATCCGGGGATTGGTCTGACCACGAGAGCCCCATGGGCTGCTGGGGACCTGGTAAAGAATGTCAGGACAGTCAGTGAAGCCACCGAGGATATACCTCCAGCTGCTCCTAATTCCTACACCCTGCTGGTCATTCTACCAACCACCAGGACATGGTATTCTGTATTAGTCTTCAATGATGCCTTCTTTTGTATTCCATTAGTCCCAGAGTCACAAGAAATTTTGGCTTGTGAGTGGCAGGACTCAACATACAACTAAAACAATACTTCCGGGCCGTCTTGCCCCAAGGGTGCAAAAATTCCCACACCGTCTTTGGGGAAAGCTTAGGTAAAGACCTAAAAGTTCTACCTCTGGAAAAGGAAACCCTCCTTCAATACGCAGATGACATTCTGATCGCCAGCCCTACTAAGGAGGCCTCTGAACTACCAAGCCAATAAAGGATAGAAGTCGTCCAAAAAGAAGCTCAAATATCACAGACTGCGGTGACCTGCCTGGGCTTCATTCTCACAGAAGGTCAGAGAAGCCCATCCCAGGAAAGGGAAGAAACCATTTTCAGCCTTACCCCTTTCTAAAACTAGAAGACAGCTTAGGGGTTCCTGGGGAGGCCAGGGTTTGCTGCTTCTGGATCCCTAGCTACAGTCTACTAGCTGGGCCTCTATATGAAACACTGAAAGGAAAAGATGATGATCCTTTTGAATAGAATCCAGAAGTGGCCTTTCAAGAATGGAAAGAGCAGTCAATTCAGACCCTTGCCCTGGAACTCCCTAATTTAGCTAAACCCTTTGACCTTTACATTCCCGGTGAAAGGTGAATCGCCATTGGAGAATTAGTGCAAAAACTGGGACCACTTGAAATGGAACAATGCAAGAATGCCATCCAGGTAGGTTAAACTACGGTCACGAAGGGGCTTGGCCCACTGCCACATCTGGCCAAGATACTGGCGGTATCTAAAAACCTGGAAATCAGCAGCCCAAAAGGCCACCTCCCTCCTAAGGGAAAAGGACCCCACGTGGTGATCCTAACCACCAACCATGCCCTGAAGTTGCAGGGTTCGCTCCGTGGGCACACCGACCTCGAGTGAGGAGGCCCTCCAACTCCAACATCCAGAGAGATAACCGGGGGCAACAGGGCACCATGACGACTCGTGTGAACATCACTTGACCTGGAGTTTCTCTCATAAAACAACAAGAGTGTGTCCCAAAAGAGTAGACTACTGCTTGCAGGACTTACTGCACCCAGAGGGGAGCTAATAATCTTGGCGGGGGAACCGTATATCACACTGTCACCATAGAAAAGCATACAGACACCATGATGATGGTGGCCAATAAGACCGGCTGGACTCCTGTTTACTTCAAAAGGCTGTTGACTCAGTGGCCATCATGGTCCTTGATCACCACTGACCCTGGACTGTCTGGGAGTTGAGTGGCCAGGGCTCTGACACCTGGTGCTGTTTGTACGTTAATTCAGGGGCCTAATTGAAGAAAGCGCAGACTACTGGTCAGAGCATCTAGGCTGGCAGAAACGGTCAGCCTAAGGTGGCCGAACAAATGTGGGGCGGGGTGAAACCGGCCCCCACAGCGTCTCTGCACATCTCTTTCCTGGACCCTTAAAGGTCATTGGAATCTATAACACTTCCAATGCTGGTGCTCAGGTGGACGAGCAGGGAGGCAGGGGGCCTGGGGACAATCAATGTCACCTGGAGGCTGCTGGGGAGAAGCTCTGACCCTCGCCACCAGGTATGAGGGCTCCCAACTCAGCACTCAGCAGTTACAGAAGAAGGGTCTGCACCCTCAGCACTCCAAGAATGAGGAACGGGACAAAAGGCAGAGGAGGGGTTTGTCCCCAGCAAAGCCCATTAAAAATCCCTGGGAGATAAAAATAGAATCTGGGCAATAAACTCAAGTCTAACCTTTTTTATCCTTTGTGCTTTGTCTAATTTCATGTGCTCCTAGGGTCCCGCATGCAGAGGTTCCACACCTGGCACTTCAGACCAGATTTCCTAGTGCAGAATGGCTGGGACGACACCTCAGATCCTGGGACCCAGTGCAGACTCCGCGATATAGAGCCTGAGCTGCAGCCAACCTGGCCCTCGAGAGCTCCGCCCCCTCCCTCCCACTGACTCTGACAGGATCTCTACACAGCAGCCCAGCCCACAGCCCACGGGGTAGTGCATGCTCTCACCTCTCCATTCTCTGATCAAAATATAAAGTTTCCTTTGCTTGTGAACCAAACTCAGTCTCGATCTGTTGGCCCCAATGACACTGGGCAGGGGGACACTTGTTGGGGTCCACTCTGGAGGATCAGTAACAGAAATTGAGACTATTGTAACCTCAATGAACAGATGTGTGAGCCAAACTGTAGTTAACATAGAACAGTGTATAAGGCTCAGGTAAAATAAGATGTTTCTAACACTTCCATTTGATATTTCCATCACTTTATTATAAGCAAGTTCAGTGAAAGGGTTTGTCTTATTTGTCAGGTCAATATTAGAGAAACGAAGTGATTTCTTTCCAAGGATGTACATCTAATAATCTTGGTTAAAGCTTCAATCTTGTTTTAAATGCTTTTCCATTGAAAATGATACCTCTCTTTCAGCTCCCCCATTTCTGAGAAGTATAAAATCTTATAATTTATTATTACCAAAGGGGAAAGGTGGGAGGAGGGATAAATTAACAGTTTGGGATTAACACATACACACTGCTATGTATAAAATAGATCATCAACAAGGAACTACTGTATAGCACAGGGAACTACACTCAACATTTTGCAATAACCTATAAGGGGAAATAATCTGAAAAAGAATAGATATTTTTATTGACATCATCTATCAATGACAGTTAAAGTGTAACCTAAGGGAAGCTGGTGGTGAGTGCTTCTGACCCTGAAGACTTCAATCATCTAAAGTTTGGACTCTGCCTACTTCCCAAGGCCCTTAATGAACATATGTGTAGCCGTAGCTTAAAAACTTCCCCAGTTTGGGTTTCGGGGAGACACTGATTTTGAAAAAGCCCTGGTGTTCTCCTTACATGAATGGGACTCTTCCTACTGCTAAAACATGTCTGTCACACCCAGAGGATGGTATACCGTCTGATCGGGAAGAGTTTGGAAAAGGCATCTCATCTCCTCATCTCCTGGTGCTCGGGTTCACCCCTCCAGCGTCTTTACTAACAGTCTCCCCACTTGGAGATGTCAGCACTGTCAACATCCTGTTGCGTACAGTTTGGAATTTGTCCAGAGGATGAAGCGGAAGGATGAGGAACAATGAGAGACAAGTCCTAGGTGTTCAGACAGGCACATGTCACTCTAATTTCCAATCAGGAAGACGAATTGACCAAAGGCTAGGGTTGCCCATGGAAACAGTATAGGGCTTGAGGAAATCCCGCTGCTTTGTGGCCAGTTCCCATAAACACAAGTTGAACAATGGAACTCAGGGGCAGTAAAATTCACGAAACTGCAGAGTTGAAAATATCCATCACTGAAAAATGTCTTGAGGAAAGTCAGAGAAAAGAACTTGTAAGCAAGGGAGAATGGCAGGAAAGGGATTTGAGGAGGTAGAAAGGACTCGCCATTAAGCACAAGAAAAGGAGCTGAACATTGCCAACATTGCAGTTGGCCAAAAAGGGTGTATGCGTTTTTTTCTGTATATATTCAAGAAAAGGGCATACACTTTTTTAGCCAACCAAACAGGTGGGCACTGGAAGTCAATACTACAAAAGATATCACTTCGCATCAGTCAGAAGAGCCATCCTCATAAAGCGTAAACAACAGAAATGCAGGACAGGGCAACGAGAAGAGGGAGCCCTGTGAGACTTATAGTGGAAATGTATATTGCCAACGGCCATTCTGGAGAAGTGTATTGTGTTTACTAAAGCATCTAAAAAATGAGCTACAGAGCATAGGGCACTTGCACTCATGGGCGTATATCTTGGGAAAAACAAAAATCGAGAGGACACAGGCACCCCAATGTTTACCCACTCTCTGTTTAAAAGATCCTCGACTAGGATATAACTTAAATGTCTCTGGAGGGAAAAAATGGATAGAGATGTGGTACTTATGTAGAGTGGAATATTATTCAGCCTGGAAATCAATGAAATATGGCCAGTTGTAACAACTCCGGAGGAGTTACATATGATCTTTCTAAGTGACATAATTCAAAAAGAAAAAGACACATATCATAAGATATCACTTAAAGGTGGAATCCAAAATGGCTACACATGAAATAAATTACAAAACAAAAACATAGTCAAATATGTAGAAAACACGCATAAGGCTGCTAAACGGGAAAGGTGGGGAGGGGTGAGACATCATCCAGGAGGTTGAAATTAGCAAAGATACCATTCCAAATACCAAACTGATAATCAACAAGGCCTACACGGTAGCTAAAAGAACTGCACTCAGCACACTCAAGTCACCGGAAAAGAATATATATGACTGGTAAGAATCTGAAAAAGAATTTACTGATGTCTCTCTGTACGTGAATCAAGTGGATGTACAGCAGCAAGAAACAGAGCTTTGAAAATCAGCTGTAACCAATATAGTAATAAATTGAAAAAAATAAACGACAGAGAGACAGAGAAAACCTCTTACAACTTTTCCTCAGGGACGGTGATGCAACATGGATTGAACACATCTAGACCCACAGCAGGATGAGACATAAGGCTGGAAACTGTTTGCGCTAAGAGAAATGTGAGGTTGGGTGAGGAAATGCACACCCTTTAAAGTAATACTACCTGGTGCCCATTCAATGGGTCCCAAATCTGCAGGTTCAAGGGATCTTCCTACAGCTAAAACATGCATGGAAAACCCAGAGGACTGTACACCATGTGATCGGGAGATGTGTCTAAAATGCAGCTCATTTATCCTCTCCTGGTGCTCCTGTTCACCATTCCAGCCACGTTACTTAGAATCTCCCCACTTGGAGAATCAGCACATTTAAACTTCTGTTTCACACATTTTGCAAATTGTGAGGAGGATGAACGGGAAGAGGGGGAACCAATGAGAGAATAGTTGTAGGGGTTTGGACGGGCACATATCACTCTAATTTCCCATTAAGAATAAGAATTGAAAAAAGGCTCAGCCCGCCTCGCCGGAGCCAAAATAGGGCCTGAAGCAATCCTGCGGGTTTGAGGCCAGCTCACAAAAGAGCAACTTAAAAAATGGAGCTCAGGGTCACTGCAATTCACAAACCTGCAGAGTTATAAATGAAAACTAACGTCCAAAAATATGTTGAGGTAAGGCAAAGAAGAGGATCTGAATGCAAGACAGAATTGCAAGAAACAGATTTCAAGAGATAGATTGGACTCGTCTTTAAAGCACATGAAAAGCGGCAGAATTTCGACAATGATGCAGTTGGCCCAAAAGGGCGTATGCGTTTTTTCCTGATTATATCCAGGAAAAAACGCATACGCACTTTATGGACAACGAAGCAAGCAAGCAATGCAAATGTGCACAACAAAGAAGTCTCATTTCCCACCGGTCAAAAGGGCCATCCTAAAAAATTGTAAAAACCAGAAATGCAGGACAGGCCATGGAGAACAGGGAGCCTTTATACGCTGATGGGCAGTGTGTGAACTGCCGAGAGCCACTCTGGAGAAGTGTATGGTGGTTCCTAAATCATCTAAAAAACAGAGCTACAGAGCATAGGACACTTCCAATCATGGGAGTATATCTAGGGAAGTCTAAAAATCAACAAGACACAAGCACACCACAGTTTAGGGCTACTCTGTTTACAAGAACCTCAACTTCAGTACACCTTAAATATCCCAGGAAAGAGAACAATGGATAAAGAAGATGTGGTACTTATGTACAATGGAATATCTCTTCACCATGAAATCAATGTAATAAGGCTAGTAGAAGGATAAAGAGTGGATTTAGGTCCGATAATACTACTTGAAATAAGTCAAACAGAAAAAGAAACATATCATAAGATATCACCTATAGAGGGAGGGTAAATATGGCTGCACAAGAAATGAATTACAGAACAGAACAGTGTCTCACATTTAGAAAACACACTTATGTCAGCTTAAGGGGAAAGGAGAGGTGGGGTGATGCATAAAACCAGAGTTTGAAATTAGCACAGATACCGTTCAATAAACCAAATAGGTATTAGACAAGATCTACACCTTGCTCAATGAACTGGCCTCAACACACCCTATACACCGCAGAGAAATATATCTGAGGAATAAGAATCTTAAAACCCATGTATTGATATATCTCCATAAGGGAATCAAGTGTGTGCAGAGCGGCACAAACACAGCAGTGAAAATGAGCTAAACCCCATTATAGAAATAAATTTTAAAAACAAAATGCAGAAACAATGAAAGAGAGAAAAATTCTTACAAAATTTGCTCAGGGGCTGTGATGCAACCTGGATTGACCACATATAAACCCACAGCTGGATAAGACATAAGGCTGGACACTTGGGGGTGAGAGGATTGGTGAGCTTTGGTGAGCAACTGCCAAAAGTTTAATGCAATACTTCATGCTACTCAGTCCAAGGGTCCCAACACTCCAGGTTGAAGGGAATCTTCCTACAGCTAAACCATGCTTGGGAAACCCAGCGACTGGTATACCATATGATCGGGAAAGGTTTCTAAAACGCACCTCATTTTTCCTCTCCTGGGACTCCAGATCGACATTCCAGCCAGTTTACTAAAAACATCCCCTCATGGAGAGTCAATGCCTTTAAGTTCTGGTATCGCACAGTCTGCAGTTAGTGCGGAGGATGAATGGGAATAGGGGGAACCAGTGAGAAACTAGCTGTAGCGGTTTCAATGGGCACATGTCACTCTAATTTCACATCAGTAAGAAGAATTAACCAAAGGCAGAGCAAGGTGCCCCAGAAGAAGAATAGGGCCTGAAGGAATCCTGTGGTTATGAGGCAAGATCACAAAAATAAGAGCTGAAAAATGGAGCTAAGGGCCACTGCAAGTCAAAAACCTGCAGAGTTATAAAGGCCAACTATTTTCAAAAAATATATTGAGGTAAGGCTATGAAGTGGCAATGAAATGAAGGCAGAATTGCAGAAAAACCAATTTCAGGAGGTAGACTGGAAATGCACTGAAAACATATGAAGAAAGTCAGAACCTCGACAATGATGCACTTGGCCAAAAAGGGCGTATGCGTTTTTCCCTGAATATATTCAGGGAAAAACGCATACGCCCTTTTTGGCCAACCAAGCAAGCTTGCAAAGGAAATCTGCACTACAATGAAGTCTCACTTCCCCCCGGTCAAAAGGGCCATCTGAAAAAAGTGTAAAATCCAGAAAGGCAGGACAGGCCATGGAGAACTGGGAGCCTTGTTATGCTGATGGGTGGGATGTAAATTGCCAACAGACACTCGGGAGAAGTGTATGGTGTTTCCTGAAACATCTAAAAAACAAAGCAACAGAGCCTAGGGCACTTCCACTTATGGTCCTATAGCTTAGGGAAATTAAAATCAAAAAGACACAGCCACCCCAAAGTTTGGGACGGCTCTGTTTACAAGAACCTCGTTTACGGTACAAGTTCAATATCGCAGAAAGCGAAAAATGGATAAAGAATTTGTGGTACTTACGTACAATGCAATATCACTCAGCAATGAAATCTATGTCATCAGGCCCGAAGCAGCATAATGAGTGGATTCAGGTATGATGATTCTAACTGAAATAAGTCACAGAGAAAAAGAAACATCATAAGATATCACTAATACACGGAATGTAAACTTGGCTACACAGGAACTGGATTACAAAAGAGAACAGGGTTTCAAATTTAGAAAACGAACTTATGATTGCTTAAGGGGAAAGGTGAGTTGGGATGCTGCATAAAACCAGAGATTGAAACGAGCACAGATAAAGTTCCTTAAGCCAAATATGTAATAGACAAGAGCTACTCCTTGCTACACGAAATGGACTCAACACCCCATATTAAACGCCTAAGAATGTACCTGACTAGTAAGTATCTTAAAACCTATGGATTGCTATGTCTCTGAAAGAGAATCAAGCGTGTGTACAGGGGCATAAACGCAGCAATGATAGGATTGGAGAGCTTCGGTGAGCAAATGAAGACCCTTTGAAGTCATATTGCATGGTACCCATTCCACGGGTCTCAACTCTCCAGGTTTAAGGGATTCTTCCTTCAGCTAAAACATGCATGTGGAACCCAGAATATGATCCACCCTAAACCTTCCCCGAAGCCTTACCCTCACCCGTTCCCTAGTCCTAACCCGTACGCTAACACTAACCCATGCCCTCACACGTACGCTCACCCTAAACCGTTTTCGTAACTGCACCTGGACCCTAAACCGTACTCAAACCCTAACCCTAACCCTCGCCCGAACCCTAACCATAACACTTCCCCGGAGCCTTCCCCTCACCCGTCACCTAATCCTAACGCGTACGCGAACACTAAACCGTGCCCTCACACGTACGCTCCCCCTAAACCGTTGCCATACCCTCATCTGGACCCTAAACCGTCCCCGTCCCCTACCCCTAACCCTAGACCGAACCCTAACCCTAACCCTTCCCCGAAGCCTTCCCCTCACACGTCCCCTAATCCTAACCTGTACGCTAACACTAACCCATGCCCTCACACGTACGATCCCCCTGAAACGTTGTCATAACCTCACCTGGACCCTAAACCGTCCCCGTCCCCTAACCCTAACTCTAGCCCGAACCCTAACCCTAAACCTTCCCCGAAGCCTTCCCCTCACACGTCCCCTAATCCTAACCCTTACGCTAACACTAACCCGTGCCCTCACACGCACGCTCCCCCTAAACCATTGTCGTACCCTCACCTGGACCCTAAACCGTCCCCGTCCCCTAACCCTAACCCTAGCCCAAACCCTAACCGTAACACTTCCCAGAAGCCTGACCCTCACCCGTTCCCTAATCCTAACCCGTACACTAACACTAACACGTGCCCTCACACGTACGCTCCCCCTAAACCGTTGTCGTACCCTCATCTGGACCCTAAACCGTACCCTTCCCTTAAGACTAATTATAGCCCGATCCCTAACCCTAACCCTTCCCCGAAGCCTTACCCTCACCCGTCCCCTAATCCTAACCCGTATGGTAACACTAACCCATGCCCTCACACGTACGCTCCCCCTAACCCGTCGTCGTACCCTCACCTGGACCCTAAACTGTCCCCGTCCCCTAACCCTAACCCTAGCCGGAACCCTAACCCTAACCCTTCCCAGGAGCCTTCCCCTCACCCGTCCCCTAATCCGAACCCGTACGCTAACACTAACCCGTGCCCTACACGTACGATCCCCGTGAACCATTGTCGTACCCTCACCTGGACCCTAAACCGTCCCCGTACCCTAACCCTAACCCTAGCCCGAACCCTAAACATAACCCTTCCCGAAGCCTTCCCCTCATCCGTCCCCTATTCCTAAGCCGTACGCTAACACTAACCCGTGCCCTCACAGGTACGCTCCCCCTAAAATGTTGTCGTACACTCACTTGGACCCTAAACTGTCCCCGTCCCCTAACCCTAACCCTAGCCCGAACCGTAACCCTAACTCTTCCCCGAACCCTTCCCCTCACCCGTCCCCTAATCCTAACCCGTATGCTAACACTAACCCGTTCCCTCACAAGTACGCTCCCCCTAAACGGTTGTCGTACCCTCACCTGGAACCTAAACCGTCCCCGTCCCCTAACACGAGCCCTAGCTGGAAACCTAACCCTAACACTTCCCCGAAGCCTGACCCTCACCCGTCCCCTAATCCTAACCCGTACGCTAACACTAACCCGCGCCCTAACACGTACGCTCCCCCTAAAGCGTTGTCGTACCCTCACCTGGACCCTAAACCGTCCCCTAACCCTAACCCTAACCCTAGCACGAACCCTAACCCTAACCCTTCCCCGAAGCCTGACCCTCACCCGTCCCCTAATCCTAACCCGTACGCTAACGCTAACCCGCGCCCTCACACATACACTCCCCCTAAAGCGTTGTCGTACCCTCACCTGGACCCTAAACCGTCCCCGTCCCCTAACCCTAGCCCGAACCCTAACCCTAACCCTTCCCCGAAGCCTGACCCTCACCCGTCCCCTAATCCTAACCCGTACGCTAACACTAACCCGCGCCCTCACAGGTTCGCTCCCCCTAAAGCGTTGTCGTACCCTCACCTGGAATCTAAACCGTCCCCGTCCCCTAACCCTAACCCTAGCCCGAACACTAACCCTAACCCTTCCCCGAAGCCTGACCCTCACATGTCCCCTAATCCTAAACCGTAAGCTAACCCGAACACGCGCCCTCACACGTACGGTCCCCCTAAAGCATTGGCGTACCCTCCCCTGGAACCTACACCGTCCCCGTCCCCTAACCCTAACCCTAGCCCGAACCCTAACCCTAACCCTTCTCCGAAGCCTGACCCTCACCCGTCCCATAATCCTAACCCGTACGCTGACACTAACCGGCGCCCTCACACGTACGCTCCCCCTAAAGCGTTGTCGTACCCTCACCTGGACCCTAAACCGTCCCCGTCCCCTAAACCTAACCCTAGCCCGAAACCTACCGTAACCCTTCCCCGAAGACTGACCCTCACCCGTCCCCTAATCCTAACCCGTACGCTAACACTAACCCGCTCCCTCACATGAACGCTCCCACTAAAGCATTGTCCTACCCTCTCCTGGACCCTAAACCGTCCCCGTCCCCTAACCCTAGCCCGAACCCTAACCCTACCCCTTCCCCGAAGTCTGACCCTCACCCGTCCCCTAATCCTAACCCGTACGATAACACTAACCGGCGCCCTCACACGTACGCTCCCCCTAAAGCGCTGTCGTACCCTCATCTGGACCATAAACCGTCCCCGTCCCCTAACCCTAAACCTAGCCCGAATCCTAACCCTAACCCTTCCCCGAAGCCTGACCCTCACCCGTCCTCTAATCCTAACCCGTACGCTAACACTAACCCGCGCCCTCACACGTACGCTCCCCCTAAAGCGTTGTCGTACCCTCCCCTGGACCCGAAACCGTCCCCGTCCCCTAACCCTAACCCTAGCCCGAACCCCAGCCCTAACCCTTCCCCGAAGCCTGACCCTCACCCGTTCCCTAATCCTAACCCGTATGCTAACACTAACCCGTACCCTCATACGTACGCTCACCTAAATCGTTGTCGTAACCTCACCTGGACCCTAAACCGTCCCTGTCCCCTAACCGTAACCCTAGCCCGAACCCTAAACCTAACACTTCCCCGAAGACTTCTCCTCACCCGTCCCCTAATCCTAACCCGTACCCTAACACTAAAACTTGCCCTCACATGTACGCTCCACCTAAACCGTTGTCGTACCCTCACCTAGACCCTAAACCGTCCCAGTCTCCTAACCCTAACCCGAGCCCGAACCCTAACCCTAACCCTTCCCTGAAGCCTTCCCCTCACCCGTCCCCATCCTAACCCGTAGTCTAACACTAACCCGTGCCCTCACATGTACGCTCCCCCTAAACCATTGTCGTACCCTCACCTGGACCCTAAACTTTCCCCGTTCCCTAAACCTAACCCTAGCCCAAACCCTAACCCTAACACTTCCCCGAAGACTTCCCCTCACCCGTCCCCTATTTGTAAGCCGTACGCTAACACTAACCTGTGCCCTCACACCTACGCTCCCCCTGAACCGTTGTCGTACCCTCACCTGGACCCTAAACCGTCCCCGTCCCCTAACCCTAACCCTAGCCCGAACCCTAACCCTAACCCTTCCCCGAAGCCTGACCCTCACCCGTCCCCTAATCCTAACCCGTACGCTAACACTAACCCACGCCCTCACACGCACGCTCCCCCTAAAGCATTGCCGTACCCTCACCTGGACCCTAAACCTTCCCCGTCCCCTAACCCTAACCGTAGCCCGAACCCTAACCCTAACCCTTCCCCGAAGACTGACCCTCACCCGTCTCCTAATCCTAACCCGTACGCTAACACTAACCCGTGCCCTCACACGCACGCTCCCCCTAAAGCGTTGCCGTACCCTCACCTGGACCCTAAACCGTCCCCGTCCCCTAACCCTAACCCTAGCCCGAACCCTAACCCTAACACTTCCCCGTAGCCTGACCCTCACCCGTCCCCTAATCCTAACCCGTACGCTAACACTAACCTGCGCCCTCACACGCACGCTCCCCCTAAAGCGTTACCGTACCCTCACCTGGACCCTAAACCGTCCCCGTCCCCTAACCCTAACCCTAGCCCGAACCCTAACCCTAAACCTTCCCCGAAGCCTGACCCTCACCCGTCCCCTAATCCTAACCCGTACGCTCACACTAACCCGCGCCCTCACACACACGCTCCCCCTAAAGCGTTGCCGTACCCTCACCTGGACCCTAAACCGTCCCCGTCCCCTAACAATAACCCTAGCCCGAACCCTAACCCTAAGCCTTCCCCGAAGCCTGACCCTCACCCGTCCCCTAATCCTAACCCGTACGCTCACATTAACCCGCACCCTCACACGCACGCTCCCCCTAAAGCGTTGCCGTACCCTCACCTGGACCCTAAACCGTCCCCGTCTCCTAACCCTAACCCTAGCCCGAACCCTAACCCTAACCCTTCCCCGAAGCCTGACCCTCACCAGTCCCCTAATCCTAACCCGTACGCTCACACTAACCCGCGCCGTCACACGCACGCTCCCCCTAAAGCGTTGCCGTACCCTCACCTGGACCCTAAACCGTCCCCGTCCCTTAACCCTAACCCTAGCGCGAACCCTAACACTAACCCTTCCCCGAAGCCTGACCCTCAACCGTCCCCTAATCCTAACCCGTACGCTAACACTAACCCGCGCCCTCACACGCACGCTCCCCCTAAAGCGTTGCCGTACCCTCACCTGGACCCTAAACCGTCCCCGTCCCCTAACACTAACCCTATCCCGAACCCTAACCCTAACCCTTCCCCGAAGCCTGACCCTCACCCGTACCCTAATCCTAACCCGTACGCTAACACTAACCCACACCCTCACACGCACGCTCCCCCTAAAGCGTTGCCGTACCCTCACCTGGACCCTAAACCATCCCCGTCCCCTAACCCTAACCCTAGCTCGAACCCTAACCCTAACCCTTCCCTGAAGCCTGACCCTCACCCGTCCCCTAATCCTAACCCGTACGCTCACACTAACCCGCGCCCTCACACGCACGCTCCCCCTAAAGCGTTGCCGTACCCTCACCTGGACCCTAAACCGTCCCCATCCCCTAACCCTAACCCTAGCCCGAACCCAGCCCTAACCCTTCCCCGAAGCCTGACCCTCACCCGTCCCCTAATCCTAACCCGTACGCTAACACTAACCCGCGCCCTCACACGCACGCTCCCCCTAAAGCGTTGCCGTACCCTCACCTGGACCCTAAACCGTCCCCGTCGCCTAACCCTAACCCTAGCCCGAACCCTAACCCTAACCCTTCCCCGAAGCCTGACCCTCACCCGTCCCCTAATCCTAACCCGTACGCTAACACTAACCCGCGCCCTCACACGCACGCTCCCCCTAAAGCGGTGCCGTACCTTCACCTGGACCCTCAACCGTCCCCGTCCCCTAGCCCTAACCCTAACCCGAACCCTAACCCTAACCCTTCCCCGAAGCCTGACCCTCACCCGTCCCCTAATCCTAAACCGTACGCTAACACTAACCCGCGCCCTCACACGCACGCTCCCCCTAAAGCGTTGCCGTACCCTCACCTGGACGCTAAACCGTCCCCATCCCCTAACCCTAACCCTAGCCCGAACCCTAACCCTAACCCTTCCCCGAAGCCTGACCCTCACCCGTCCCCTAATCCTAACCCGTACGCTAACACTAACCCGCGCCCTCACACGCATGCTCCCCCTAAAGCGTTGTTGTACCCTCACCTGGACCCTAAACCGTCCCCGTCCCCTATCCCTAACCCTAGCCTGAACCCTAACCCTGACCCTTCCCCGAAGCCTGACCCTCACACGTCCCCTAATCCTAACCCGTACGCTAACACTAACCCGCGCCCTCACACGCACGCTCCCCCTAAAGCGTTGCCGTACCCTCACCTGGACCCTAAACCGTCCCCGTCCCCTAACCCTAACCCTAGCCCGAACCCTAACCCTAACACTTTCCCGAAGCCTGACACTCAACCGTCCCCTAATCCTAACCCGTACGCTTACACTAACCCGCGCCCTCACACGCATGCTCCCCCTAAAGCGTTGCCGTACCCTCAGCTGGACCCTAAACAGTCCCCGTCCCCTAACCCTAACCCTAGCCCGAACCCTAACCCTAACCCTTCCCCGAAGCCTGACCCTCACCCGTCCCCTAATCGTAACCTGTACGCTAACACTAACCCGCGCCCTCACACGCACGCTCCCCCTAAAGCGTTGCCGTACCCTCACCTGGACCCTAAACCGTCCCCGTCCCCTAACCCTAACCCTAGCCCGAACCCTAACCCTAACCCTTCCCCGAAGCCTGACCCTCACCCGTCCCCTAATCGTAACCCGTACGCTAACACTAAGCCACGCCCTCACACGCACGCTCCCCCTAAAGCGTTGCCGTACCCTCACCTGGACCCTAAACCGTCCCCGTCCCCTAACCCTAACCCTATCCCGAACACTAACCCTAACCCTTCCCCGAAGCCTGACCCTCACCCGTCCCCTAATCGTAACCCGTACGCTAACACTAACCCTCGCCCTCACACGCACGCTCCCCCTAAAGCGTTGCCGTACCCTCACCTGGACCCTAAACCGTCCCCGTCCCCTAACCCTAAACCTAGCCCGAACCCTAACCCTGACCCTTCCCCGAAGCCTGACACTCACCCGTCACCTAATCCTATCCCGTACGCTAACATTAACCAGCGCCCTCACACGCACGCTCCCCCTAAAGCGTTGCCGTACCCTCACCTGGACCCTAAACGGTCCCCCTCCCCTAACCCTAACCCTAGCCCGAACCCTAACCCTAACCCTTCCCCGAAGCCTGACCCTCACCCGTCCCCTAATCCTAACCCGTACGCTAACACTAACCCACGCCCTCACACGCACGCTCCCCCTAAAGCGTTGCCGTACCCTCATCTGGACCCTAAACCGTCCCCGTCCCCTAACCCTAACCCTAGCCCGAACACTAACCCTAACCCTTTCCCGAAGCCTGACCCTCACCCGTCCCCTAATCCTAACCCGTACGCTAACACTAAACCGCGCCCTCACACGCACGCTCCCCCTAAAGCGTTGCCGTACCCTCAGCTGGACCCTAAACCGTCCCCGTCCCCTAACCCTAACCCTAGCCCGAACCCTAACCCTAACCCTTCCCCGAAGCCTGACCCTCACCCGTCCCCTAATCCTAACCCGTACGCTAACACTAACCCACGCCCTCACACGCACGCTCCCCCTAAAGCATTGCCGTACCCTCACCTGGACCCTAAACCGTCCCCGTCCCCTAACCCTAACCCTAGCCCGAACCCTAACCCTAACCCTTCCCCGAAGCCTGACCCTCACCCGTCCCCTAATCCTAACCCGTACGCTTACACTAACCCGCGCCCCCACATGCACGCTACCCCTAATGCGTTGCCGTACCCTCAGCTGGACCCTAAACCGTCCCCGTCCCCTAACCCTAACCCTAGCCCGAACCCTAACCCTGACCCTTCCCCGAAGCCTGACCCTCACCCGTCCCCTAATCCTATCACGTACGCTAACACTAACCCGCGCCCTCACACGCACGCTCCCCCTAAAGCGTTGCAGTACGCTCAACTGGACCCTAAACCGTCCCCGTCCCCTAACCCTAACCCTAGCCCGAACCCTAACCCTAACCCTTCCCCGAAGCCTGACCCTCACCCGTCCCCTAATCCTAACCCGTACGCTAACACTAAACCGCGACCTCACACGCACGCTCCCCCTAAAGCATTGCCGTACCCTCACCTGGATCCTAAACCGTCCCCATCCCCTAACCCTAACCCTAGCCCGAACCCTAACCCTAACCCTTCCCCGAAGCCTGACCCTCACCCGTCCCCTAATCCTAACCCGTACGCTTACACTAACCCGCGCCCTCACACGCACGCTCCCCCTAAAGCATTGCCGTACCCTCACCTGGACCCTAAACCGTCCCCGTCCCCTAACCCTAACCCTAGCCCGAACCCTAACCCTGACCCTTCCCCGAAGCCTGACCCTCACACGTCCCCTAATCCTAACCCATACGTTAACACTAACCCGCGCCCTCACACGCACGCTCCCCCTAAAGCGTTGCCGTACCCTCACCTGGACCCTAAACCGTCCCCGTCCCCTAACCCTAACGCTAGCCCGAAACCTAACCCTAACCCTTCCCCGAAGCCTGACCCTCACCCGTCCCCTAATCCTAACACTTACGCTAACACTAAACGGCGACCTCACACGCACGCTCCCCCTAAAGCGTTGCTGTACCCTCAGCTGGACCCTAAACCGTCCCCGTCCCCTAACCCTAACCCTAGCCCGAACCCTAACCCTAACCCTTCCCCGAAGCCTGACCCTCACCCGTCCCCTAATCCTAACCCGTACGCTAACACTAACCCGCGACCTCACACGCACGCTCCCACTAAAGCATTGCCGTACCCTCACCTGGACCCTAAACCGTCCCCATCCCCTAACCCTAACCCTAGCCCGAACCCTAGCCCTAACCCTTCCCCGAAGCCTGACCCTCACCCGTCCCCTAATCCTAACCCGTACGCTAACGCTATAACGCGGCCTTACACGCACGTTCCCCCTAAAGCGTTGCCGTAACCTCACCTGGACCCTAAACCGTCCCCGTCCCCTAACCCTAACCCTAGCCCGAACCCTAACCCTGACACTTCCCCGAAGCCTGACCCTCACCCGTCCCCTAATCCTATCCCGTACGCTAACACTAACCAGCTCCCTCACACGCACGCTCCCCCTAAAGCGTTGCCGTACCCTCACCTGGACCCTAAACCGTCCCCGTCCCCTAACCCTAACAGTAGCCCGAACCCTAACCCTAACCCTTCCCCGAAGCCTGACCCTCAACCGTGCCCTAATCCTAACCCGTACGCTAACACTAACCCGTGGCCTCACACGCACGCTCCCCCTAAAGCGTTGCCGTACCCTCACCTGGACCCTATACCGTCCCCGTCCCCTAACCCTAACCGTAGCCCGAACCCTAACCCTAACCCTTCCCCGAAGCCTGACACTCACCCGTGCCCTAATCCTAACCCGTACGCTAACACTAACCCGAGGCCTCACACGCACGCTCCCCCTAAAGCGTTGCCGTACCCTCACCTGGACCCTAAACCGTCCCCGTCCCCTAACCCTAACCGTAGCCCGAACCCTAACCCTAACCCTTCCCCGAAGCCTGACCCTCACCCGTGCCCTAATCCTAACCCGTACGCTAACACTAACCCGTGCCCTCACACGCACGCTCCCCCTAAAGCGTTGCCGTACCCTCACCTGGACCCGAAACCGTCCCCGTCCCCTAACCCTAACCCTAGCCCGAACCCTAACCCTAACCCTTCCCCGAAGCCTGACCCTCACCCGTCCCCTAATCCTAACCCGTACGCTAACACTAACCCGCGCCCTCACACGCACGCTCCCCCTAAAGCGTTGCCGTACCCTCACCTGGACCCGAAACCGTCCCCGTACCCTAACCCTAACCCTAGCCCGAACCCTAACCCTAACCCTTCCCTGAAGCCTGACCCTCACCCGTCCCCTAATCCTAAGCCGTACGCTAACACTAACCCGCGCCCTCACACGAACGCTCCCCCTAATGCGTTGCCGTACCCTCACCTGGACCCTAAACCGTCCCCGTCCCCTAACCCTAACCCTAGCCCGAACCCTAACCCTAACCATTCCCCGAAGCCTGACCCTCACCCGTCCCCTAATCCTAAGCCGTACGCTAACACTAACACGCGCCCTCACACGAACGCTCCACCTAAAGCGTTGCCGTACCCTCACCTGGACCCGAAACCGTCCCCGTCCCCTAACCCTAACCCTAGCCCGAACCCTAACCCTAACCCTTCCCCGAAGCCTGACCCTCACCCGTCCCGTAATCCTAAGCCGTACGCTAACACTAACACGTGCCCTCACACGCACGCTCCCCCTAAAGCGAGGCCGTACCCTCACCTGGACCCTAAACCGTCCCCGTCCGCTAACCCTAACCCTAGCCCGAACCCTAACCCTAACCCTTCCCCGAAGCCTGACCCTCACCCGTCCCATAATCCTAAGCCGTACGCTAACACTAACCCGCGCCCTCACACGCACGCTCCCCCTAAAGCGTTGCCGTACCCTCACCTGGACCCTAAACAGTCCCCGTCCCCTAACCCTAACCCTAGCCCGAACCCTAACCCTAACCCTTCCCCGAAGCCTGACCCTCACCCGTCCCGTAATCCTAAGCCGTACGCTAACACTAACACGTGCCCTCACACGCACGCTCCCCCTAAAGCGAGGCCGTACCCTCACCTGGACCCTAAACCGTCCCCGTCCGCTAACCCTAACCCTAGCCCGAACCCTAACCCTAACCCTTCCCCGAAGCCTGACCCTCACCCGTCCCATAATCCTAAGCCGTACGCTAACACTAACCCGCGCCCTCACACGCACGCTCCCCCTAAAGCGTTGCCGTACCCTCACCTGGACCCTAAACAGTCCCCGTCCCCTAACCCTAACCCTAGCCCGAACCCTAACCCTAACCCTTCCCCGAAGCCTGACCCTCACCCGTCCCCTAATCCTAACCCGGACGCTAACACTAACCCGCGCCCTCACACGCACGCTCCCCCTAAAGCGTTGCCGTACCCTCACCTGGACCCTAAACCGTCCCCGTCCCCTAACCCTAACCCTAGCCCGAACCCTAACCCTAACCCTTCCCCGAAGCCTGACCCTCACCCGTCCCCTAATCTTAACCCGTACGCTAACACCAACCCGCGCCCTCACACGCACGCTCCCCCTAAAGCGTTGCCGTACCCTCACCTGGACCCTAAACCGTCCCCGTCCCCTAACCCTAACCCTAGCCCGAACCCTAACCCTAACCCTTCCCCGAAGCCTGACCCTCACCCGTCCCATAATCCTAACCCGTATGCTAACACTAACCCGCGCCCTCACACGCACGCTCCCCCTAAAGCATTGCCGTACCCTCACCTGGACCCTAAACCGTCCCCGTCCCCTAACCCTAACCCTAGACCGAACCCTAACCCTAACCCTTCCCCGAAGCCTGACCCTCACCCGTCCCCTAATCCTAAGCCGTACGCTAACACTAACGCGCGCCCTCACACGCACGCTCCCCCTAAAGCGTTGCCGTACCCTCACCTGGACCCTAAACCGTCCCCGTCCCCTAACCCTAACGCTAGCCCGAACCCTAACCCTAACCCTTCCCCGAAGCCTGACCCTCACCCGTCCCCTAATCCTAACCCGGACGCTAACACTAACCCGCGCCCTCACACGCACGCTCCCCCTAAAGCGTTGCCGTACCCTCACCTGGACCCTAAACCGTCCCCGTCCCCTAACCCTAACCCTAGCCCGAACCCTAACCCTAACCCTTCCCCGAAGCCTGACCCTCACCCATCCCCTAATCTTAACCCGTACGCTAACACCAACCCGCGCCCTCACACGCACGCTCCCCCTAAAGCGTTGCCGTACCCTCACCTGGACCCTAAACCGTCCCCGTCCCATAACCCTAACCCTAGCCCGAACCCTAACGCTAACCCTTCCCCGAAGCCTGACCCTCACCCGTCCCATAATCCTAACCCGTATGCTAACACTAACCCGCGCCCTCACACGCACGCTCCCCCTAAAGCATTGCCGTACCCTCACCTGGACCCTAAACCGTCCCCGTCCCCTAACCCTAACCCTAGCCCGAACCCTAACCCTAACCCTTCCCCGAAGCCTGACCCTCACCCGTCCCCTAATCCTAAGCCGTACGCTAACACTAACCCGCGCCCTCACACGCACGCTCCCCCTAAAGCGTTGCCGTACCCTCACCTGAACCCTAAACCGTCCCCGTCCCCTAACCCTAACCCTAGCCCGAACCCTAACCCTAACCCTTCCCCGAAGCCTGACCCTCACCCGTCCCCTAATCCTAAGCCGTACGCTAACACTAACGCGCGCCCTCACACTCACGCTCCCCCTAAAGCGTTGCCGTACCCTCACCTGGACCCTAAACCGTCCCCGTCCCCTAACCCTAACCCTAGCCCGAACCCTAACCCTAACCCTTCCCCGAAGCCTGACCCTCACCCGTCCCCTAATCCTAACCCGGACGCTAACACTAACCCGCGCCCTCACACGCACGCTCCCCCTAAAGCGTTGCCGTACCCTCACCTGGACCCTAAACCGTCCCCGTCCCCTAACCCTAACCCTAGCCTGAACCCTAACCCTAACCCTTCCCCGAAGCCTGACCCTCACCCGTCCCCTAATCTTAACCCGTACGCTAACACTCACCCGCGCCCTCACACGCACGTTCCCCCTAAAGCGTTGCCGTACCCTCACCTGGACCCTAAACCGTCCCCGTCCCCTAACCCTAACCCTAGCCCGAACCCTAACCCTAACCCTTCCCCGAAGCCTGACCCTCACCCGTCCCCTAATCCTAACCCGTACGCTAACACTAACCCGCGCCCTCACACACACGCTCCCCCTAAAGCGTTGCCGTACCCTCACCTGGACCCTAAACCGTGCCCGTCCCCTAACCCTAACCCTAGACCGAACCCTAACCCTAACCCTTCCCCGAAGCCTGACCCTCACCCGTCCCCTAATCCTAAGCCGTACGCTAACACTAACCCGCGCCCTCACACGCACGCTCCCCCTAAAGCGTTGCCGTACCCTCACCTGGACCCTAAACCGTCCCCGTCCCCTAACCCTAACCCTAGCCCGAACCCTAACCCTAACCCTTCCCCGAAGCCTGACCCTCACCCGTCCCCTAATCCTAACCCGTACGCTAACACTAACCCGCGCCCTCACACGCACGCTCCCCCTAAAGCGTTGCCGTACCCTCACCTGGACCCTAAACCGTCCCCGTCCCCTAACCCTAACCCTAGCCCGAACCCTAACCCTAACCCTTCCCCGAAGCCTGACCCTCACCCGTCCCCTAATCCTAACCCGTACGCTAACACTAACCCGCGCCCTCACACGCACGCTCCCCCTAAAGCGTTCCCGTACCCTCACCTGGACCCTAAACCGTCCCCGTCCCCTAACCCTAACCCTAGCCCGAACCCTAACCCTAACCCTTCCCCGAAGCCTGACCCTCACCCGTCCCCTAATCCTAACCCGTACGCTAACACTAACCCGCGCCCTCACACGCACGCTCCCCCTAAAGCGTTGCCGTACCCTCACCTGGACCCGAAACCGTCCCCGTCCCCTAACCCTAACCCTAGCCCGAACCCTAACCCTAACCCTTCCCCGAAGCCTGACCCTCACCCGTCCCCTAATCCTAAGCCGTACGCTAACACTAACCCGCGCCCTCACACGCACGCTCCCCCTAAAGCGTTGCCGTACCCTCACCTGGACCCTAAACCGTCCCCGTCCCCTAACCCTAACCCTAGCCCGAACCCTAACCCTAACCCTTCCCCGAAGCCTGACCCTCACCCGTCCCCTAATCCTAACCCGGACGCTAACACTAACCCGCGCCCTCACACGCACGCTCCCCCTAAAGCGTTGCCGTACCCTCACCTGGACCCTAAACCGTCCCCGTCCCCTAACCCTAACCCTAGCCCGAACCCTAACCCTAACCCTTCCCCGAAGCCTGACCCTCACCCATCCCCTAATCTTAACCCGTACGCTAACACCAACCCGCGCCCTCACACGCACGCTCCCCCTAAAGCGTTGCCGTACCCTCACCTGGACCCTAAACCGTCCCCGTCCCCTAACCCTAACCCTAGCCCGAACCCTAACCCTAACCCTTCCCCGAAGCCTGACCCTCACCCGTCCCATAATCCTAACCCGTATGCTAACACTAACCCGCGCCCTCACACGCACGCTCCCCCTAAAGCATTGCCGTACCCTCACCTGGACCCTAAACCGTCCCCGTCCCCTAACCCTAACCCTAGCCCGAACCCTAACCCTAACCCTTCCCCGAAGCCTGACCCTCACCCGTCCCCTAATCCTAAGCCGTACGCTAACACTAACCCGCGCCCTCACACGCACGCTCCCCCTAAAGCGTTGCCGTACCCTCACCTGAACCCTAAACCGTCCCCGTCCCCTAACCCTAACCCTAGCCCGAACCCTAACCCTAACCCTTCCCCGAAGCCTGACCCTCACCCGTCCCCTAATCCTAAGCCGTACGCTAACACTAACGCGCGCCCTCACACTCACGCTCCCCCTAAAGCGTTGCCGTACCCTCACCTGGACCCTAAACCGTGCCCGTCCCCTAACCCTAACCCTAGACCGAACCCTAACCCTAACCCTTCCCCGAAGCCTGACCCTCACCCGTCCCCTAATCCTAAGCCGTACGCTAACACTAACCCGCGCCCTCACACGCACGCTCCCCCTAAAGCGTTGCCGTACCCTCACCTGGACCCTAAACCGTCCCCGTCCCCTAACCCTAACCCTAGCCCGAACCCTAACCCTAACCCTTCCCCGAAGCCTGACCCTCACCCGTCCCCTAATCCTAACCCGTACGCTAACACTAACCCGCGCCCTCACACGCACGCTCCCCCTAAAGCGTTGCCGTACCCTCACCTGGACCCTAAACCGTCCCCGTCCCCTAACCCTAACCCTAGCCCGAACCCTAACCCTAACCCTTCCCCGAAGCCTGACCCTCACCCGTCCCCTAATCCTAACCCGTACGCTAACACTAACCCGCGCCCTCACACGCACGCTCCCCCTAAAGCGTTCCCGTACCCTCACCTGGACCCTAAACCGTCCCCGTCCCCTAACCCTAACCCTAGCCCGAACCCTAACCCTAACCCTTCCCCGAAGCCTGACCCTCACCCGTCCCCTAATCCTAACCCGTACGCTAACACTAACCCGCGCCCTCACACGCACGCTCCCCCTAAAGCGTTGCCGTACCCTCACCTGGACACGAAACCGTCCCCGTCCCCTAACCCTAACCCTAGCCCGAACCCTAACCCTAACCCTTCCCCGAAGCCTGACCCTCACCCGTCCCCTAATCCTAAGCCGTACGCTAACACTAACCCGCGCCCTCACACGCACGCTCCCCCTAAAGCGTTGCCGTACCCTCACCTGGACCCTAAACCGTCCCCGTCCCCTAACCCTAACCCTAGCCCGAACCCTAACCCTAACCCTTCCCCGAAGCCTGACCCTCACCCGTCCCCTAATCCTAAGCCGTACGCTAACACTAACCCGCGCCCTCACACGCACGCTCCCCCTAAAGCGTTGCCGTACCCTCACCTGGACCCTAAACCGTCCCCGTCCCCTAACCCTAACCCTAGCCCGAACCCTAACCCTAACCCTTCCCCGAAGCCTGACCCTCACCCGTCCCCTAATCTTAACCCGTACGCCAACACTAACCCGCGCCCTCACACGCACGCTCCCCCTAAAGCGTTGCCGTACCCTCACCTGGACCCTAAACCGTCCCCGTCCCCTAACCCTAACCCTAGCCCGAACCCTAACCCTAACACTTCCCCGAAGCCTGACCCTCACCCGTCCCCTAATCCTAAGCCGTACGCTAACACTAATGCGCGCCCTCACACGCACGCTCCCCCTAAAGCGTTGCCGTACCCTCACCTGGACCCTAAACCGTCCCCGTCCCCTAACCCTAACCCTAGCCCGAACCCTAACCCTAACCCTTCCCCGAAGCCTGACCCTCACCCGTCCCCTAATCCTAAGCCGTACGCTAACACTAACCCGCGCCCTCACACGCACGCTCCCCCTAAAGCGTTGCCGTACCCTCACCTGGACCCTAAACCGTCCCCGTCCCCTAACCCTAACCCTAGCCCGAACCCTAACCCTAACCCTTCCCCGAAACCTGACCCTCACCCGTCCCCTAATCCTAACCCGGACGCTAACACTAACCCGCGCCCTCACACGCACGCTCCCCCTAAAGCGTTGCCGTACCCTCACCTGGACACTAAACCGTCCCCGTCCGTAACCCTAACCCTAGCCCGAACCCTAACCCTAACCCTTCCCCGAAGCCTGACCCTCACCCGTCCCCTAATCTTAACCCGTACGCTAACACTAACCCGCGCCCTCACACGCACGCTCCCCCTAAAGCGTTGCCGTACCCTCACCTGGACCCTAAACCGTCCCCGTCCCCTAACCCTAACCCTAGCCCGAACCCTAACCATAACCCTTCCCCGAAGCCTGACCCTCACCCGTCCCGTAATCCTAACCCGTATGCTAACACTAACCCGCGCCCTCACACGCACGCTCCCCCTAAAGCGTTGCCGTACCCTCACCTGGACCCTAAACCGTCCCCGTCCCCTAACCCTAACCCTAGCCCGAACCCTAACCCTAACCCTTCCCCGAAGCCTGACCCTCACCCGTCCCATAATCCTAACCCGTATGCTAACACTAACCCGCGCCCTCACACGCACGCTCCCCCTAAAGCATTGCCGTACCCTCACCTGGACCCTAAACCGTCCCCGTCCCCTAACCCTAACCCTAGACCGAACCCTAACCCTAACCCTTCCCCGAAGCCTGACCCTCACCCGTCCCCTAATCCTAAGCCGTACGCTAACACTAACGCGCGCCCTCACACGCACGCTCCCCCTAAAGCGTTGCCGTACCCTCACCTGGACCCTAAACCGTCCCCGTCCCCTAACCCTAACGCTAGCCCGAACCCTAACCCTAACCCTTCCCCGAAGCCTGACCCTCACCCGTCCCCTAATCCTAACCCGGACGCTAACACTAACCCGCGCCCTCACACGCACGCTCCCCCTAAAGCGTTGCCGTACCCTCACCTGGACCCTAAACCGTCCCCGTCCCCTAACCCTAACCCTAGCCCGAACCCTAACCCTAACCCTTCCCCGAAGCCTGACCCTCACCCATCCCCTAATCTTAACCCGTACGCTAACACCAACCCGCGCCCTCACACGCACGCTCCCCCTAAAGCGTTGCCGTACCCTCACCTGGACCCTAAACCGTCCCCGTCCCCTAACCCTAACCCTAGCCCGAACCCTAACCCTAACCCTTCCCCGAAGCCTGACCCTCACCCGTCCCATAATCCTAACCCGTATGCTAACACTAACCCGCGCCCTCACACGCACGCTCCCCCTAAAGCATTGCCGTACCCTCACCTGGACCCTAAACCGTCCCCGTCCCCTAACCCTAACCCTAGCCCGAACCCTAACCCTAACCCTTCCCCGAAGCCTGACCCTCACCCGTCCCCTAATCCTAAGCCGTACGCTAACACTAACCCGCGCCCTCACACGCACGCTCCCCCTAAAGCGTTGCCGTACCCTCACCTGAACCCTAAACCGTCCCCGTCCCCTAACCCTAACCCTAGCCCGAACCCTAACCCTAACCCTTCCCCGAAGCCTGACCCTCACCCGTCCCCTAATCCTAAGCCGTACGCTAACACTAACGCGCGCCCTCACACTCACGCTCCCCCTAAAGCGTTGCCGTACCCTCACCTGGACCCTAAACCGTCCCCGTCCCCTAACCCTAACCCTAGCCCGAACCCTAACCCTAACCCTTCCCCGAAGCCTGACCCTCACCCGTCCCCTAATCCTAACCCGGACGCTAACACTAACCCGCGCCCTCACACGCACGCTCCCCCTAAAGCGTTGCCGTACCCTCACCTGGACCCTAAACCGTCCCCGTCCCCTAACCCTAACCCTAGCCCGAACCCTAACCCTAACCCTTCCCCGAAGCCTGACCCTCACCCGTCCCCTAATCTTAACCCGTACGCTAACACTCACCCGCGCCCTCACACGCACGTTCCCCCTAAAGCGTTGCCGTACCCTCACCTGGACCCTAAACCGTCCCCGTCCCCTAACCCTAACCCTAGCCCGAACCCTAACCCTAACCCTTCCCCGAAGCCTGACCCTCACCCGTCCCCTAATCCTAACCCGTACGCTAACACTAACCCGCGCCCTCACACACACGCTCCCCCTAAAGCGTTGCCGTACCCTCACCTGGACCCTAAACCGTGCCCGTCCCCTAACCCTAACCCTAGACCGAACCCTAACCCTAACCCTTCCCCGAAGCCTGACCCTCACCCGTCCCCTAATCCTAAGCCGTACGCTAACACTAACCCGCGCCCTCACACGCACGCTCCCCCTAAAGCGTTGCCGTACCCTCACCTGGACCCTAAACCGTCCCCGTCCCCTAACCCTAACCCTAGCCCGAACCCTAACCCTAACCCTTCCCCGAAGCCTGACCCTCACCCGTCCCCTAATCCTAACCCGTACGCTAACACTAACCCGCGCCCTCACACGCACGCTCCCCCTAAAGCGTTGCCGTACCCTCACCTGGACCCTAAACCGTCCCCGTCCCCTAACCCTAACCCTAGCCCGAACCCTAACCCTAACCCTTCCCCGAAGCCTGACCCTCACCCGTCCCCTAATCCTAACCCGTACGCTAACACTAACCCGCGCCCTCACACGCACGCTCCCCCTAAAGCGTTCCCGTACCCTCACCTGGACCCTAAACCGTCCCCGTCCCCTAACCCTAACCCTAGCCCGAACCCTAACCCTAACCCTTCCCCGAAGCCTGACCCTCACCCGTCCCCTAATCCTAACCCGTACGCTAACACTAACCCGCGCCCTCACACGCACGCTCCCCCTAAAGCGTTGCCGTACCCTCACCTGGACCCGAAACCGTCCCCGTCCCCTAACCCTAACCCTAGCCCGAACCCTAACCCTAACCCTTCCCCGAAGCCTGACCCTCACCCGTCCCCTAATCCTAAGCCGTACGCTAACACTAACCCGCGCCCTCACACGCACGCTCCCCCTAAAGCGTTGCCGTACCCTCACCTGGACCCTAAACCGTCCCCTTCCCCTAACCCTAACCCTAGCCCGAACCCTAACCCTAACCCTTCCCCGAAGCCTGACCCTCACCCGTCCCCTAATCCTAACCCGGACGCTAACACTAACCCGCGCCCTCACACGCACGCTCCCCCTAAAGCGTTGCCGTACCCTCACCTGGACCCTAAACCGTCCCCGTCCCCTAACCCTAACCCTAGCCCGAACCCTAACCCTAACCCTTCCCCGAAGCCTGACCCTCACCCATCCCCTAATCTTAACCCGTACGCTAACACCAACCCGCGCCCTCACACGCACGCTCCCCCTAAAGCGTTGCCGTACCCTCACCTGGACCCTAAACCGTCCCCGTCCCCTAACCCTAACCCTAGCCCGAACCCTAACCCTAACCCTTCCCCGAAGCCTGACCCTCACCCGTCCCATAATCCTAACCCGTATGCTAACACTAACCCGCGCCCTCACACGCACGCTCCCCCTAAAGCATTGCCGTACCCTCACCTGGACCCTAAACCGTCCCCGTCCCCTAACCCTAACCCTAGCCCGAACCCTAACCCTAACCCTTCCCCGAAGCCTGACCCTCACCCGTCCCCTAATCCTAAGCCGTACGCTAACACTAACCCGCGCCCTCACATGCACGCTCCCCCTAAAGCGTTGCCGTACCCTCACCTGAACCCTAAACCGTCCCCGTCCCCTAACCCTAACCCTAGCCCGAACCCTAACCCTAACCCTTCCCCGAAGCCTGACCCTCACCCGTCCCCTAATCCTAAGCCGTACGCTAACACTAACGCGCGCCCTCACACTCACGCTCCCCCTAAAGCGTTGCCGTACCCTCACCTGGACCCTAAACCGTCCCCGTCCCCTAACCCTAACCCTAGCCCGAACCCTAACCCTAACCCTTCCCCGAAGCCTGACCCTCACCCGTCCCCTAATCCTAACCCGGACGCTAACACTAACCCGCGCCCTCACACGCACGCTCCCCCTAAAGCGTTGCCGTACCCTCACCTGGACCCTAAACCGTCCCCGTCCCCTAACCCTAACCCTAGCCCGAACCCTAACCCTAACCCTTCCCCGAAGCCTGACCCTCACCCGTCCCCTAATCTTAACCCGTACGCTAACACTCACCCGCGCCCTCACACGCACGTTCCCCCTAAAGCGTTGCCGTACACTCACCTGGACCCTAAACCGTCCCCGTCCCCTAACCCTAACCCTAGCCCGAACCCTAACCCTAACCCTTCCCCGAAGCCTGACCCTCACCCGTCCCCTAATCCTAACCCGTACGCTAACACTAACCCGCGCCCTCACACACACGCTCCCCCTAAAGCGTTGCCGTACCCTCACCTGGACCCTAAACCGTGCCCGTCCCCTAACCCTAACCCTAGACCGAACCCTAACCCTAACCCTTCCCCGAAGCCTGACCCTCACCCGTCCCCTAATCCTAAGCCGTACGCTAACACTAACCCGCGCCCTCACACGCACGCTCCCCCTAAAGCGTTGCCGTACCCTCACCTGGACCCTAAACCGTCCCCGTCCCCTAACCCTAACCCTAGCCCGAACCCTAACCCTAACCCTTCCCCGAAGCCTGACCCTCACCCGTCCCCTAATCCTAACCCGTACGCTAACACTAACCCGCGCCCTCACACGCACGCTCCCCCTAAAGCGTTGCCGTACCCTCACCTGGACCCTAAACCGTCCCCGTCCCCTAACCCTAACCCTAGCCCGAACCCTAACCCTAACCCTTCCCCGAAGCCTGACCCTCACCCGTCCCCTAATCCTAACCCGTACGCTAACACTAACCCGCGCCCTCACACGCACGCTCCCCCTAAAGCGTTCCCGTACCCTCACCTGGACCCTAAACCGTCCCCGTCCCCTAACCCTAACCCTAGCCCGAACCCTAACCCTAACCCTTCCCCGAAGCCTGACCCTCACCCGTCCCCTAATCCTAACCCGTACGCTAACACTAACCCGCGCCCTCACACGCACGCTCCCCCTAAAGCGTTGCCGTACCCTCACCTGGACCCGAAACCGTCCCCGTCCCCTAACCCTAACCCTAGCCCGAACCCTAACCCTAACCCTTCCCCGAAGCCTGACCCTCACCCGTCCCCTAATCCTAAGCCGTACGCTAACACTAACCCGCGCCCTCACACGCACGCTCCCCCTAAAGCGTTGCCGTACCCTCACCTGGACCCTAAACCGTCCCCGTCCCCTAACCCTAACCCTAGCCCGAACCCTAACCCTAACCCTTCCCCGAAGCCTGACCCTCACCCGTCCCCTAATCCTAAGCCGTACGCTAACACTAACCCGCGCCCTCACACGCACGCTCCCCCTAAAGCGTTGCCGTACCCTCACCTGGACCCTAAACCGTCCCCGTCCCCTAACCCTAACCCTAGCCCGAACCCTAACCCTAACCCTTCCCCGAAGCCTGACCCTCACCCGTCCCCTAATCTTAACCCGTACGCTAACACTAACCCGCGCCCTCACACGCACGCTCCCCCTAAAGCGTTGCCGTACCCTCACCTGGACCCTAAACCGTCCCCGTCCCCTAACCCTAACCCTAGCCCGAACCCTAACCCTAACACTTCCCCGAAGCCTGACCCTCACCCGTCCCCTAATCCTAAGCCGTACGCTAACACTAATGCGCGCCCTCACACGCACGCTCCCCCTAAAGCGTTGCCGTACCCTCACCTGGACCCTAAACCGTCCCCGTCCCCTAACCCTAACCCTAGCCCGAACCCTAACCCTAACCCTTCCCCGAAGCCTGACCCTCACCCGTCCCCTAATCCTAAGCCGTACGCTAACACTAACCCGCGCCCTCACACGCACGCTCCCCCTAAAGCGTTTCCGTACCCTCACCTGGACCCTAAACCGTCCCCGTCCCCTAACCCTAACCCTAGCCCGAACCCTAACCCTAACCCTTCCCCGAAACCTGACCCTCACCCGTCCCCTAATCCTAACCCGGACGCTAACACTAACCCGCGCCCTCACACGCACGCTCCCCCTAAAGCGTTGCCGTACCCTCACCTGGACACTAAACCGTCCCCGTCCGTAACCCTAACCCTAGCCCGAACCCTAACCCTAACCCTTCCCCGAAGCCTGACCCTCACCCGTCCCCTAATCTTAACCCGTACGCTAACACTAACCCGCGCCCTCACACGCACGCTCCCCCTAAAGCGTTGCCGTACCCTCACCTGGACCCTAAACCGTCCCCGTCCCCTAACCCTAACCCTAGCCCGAACCCTAACCATAACCCTTCCCCGAAGCCTGACCCTCACCCGTCCCGTAATCCTAACCCGTATGCTAACACTAACCCGCGCCCTCACACGCACGCTCCCCCTAAAGCGTTGCCGTACCCTCACCTGGACCCTAAACCGTCCCCGTCCCCTAACCCTAACCCTAGACCGAACCCTAACCCTAACCCTTCCCCGAAGCCTGACCCTCACCCGTCCCCTAATCCTAACCCGTACGCTAACACTAACCCGCGCCCTCACACGCACGCTCCCCCTAAAGCGTTGCCGTACCCTCACCTGGACCCGAAACCGTCCCCGTCCCCTAACCCTAACCCTAGCCCGAACCCTAACCCTAACCCTTCCCCGAAGCCTGACCCTCACCCGTCCCCAAATCCTAAGCCGTACGCTAACACTAACCCGCGCCCTCACACGCACGCTCCCCCTAAAGCGTTGCCGTACCCTCACCTGGACCCTAAACCGTCCCCGTCCACTAACCCTAACCCTAGCCCGAACCCTAACCCTAACCCTTCCCCGAAGCCTGACCCTCACCCGTCCCCTAATCCTAACCCGTATGCTAACACTAACCCGCGCCCTCACACGCACGCTCCCCCTAAAGCGTTGCCGTACCCTCACCTGGACCCTAAACCGTCCCCGTCCCCTAACCCTAACCCTAGCCCGAACCCTAACCCTAACCCTTCCCCGAAGCCTGACCCTCACCCGTCCCCTAATCCTAACCCGTACGCTAACACTAACCCGCGCCCTCACACGCACGCTCCCCCTAAAGCGTTGCCGTACCCTCACCTGGACCCGAAACCGTCCCCGTCCCCTAACCCTAACCCTAGCCCGAACCCTAACCCTAACCCTTCCCCGAAGCCTGACCCTCACCCGTCCCCTAATCCTAACCCGTACGCTAACACTAACCCGCGCCCTCACACGCACGCTCCCCCTAAAGCGTTGCCGTACCCTCACCTGGACCCGAAACCGTCCCCGTCCCCTAACCCTAACCCTAGCCCGAACCCTAACCCTAACCCTTCCCCGAAGCCTGACCCTCACCCGTCCCCTAATCCTAAGCCGTACGCTAACACTAACCCGCGCCCTCACACGCACGCTCCCCCTAAAGCGTTGCCGTACCCTCACCTGGACCCTAAACCGTCCCCGTCCACTAACCCTAACCCTAGCCCGAACCCTAACCCTAACCCTTCCCCGAAGCCTGACCCTCACCCGTCCCCTAATCCTAACCCGTATGCTAACACTAACCCGCGCCCTCACACGCACGCTCCCCCTAAAGCGTTGCCGTACCCTCACCTGGACCCTAAACCGTGCCCGTCCCCTAACCCTAACCCTAGACCGAACCCTAACCCTAACCCTTCCCCGAAGCCTGACCCTCACCCGTCTCCTAATCCTAAGCCGAACGCTAACACTAACCCGCGTCCTCACACGCACGCTCCCCCTAAAGCGTTGCCGTACCCTCACCTGAACCCTACACCGTCCCCGTCCCCTAACCCTAACCCTAGCCCGAACCCTAACCCTAACCCTTCCCCGAAGCCTGACCCTCACCCGTCCCCTAATCCTAACCCGTACGCTAACACTAACCCGCGCCCTCACACGCACGCTCCCCCTAAAGCGTTCCCGTACCCTCACCTGGACCCTAAACCGTCCCCGTCCCCTAACCCTAACCCTAGCCCGAACCCTAACCCTAACCCTTCCCCGAAGCCTGACCCTCACCCGTCCCCTAATCCTAACCCGTACGCTAACACTAACCCGCGCCCTCACACGCACGCTCCCCTTAAAGCGTTGCCGTACCCTCACCTGGACCCTAAACCGTCCCCGTCCCCTAACCCTAACCCTAGCCCGAACCCTAACCCTAACACTTCCCCGAAGCCTGACCCTCACCCGTCCCCTAATCCTAAGCCGTACGCTAACACTAACCCGCGCCCTCACACGCACGCTCCCCCTAAAGCGTTGCCGTACCCTCACCTGGACCCTAAACCGTCCCCGTCCCCTAACCCTAACCCGAGCCCGAACCCTAACCCTAACCCTTCCCCGAAGCCTGACCCTCACCCGTCCCCTAATCCTAAGCCGTACGCTAACACTAACCCGCGCCCTCACACGCACGCTCCCCCTAAAGCGTTGCCGTACCCTCACCTGGACCCTAAACCGTCCCCGTCCCCTAACCCTAACCCTAGCCCGAACCCTAACCCTAACCCTTCCCCGAAGCCTGACCCTCACCCGTCCCCTAATCCTAAGCCGTACGCTAACACTAATGCGCGCCCTCACACGCACGCTCCCCCTAAAGCGTTGCCGTACCCTCACCTGGACCCTAAACCGTCCCCGTCCCCTAACCCTAACCCTAGCCCGAACCCTAACCCTAACCCTTCCCCGAAGCCTGACCCTCACCCGTCCCCTAATCCTAAGCCGTACGCTAACACTAACCCGCGCCCTCACACGCACGCTCCCCCTAAAGCGTTGCTGTACCCTCACCTGGACCCTAAACCGTCCCCGTCCCCTAACCCTAACCCTAGCCCGAACCCTAACCCTAACCCTTCCCCGAAACCTGACCCTCACCCGTCCCCTAATCCTAACCCGGACGCTAACACTAACCCGCGCCCTCACACGCACGCTCCCCCTAAAGCGTTGCCGTACCCTCACCTGGACACTAAACCGTCCCCGTCCGTAACCCTAACCCTAGCCCGAACCCTAACCCTAACCCTTCCCCGAAGCCTGACCCTCACCCGTCCCCTAATCTTAACCCGTACGCTAACACTAACCCGCGCCCTCAAACGCACGCTCCCCCTAAAGCGTTGCCGTACCCTCACCTGGACCCTAAACCGTCCCCGTCCCCTAACCCTAACCCTAGCCCGAACCCTAACCGTAACCCTTCCCCGAAGCCTGACCCTCACCCGTCCCGTAATCCTAACCCGTATGCTAACACTAACCCGCGCCCTCACACGCACGCTCCCCCTAAAGCGTTGCCGTACCCTCACCTGGACCCTAAACCATCCCCGTCCCCTAACCCTAACCCTAGACCGAACCCTAACCCTAACCCTTCCACGAAGCCTGACCCTCACCCGTCCCCTAATCCTAACCCGTACGCTAACACTAACCCGCGCCCTCACACGCACGCTCCCCCTAAAGCTTTGCCGTACCCTCACCTGGACACGAAACCGTCCCCGTCCCCTAACCCTAACCCTAGCCCGAACCCTAACCCTAACCCTTCCCCGAAGCCTGACCCTCACCCGTCCCCTAATCCTAAGCCGTACGCTAACACTAACCCGCGCCCTCACACGCACGCTCCCCCTAAAGCGTTGCCGTACCCTCACCTGGACCCTAAACCGTCCCAGTCCACTAACCCTAACCCTAGCCCGAACCCTAACCCTAACCCTTCCCCGAAGCCTGACCCTCACCCGTCCCCTAATCCTAACCCGTATGCTAACACTAACCCGCGCCCTCACACGCACGCTCCCCCTAAAGCGTTGCCGTACCCTCACCTGGACCCTAAACCGTCCCCGTCCCCTAACCCTAACCCTAGCCCGAACCCTAACCCTAACCCTTCCCCGAAGCCTGACCCTCACCCGTCCCCTAATCCTAAGCCGTACGCTAACACTAACCCGCGCCCTCACACGCACGCTCCCCCTAAAGCGTTGCCGTACCCTCACCTGGACCCGAAACCGTCCCCGTCCCCTAACCCTAACCCTAGCCCGAACCCTAACCCTAACCCTTCCCCGAAGCCTGACCCTCACCCGTCCCCTAATCCTAACCCGTACGCTAACACTAACCCGCGCCCTCACACGCACGCTCCCCCTAAAGCGTTGCCGTACCCTCACCTGGATCCTAAACCGTCCCCGTCCACTAACCCTAACCCTAGCCCGAACCCTAACCCTAACCCTTCCCCGAAGCCTGACCCTCACCCGTCCCCTAATCCTAACTCGTATGCTAACACTAACCCGCGCCCTCACACGCACGCTCCCCCTAAAGCGTTGCCGTACCCTCACCTGGACCCTAAACCGTGCCCGTCCCCTAACCCTAACCCTAGACCGAACCCTAAACCTAACCCTTCCCCGAAGCCTGACCCTCACCCGTCCCCTAATCCTAAGCCGAACGCTAACACTAACCCGCGCCCTCACACGCACGCTCCCCCTAAAGCGTTGCCGTACCCTCACCTGGACCCTAAACCGTCCCCGTGCCCTAACCCTAACCCTAGCCCGAACCCTAACCCTAACCCTTCCCCGAAGCCTGACCCTCACCCGTCCCCTAAACCTAACCCGTACGCTAACACTAACCCGCGCCCTCACACGCACGCTCCCCCTAAAGCGTTCCCGTACCCTCACCTGGACCCTAAACCGTCCCCGTCCCCTAACCCTAACCCTAGCCCGAACCCTAACCCTAACCCTTCCCCGAAGCCTGACCCTCACCCGTCCCCTAATCCTAACCCGTACGCTAACACTAACCCGCGCCCTCACACGCACGCTCCCCCTAAAGCGTTGCCGTACCCTCACCTGGACCCGAAACCGTCCCCGTCCCCTAACCCTAACCCTAGCCCGAACCCTAACCCTAACCCTTCCCCGAAGCCTGACCCCCACCCGTCCCCTAATCCTAAGCCGTACGCTAACACTAACCCGCGCCCTCACATGCACGCTCCCCCTAAAGCGTTGCCGTACCCTCACCTGGACCCTAAACCGTCCCCGTCCCCTAACCCTAACCCTAGCCCGAACCCTAACCCTAACCCTTCCCCGAAGCCTGACCCTCACCCGTCCCCTAATCCTAAGCCGTACGCTAACACTAACCCGCGCCCTCACACGCACGCTCCCCCTAAAGCGTTGCCGTACGCTCACCTGGACCCTAAACCGTCCCCGTCCCCTAACCCTAACCCTAGCCCGAACCCTAACCCTAACCCTTCCCCGAAGCCTGACCCTCACCCGTCCCCTAATCCTAAGCCGTACGCTAACACTAACCCGCGCCCTCACATGCACGCTCCCCCTAAAGCGTTGCCGTACCCTCACCTGGACCCTAAACCGTCCCCGTCCCCTAACCCTAACCCTAGCCCGAACCCTAACCCTAACCCTTCCCCGAAGCCTGACCCTCACCCGTCCCCTAATCCTAAGCCGTACGCTAACACTAACCCGCGCCCTCACACGCACGCTCCCCCTAAAGCGTTGCCGTACGCTCACCTGGACCCTAAACCGTCCCCGTCCCCTAACCCTAACCCTAGCCCGAACCCTAACCCTAACCCTTCCCCGAAGCCTGACCCTCACCCGTCCCCTAATCCTAAGCCGTACGCTAACACTAACCCGCGCCCTCACACGCACGCTCCCCCTAAAGCGTTGCCGTACCCTCACCTGGACCCTAAACCGTCCCCGTCCCCTAACCCTAACCCTAGCCCGAACCCTAACCCTAACCCTTCCCCGAAACCTGACCCTCACCCGTCCCCTAATCCTAAGCCGTACGCTAACACTAACCCACGCCCTCACACGCACGCTCCCCCTAAAGCGTTGCCGTACCCTCACCTGGACCCTAAACCGTCCCCGTCCACTAACCCTAACCCTAGCCCGAACCCTAACCCTAACCCTTCCCCGAAGCCTGACCCTCACCCGTCCCCTAATCCTAACCCGTATGCTAACACTAACCCGCGCCCTCACACGCACGCTCCCCCTAAAGCGTTGCCGTACCCTCACCTGGACCCTAAACCGTGCCCGTCCCCTAACCCTAACCCTAGACCGAACCCTAAACCTAACCCTTCCCCGAAGCCTGACCCTCACCCGTCCCCTAATCCTAAGCCGAACGCTAACACTAACCCGCGCCCTCACACGCACGCTCCCCCTAAAGCGTTGCCGTACCCTCACCTGGACCCTAAACCGTCCCCGTCCCCTAACCCTAACCCTAGCCCGAACCCTAACCCTAACCCTTCCCCGAAGCCTGACCCTCACCCGTCCCCTAATCCTAACCCGTACGCTAACACTAACCCGCGCCCTCACACGCACGCTCCCCCTAAAGCGTTGCCGTACCCTCACCTGGACCCGAAACCGTCCCCGTCCCCTAACCCTAACCCTAGCCCGAACCCTAACCCTAACCCTTCCCCGAAGCCTGACCCTCACCCGTCCCCTAATCCTAAGCCGTACGCTAACACTAACCCGCGCCCTCACACGCACGCTCCCCCTAAAGCGTTGCCGTACCCTCACCTGGACCCTAAACCGTCCCCGTCCCCTAACCCTAACCCTAGCCCGAACCCTAACCCTAACCCTTCCCCGAAGCCTGACCCTCACCCGTCCCCTAATCCTAAGCAGTACGCTAACACTAACCCGCGCCCTCACACGCACGCTCCCCCTAAAGCGTTGCCGTACCCTCACCTGGACCCTAAACCGTCCCCGTCCCCTAACCCTAACCCTAGCCCGAACCCTAACCCTAACCCTTCCCCGAAACCTGACCCTCACCCGTCCCCTAATCCTAACCCGGACGCTAACACTAACCCGCGCCCTCACACGCACGCTCCCCCTAAAGCGTTGCCGTACCCTCACCTGGACACTAAACCGTCCCCGTCCGTAACCCTAACCCTAGCCCGAACCCTAACCCTAACCCTTCCCCGAAGCCTGACCCTCACCCGTCCCCTAATCTTAACCCGTACGCTAACACTAACCCGCGCCCTCACACGCACGCTCCCCCTAAAGCGTTGCCGTACCCTCACCTGGACCCTAAACCGTCCCCGTCCCCTAACCCTAACCCTAGCCCGAACCCTAACCATAACCCTTCCCCGAAGCCTGACCCTCACCCGTCCCGTAATCCTAACCCGTATGCTAACACTAACCCGCGCCCTCACACGCACGCTCCCCCTAAAGCGTTGCCGTACCCTCACCTGGACCCTAAACCGTCCCCGTCCCCTAACCCTAACCCTAGACCGAACCCTAACCCTAACCCTTCCACGAAGCCTGACCCTCACCCGTCCCCTAATCCTAACCCGTACGCTAACACTAACCCGCGCCCTCACACGCACGCTCCCCCTAAAGCGTTGCCGTACCCTCACCTGGACCCGAAACCGTCCCCGTCCCCTAACCCTAACTCTAGCCCGAACCCTAACCCTAACCCTTCCCCGAAGCCTGACCCTCACCCGTCCCCTAATCCTAAGCCGTACGCTAACACTAACCCGCGCCCTCACACGCACGCTCCCCCTAAAGCGTTGCCGTACCCTCACCTGGACCCTAAACCGTCCCCGTCCACTAACCCTAACCCTAGCCCGAACCCTAACCCTAACCCTTCCCCGAAGCCTGACCCTCACCCGTCCCCTAATCCTAACCCGTATGCTAACACTAACCCGCGCCCTCACACGCACGCTCCCCCTAAAGCGTTGCCGTACCCTCACCTGGACCCTAAACCGTCCCCGTCCCCTAACCCTAACCCTAGCCCGAACCCTAACCCTAACCCTTCCCCGAAGCCTGACCCTCACCCGTCCCCTAATCCTAACCCGTACGCTAACACTAACCCGCGCCCTCACACGCACGCTCCCCCTAAAGCGTTGCCGTACCCTCACCTGGACCCGAAACCGTCCCCGTCCCCTAACCCTAACCCTAGCCCGAACCCTAACCCTAACCCTTCCCCGAAGCCTGACCCTCACCCGTCCCCTAATCCTAACCCGTACGCTAACACTAACGCGCACCCTCACACGCACGCTCCCCCTAAAGCGTTGCCGTACCCTCACCTGGACCCTAAACCGTCCCCGTCCACTAACCCTAACCCTAGCCCGAACCCTAACCCTAACCCTTCCCCGAAGCCTGACCCTCACCCGTCCCCTAATCCTAACCCGTATGCTAACACTAACCCGCGCCCTCACACGCACGCTCCCCCTAAAGCGTTGCCGTACCCTCACCTGGACCCTAAACCGTCCCCGTCCCCTAACCCTAACCCTAGACCGAACCCTAAACCTAACCCTTCCCCGAAGCCTGACCCTCACCCGTCCCCTAATCCTAAGCCGAACGCTAACACTAACCCGCGCCCTCACACGCACGCTCCCCCTAAAGCGTTGCCGTACCCTCACCTGGACCCTAAACCGTCCCCGTCCCCTAACCCTAACCCTAGCCCGAACCCTAACCCTAACCCTTCCCCGAAGCCTGACCCTCACCCGTCCCCTAATCCTAACCCGTACGCTAACACTAACCCGCGCCCTCACACGCACGCTCCCCCTAAAGCGTTCCAGTACCCTCACCTGGACCCTAAACCGTCCCCGTCCCCTAACCCTAACCCTAGCCCGAACCCTAACCCTAACCCTTCCCCGAAGCCTGACCCTCACCCGTCCCCTAATCCTAACCCGTACGCTAACACTAACCCGCGCCCTCACACGCACGCTCCCCCTAAAGCGTTGCCGTACCCTCACCTGGACCCGAAACCGTCCCCGTCCCCTAACCCTAACCCTAGCCCGAACCCTAACCCTAACCCTTCCCCGAAGCCTGACCCTCACCCGTCCCCTAATCCTAAGCCGTACGCTAACACTAACCCGCGCCCTCACACGCACGCTCCCCCTAAAGCGTTGCCGTACCCTCACCTGGACCCTAAACCGTCCCCGTCCCCTAACCCTAACCCTAGCCCGAACCCTAACCCTAACCCTTCCCCGAAGCCTGACCCTCACCCGTCCCCTAATCCTAAGCCGTACGCTAACACTAACCCGCGCCCTCACACGCACGCTCCCCCTAAAGCGTTGCCGTACCCTCACCTGGACCCTAAACCGTCCCCGTCCCCTAACCCTAACCCTAGCCCGAACCCTAACCCTAACCCTTCCCCGAAGCCTGACCCTCACCCGTCCCCTAATCCTAAGCCGTACGCTAACACTAACCCGCGCCCTCACACGCACGCTCCCCCTAAAGCGTTGTCGTACCCTCACCTGGACCCTAAACCGTCCCCGTCCCCTAACCCTAACCCTAGCCCGAACCCTAACCCTAACCCTTCCCCGAAGCCTGACCCTCACCCGTCCCCTAATCTTAACCCGTACGCTAACACTAACCCGCGCCCTCACACGCACGCTCCCCCTAAAGCGTTGCCGTACCCTCACCTGGACCCTAAACCGTCCCCGTCCCCTAACCCTAACCCTAGCCCGAACCCTAACCCTAACCCTTCCCCGAAGCCTGACCCTCACCCGTCCCCTAATCCTAAGCCGTTCGCTAACACTAACGCGCGCCCTCACACGCACGCTCCCCCTAAAGCGTTGCCGTACCCTCACCTGGACCCTAAACCGTCACCTAACCCTAACCCTAACCCTAGCCCGAACCCTAACCCTAACCCTTCCCCGAAGCCTGACCCTCACCCTAACCCTAGCCCGAACCCTAACCCTAACCCTTCCCCGAAGCCTGACCCTCACCCGTCCCCTAATCCTAAGCCGTACGCTAACACTAACCCGCGCCCTCACACGCACGCTCCCCCTAAAGCGTTGCCGTACCCTCACCTGGACCCTAAACCGTCCCCGTCCCCTAACCCTAACCCTAGCCCGAACCCTAACCCTAACCCTTCCCCGAAGCCTGACCCTCACCCGTCCCCTAATCCTAAGCCGTACGCTAACACTAACCCGCGCCCTCACACGCACGCTCCCCCTAAAGCGTTGCCGTACCCTCACCTGGACCCTAAACCGTCCCCGTCCCCTAACCCTAACCCTAGCCCGAACCCTAACCCTAACCCTTCCCCGAAGCCTGACCCTCACCCGTCCCCTAATCTTAACCCGTACGCTAACACTAACCCGCGCCCTCACACGCACGCTCCCCCTAAAGCGTTGCCGTACCCTCACCTGGACCCTAAACCGTCCCCGTCCCCTAACCCTAACCCTAGCCCGAACCCTAACCCTAACCCTTCCCCGAAGCCTGACCCTCACCCGTCCCCTAATCCTAAGCCGTACGCTAACACTAACGCGCGCCCTCACACGCACGCTCCCCCTAAAGCGTTGCCGTACCCTCACCTGGACCCTAAACCGTCCCCTAACCCTAACCCTAACCCTAGCCCGAACCCTAACCCTAACCCTTCCCCGAAGCCTGACCCTCACCCGTCCCGTAATCCTAAGCCGTACGCTAACACTAACCCGCGCCCTCACACGCACGCTCCCCCTAAAGCGTTGCCGTACCCTCACCTGGACCCTAAACCGTCCCCGTCCCCTAACCCTAACCCTAGCCCGAACCCTAACCCTAACCCTTCCCCGAAGCCTGACCCTCACCCGTCCTTTAATCCTAACCCGGACGCTAACACTAACCCGCGCCCTCACACGCACGCTCCCCCTAAAGCGTTGCCGTACCCTCACCTGGACACTAAACCGTCCCCGTCCGTAACCCTAACCCTAGCCCGAACCCTAACCCTAACCCTTCCCCGAAGCCTGACCCTCACCCGTCCCGTAATCCTAACCCGTATGCTAACACTAACCCGCGCCCTCACACGCACGCTCCCCCTAAAGCGTTGCCGTACCCTCACCTGGACCCTAAACGGTCCCCGTCCCCTAACCCAAACCCTAGACCGAACCCTAACCCTAACCCTTCCCCGAAGCCTGACCCTCACCCGTCCCCTAATCCTAAGCCGTACGCTAACACTAACCCGCGCCCTCACACGCACGCTCCCCCTAAAGCGTTGCCGTACCCTCACCTGGACCCTAAACCGTCCCCGTCCCCTAACCCTAACCCTAGCCCGAACCCTAACCCTAACCCTTCCCCGAAGCCTGACCCTCACCCGTCCCCTAATCCTAAGCCGTACGCTAACACTAACGCGCGCCCTCACACGCACGCTCCCCCTAAAGCGTTGCCGTACCCTCACCTGGACCCTAAACCGTCCCCGTCCCCTAACCCTAACCCTAGCCCGAACCCTAACCCTAACCCTTCCCCGAAGCCTGACCCTCACCCGTCCCCTAATCCTAACCCATACGCTAACACTAACCCGCGCCCTCACACGCACGCTCCCCCTAAAGCGTTGCCGTACCCTCACCTGGACCCTAAACCGTCCCCGTCCCCTAACCCTAACCCTAGCCCGAACCCTAAACCTAACCCTTCCCCGAAGCCTGACCCTCACCCGTCCCCTAATCCTAACCCGTACGCTAACACTAACCCACGCCCTCACACGCACGCTCCCCCTAAAGCGTTGCCGTACCCTCACCTGGACCCGAAACCGTCCCCGTCCCCTAACCCTAACCCTAGTCCGAACCCTAACCCTAACCCTTCCCCGAAGCCTGACCCTCACCCGTCCCCTAATCCTAAGCCGTACGCTAACACTAACCCGCGCCCTCACACGCACGCTCCCCCTAAAACGTTGCCGTACCCTCACCTGGACCCTAAACCGTCCCCGTCCCCTAACCCTAACCCTAGCCCGAACCCTAACCCTAACCCTTCCCCGAAGCCTGACCCTCACCCGTCCCCTAATCCTAAGCCGTACGCTAACACTAACCCGCGCCCTCACACGCACGCTCCCCCTAAAGCGTTGCCGTACCCTCACCTGGACCCTAAACCGTGCCCGTCCCCTAACCCTAACCCTAGCCCGAACCCTAACCCTAACCCTTCCCCGAAGCCTGACCCTCACCCGTCCCCTAATCCTAAGCCGTACGATAACACTAACGCGCGCCCTCACACGCACGCTCCCCCTAAAGCGTTGCCGTACCCTCACCTGGACCCTAAACCGTCCCCGTCCCCTAACCCTAACCCTAGCCCGAACCCTAACCCTAACCCTTCCCCGAAGCCTGACCCTCACCCGTCCCCTAATCATAAGCCGTACGCTAACACTAACCCGCGCTCTCACACGCACGCTCCCCCTAAAGCGTTGCCGTACCCTCACCTGGACCCTAAACCGTCCCCGTCCCCTAACCCTAACCCTAGCCCGAACCCTAACCCTAACCCTTCCCCGAAGCCTGACCCTCACCCGTCCCCTAATCCTAACCCGGACGCTAACACTAACCCGCGCCCTCACACGCACGCTCCCCCTAAAGCGTTGCCGTACCCTCACCTGGACCCTAAACCGTCCCCGTCCCCTAACCCTAACCCTAGCCCGAACCCTAACCCTAACCCTTCCCCGAAGCCTGACCCTCACCCGTCCCCTAATCATAAGCCGTACGCTAACACTAACCCGCGCCCTCACACGCACGCTCCCCCTAAAGCGTTGCCGTACCCTCACCTGGACCCTAAACGGTCCCCGTCCCCTAACCCTAACCCTAGCCCGAACCCTAACCCTAACCCTTCCCCGAAGCCTGACCCTCACCCGTCCCCTAATCCTAAGCCGTACGCTAACACTAACCCGCGCCCTCACACGCACGCTCCCCCTAAAGCGTTGCCGTACCCTCACCTGGACCCTAAACCGTCCCCGTCCCCTAACCCTAACCCTAGCCCGAACCCTAACCCTAACACTTCCCCGAAGCCTGACCCTCACCCGTCCCCTAATCCTAACCCGTACGCTAACACTAACCCGCGCCCTCACACGCACGCTCCCCCTAAAGCGTTGCCGTACCCTCACCTGGACCCTAAACCGTCCCCGTCCCCTAACCCTAACCCTAGCCCGAACCCTAACCCTAACACTTCCCCGAAGCCTGACCCTCACCCGTCCCCTAATCCTAACCCGTACGCTAACACTAACCCGCGCCCTCACACGCACGCTCCCCCTAAAGCGTTGCCGTACCCTCACCTGGACCCGAAACCGTCCCCGTCCCCTAACCCTAACCCTAGTCCGAACCCTAACCCTAACCCTTCCCCGAAGCCTGACCCTCACCCGTCCCCTAATCCTAAGCCGTACGCTAACACTAACCCGCGCCCTCACACGCACGCTCCCCCTAAAGCGTTGCCGTACCCTCACCTGGACCCTAAACCGTCCCCGTCCCCTAACCCTAACCCTAGCCCGAACCCTATCCCTAACCCTTCCCCGAAGCCTGACCCTCACCCGTCCCCTAATCCTAAGCCGTACGCTAACACTAACCCGCGCCCTCACACGCACGCTCCCCCTAAAGCGTTGCCGTACCCTCACCTGGACCCTAAACCGTCCCCGTCCCCTAACCCTAACCCTAGCCCGAACCCTAACCCTAACCCTTCCCCGAAGCCTGACCCTCACCCGTCCCCTAATCCTAACCCGGACGCTAACACTAACCCGCGCCCTCACACGCACGCTCCCCCTAAAGCGTTGCCGTACCCTCACCTGGACCCTAAACCGTCCCCGTCCCCTAACCCTAACCCTAGCCCGAACCCTAACCCTAACCCTTCCCCGAAGCCTGACCCTCACCCGTCCCCTAATCCTAAGCCGTACGCTAACACTAACCCGCGCCCTAACACGCACGCTCCCCCTAAAGCGTTGCCGTACCCTCACCTGGACCCTAAACCGTCCCCGTCCCCTAACCCTAACCCTAGCCCGAACCCTAACCCTAACCCTTCCCCGAAGCCTGACCCTCACCCGTCCCCTAATCCTAACCCGGACGCTAACACTAACCCGCGCCCTCACACGCACGCTCCCCCTAAAGCGTTGCCGTACCCTCACCTGGACCCTAAACCGTCCCCGTCCCCTAACCCTAACCCTAGCCCGAACCCTAACCCTAACCCTAACCCTTCCCCGAAGCCTGACCCTCACCCGTCCCCTAATCCTAACCCGTATGCTAACACTAACCCGCGCCCTCACACGCACGCTCCCCCTAAAGCGTTGCCGTACCCTCACCTGGACCCTAAACGGTCCCCGTCCCCTAACCCTAACCCTAGAACGAACCCTAACCCTAACCCTTCCCCGAAGCCTGACCCTCACCCGTCCCCTAATCCTAAGCCGTACGCTAACACTAACCCGCGCCCTCACACGCACGCTCCCCCTAAAGCGTTGCCGTACCCTCACCTGGACCCTAAACCGTCCCCGTCCCCTAACCCTAACCCTAGCCCGAACCCTAACCCTAACACTTCCCCGAAGCCTGACCCTCACCCGTCCCCTAATCCTAACCCGTACGCTAACACTAACCCGTGCCCTCACACGCACGCTCCCCCTAAAGCGTTGCCGTACCCTCACCTGGACCCTAAACCGTCCCCGTCCCCTAACCCTAACCCTAGCCCGAACCCTAACCCTAACCCTTCCCCGAAGCCTGACCCTCACCCGTCCCCTAATCCTAACCCGTACGCTAACACTAACCCGCGCCCTCACACGCACGCTCCCCCTAAAGCGTTGCCGTACCCTCACCTGGACCCGAAACCGTCCCCGTCCCCTAACCCTAACCCTAGTCCGAACCCTAACCCTAACCCTTCCCCGAAGCCTGACCCTCACCCGTCCCCTAATCCTAAGCCGTACGCTAACACTAACCCGCGCCCTCACACGCACGCTCCCCCTAAAACGTTGCCGTACCCTCACCTGGACCCTAAACCGTCCCCGTCCCCTAACCCTAACCCTAGCCCGAACCCTAACCCTAACCCTTCCCCGAAGCCTGACCCTCACCCGTCCCCTAATCTTAACCCGTACGCTAACACTAACCCGCGCCCTCACACGCACGCTCCCCCTAAAGCGTTGCCGTACCCTCACCTGGACCCTAAACCGTCCCCGTCCCCTAACCCTAACCCTAGCCCGAACCCTAACCCTAACCCTTCCCCGAAGCCTGACCCTCACCCGTCCCCTAATCCTAAGCCGTACGCTAACACTAACGCGCGCCCTCACACGCACGCTCCCCCTAAAGCGTTGCCGTACCCTCACCTGGACCCTAAACCGTCACCTAACCCTAACCCTAACCCTAGCCCGAACCCTAACCCTAACCCTTCCCCGAAGCCTGACCCTCACCCGTCCCCTAATCCTAAGCCGTACGCTAACACTAACCCGCGCCCTCACACGCACGCTCCCCCTAAAGCGTTGCCGTACCCTCACCTGGACCCTAAACCGTCCCCGTCCCCTAACCCTAACCCTAGCCCGAACCCTAACCCTAACCCTTCCCCGAAGCCTGACCCTCACCCGTCCCCTAATCCTAAGCCATACGCTAACACTAACCCGCGCCCTCACACGTACGCTCCCCCTAAAGCGTTGCCGTACCCTCACCTGGACCCTAAACCGTCCCCGTCCCCTAACCCTAACCCTAGCCCGAACCCTAACCCTAACCCTTCCCCGAAGCCTGACCCTCACCCGTCCCCTAATCTTAACCCGTACGCTAACACTAACCCGTGCCCTCACACGCACGCTCCCCCTAAAGCGTTGCCGTACCCTCACCTGGACCCTAAACCGTCCCCGTACCCTAACCCTAACCCTAGCCCGAACCCTAACCCTAACCCTTCCCCGAAGCCTGACCCTCACCCGTCCCCTAATCCTAAGCCGTACGCTAACACTAACGCGCGCCCTCACACGCACGCTCCCCCTAAAGCGTTGCCGTACCCTCACCTGGACCCTAAACCGTGCCCGTCCCCTAACCCTAACCCTAGACCGAACCCTAACCCTAACCCTTCCCCGAAGCCTGACCCTCACCCGTCCCCTAATCCTAAGCCGTACGCTAACACTAACCCGCGCCCTCACACGCACGCTCCCCCTAAAGCGTTGCCGTACCCTCACCTGGACCCTAAACCGTCCCCGTCCCCTAACCCTAACCGTAGCCCGAACCCTAACCCTAACCCTTCCCCGAAGCCTGACCCTCACCCGTCCTTTAATCCTAACCCGGACGCTAACACTAACCCGCGCCCTCACACGCACGCTCCCCCTAAAGTGTTGCCGTACCCTCACCTGGACACTAAACCGTCCCCGTCCCCTAACCCTAACCCTAGCCCGAACCCTAACCCTAACACTTCCCCGAAGCCTGACCCTCACCCATCCCCTAATCCTAAGCCGTACGCTAACACTAACCCGCGCCCTCACACGCACGCTCCCCCTAAAGCGTTGCCGTACCCTCACCTGGACCCTAAACCGTTCCCGTCCCCTAACCCTAACCCTAGCCCGAACCCTAACCCTAACCCTTCCCCGAAGCCTGACCCTCACCCGTCCCCTAATCCTAAGCCGTACGCTAACACTAACGCGCGCCCTCACACGCACGCTCCCCCTAAAGCGTTGCCGTACCCTCACCTGGACCCTAAACCGTCCCCTAACCCTAAACCTAACCCTAGCCCGAACCCTAACCCTAACCCTTCCCCGAAGCCTGACCCTCACCCGTCCCCTAATCCTAAGCCGTACGGTAACACTAACCCGCGCCCTCACACGCACGCTCCCCCTAAAGCGTTGCCGTACCCTCACCTGGACCCTAAACCGTCCCCGTCCCCTAACCCTAACCCTAGCCCGAACCCTAACCCTAACCCTTCCCCGAAGCCTGACCCTCACCCGTCCCCTAATCCTAAGCCGTACGCTAACACTAACCCGCGCCCTCACACGCACGCTCCCCCTAAAGCGTTGCCGTACCCTCACCTGGACCCTAAACCGTCCCCGTCCCCTAACCCTAACCCTAGCCCGAACCCTAACCCTAACCCTTCCCCGAAGCCTGACCCTCACCCGTCCCCTAATCCTAAGCCGTACGCTAACACTAACCCGCGCCCTCACACGCACGCTCCCCCTAAAGCGTTGCCGTACCCTCACCTGGACCCTAAACCGTCCCCGTCCCCTAACCCTAACCCTAGCCCGAACCCTAACCCTAACACTTCCCCGAAGCCTGACCCTCACCCGTCCCCTAATCCTAAGCCGTACGCTAACACTAACCCGCGCCCTCACACGCACGCTCCCCCTAAAGCGTTGCCGTACCCTCACCTGGACCCTAAACCGTCCCCGTCCCCTAACCCTAACCCTAGCCCGAACCCTAAACCTAACCCTTCCCCGAAGCCTGACCCTCACCCGTCCCCTAATCCTAACCCGTACGCTAACACTAACCCGCGCCCTCACACGCACGCTCCCCCTAAAGCGTTGCCGTACCCTCACCTGGACCCGAAACCGTCCCCGTCCCCTAACCCTAACCCTAGTCCGAACCCTAACCCTAACCCTTCCCCGAAGCCTGACCCTCACCCGTCCCCTAATCCTAAGCCGTACGCTAACACTAACCCGCGCCCTCACACGCACGCTCCCCCTAAAGCGTTGCCGTACCCTCACCTGGACCCTAAACCGTCCCCGTCCCCTAACCCTAACCCTAGCCCGAACCCTAACCCTAACCCTTCCCCGAAGCCTGACCCTCACCCGTCCCCTAATCCTAACCCGGACGCTAACACTAACCCGCGCCCTCACACGCACGCTCCCCCTAAAGCGTTGCCGTACCCTCACCTGGACCCTAAACCGTCCCCGTCCCCTAACCCTAACCCTAGCCCGAACCCTAACCCTAACCCTTCCCCGAAGCCTGACCCTCACCCGTCCCCTAATCATAAGCCGTACGCTAACACTAACCCGCGCCCTCACACGCACGCTCCCCCTAAAGCGTTGCCGTACCCTCACCTGGACCCTAAACCGTGCCCGTCCCCTAACCCTAACCCTAGCCCGAACCCTAACCCTAACCCTTCCCCGAAGCCTGACCCTCACCCGTCCCCTAATCCTAAGCCGTACGCTAACACTAACGCGCGCCCTCACACGCACGCTCCCCCTAAAGCGTTGCCGTACCCTCACCTGGACCCTAAACCGTCCCCGTCCCCTAACCCTAACCCTAGCCCGAACCCTAACCCTAACCCTTCCCCGAAGCCTGACCCTCACCCGTCCCCTAATCCTAAGCCGTACGCTAACACTAACCCGCGCCCTCACACGCACGCTCCCCCTAAAGCGTTGCCGTACCCTCACCTGGACCCTAAACCGTCCCCGTCCCCTAACCCTAACCCTAGCCCGAACCCTAACCCTAACACTTCCCCGAAGCCTGACCCTCACCCGTCCCCTAATCCTAAGCCGTACGCTAACACTAACCCGCACCCTCACACGCACGCTCCCCCTAAAGCGTTGCCGTACCCTCACCTGGACCCTAAACCGTCCCCGTCCCCTAACCCTAACCCTAGCCCGAACCCTAAACCTAACCCTTCCCCGAAGCCTGACCCTCACCCGTCCCCTAATCCTAACCCGTACGCTAACACTAACCCGCGCCCTCACACGCACGCTCCCCCTAAAGCGTTGCCGTACCCTCACCTGGACCCGAAACCGTCCCCGTCCCCTAACCCTAACCCTAGTCCGAACCCTAACCCTAACCCTTCCCCGAAGCCTGACCCTCACCCGTCCCCTAATCCTAAGCCGTACGCTAACACTAACCCGCGCCCTCACACGCACGCTCCCCCTAAAGCGTTGCCGTACCCTCACCTGGACCCTAAACCGTCCCCGTCCCCTAACCCTAACCCTAGCCCGAACCCTAACCCTAACCCTTCCCCGAAGCCTGACCCTCACCCGTCCCCTAATCCTAACCCGTACGCTAACACTAACCCGCGCCCTCACACGCACGCTCCCCCTAAAGCGTTGCCGTACCCTCACCTGGACCCTAAACCGTCCCCGTCCCCTAACCCTAACCCTAGCCCGAACCCTAACCCTAACCCTTCCCCGAAGCCTGACCCTCACCCGTCCCCTAATCATAAGCCGTACGCTAACACTAACCCGCGCCCTCACACGCACGCTCCCCCTAAAGCGTTGCCGTACCCTCACCTGGACCCTAAACCGTGCCCGTCCCCTAACCCTAACCCTAGCCCGAACCCTAACCCTAACCCTTCCCCGAAGCCTGACCCTCACCCGTCCCCTAATCCTAAGCCGTACGCTAACACTAACGCGCGCCCTCACACGCACGCTCCCCCTAAAGCGTTGCCGTACCCTCACCTGGACCCTAAACCGTCCCCGTCCCCTAACCCTAACCCTAGCCCGAACCCTAACCCTAACCCTTCCCCGAAGCCTGACCCTCACCCGTCCCCTAATCCTAAGCCGTACGCTAACACTAACCCGCGCCCTCACACGCACGCTCCCCCTAAAGCGTTGCCGTACCCTCACCTGGACCCTAAACCGTCCCCGTCCCCTAACCCTAACCCTAGCCCGAACCCTAACCCTAACCCTTCCCCGAAGCCTGACCCTCACCCGTCCCGTAATCCTAACCCGTATGCTAACACTAACCCGCGCCCTCACACGCACGCTCCCCCTAAAGCGTTGCCGTACCCTCACCTGGACCCTAAACGGTCCCCGTCCCCTAACGCTAACCCTAGACCGAACCCTAACCCTAACCCTTCCCCGAAGCCTGACCCTCACCCGTCCCCTAATCCTAAGCCGTACGCTAACACTAACCCGCGCCCTCACACGCACGCTCCCCCTAAAGCGTTGCCGTACCCTCACCTGGACCCTAAACCGTCCCCGTCCCCTAACCCTAACCCTAGCCCGAACCCTAACCCTAACACTTCCCCGAAGCCTGACCCTCACCCGTCCCCTAATCCTAACCCGTACGCTAACACTAACCCGCGCCCTCACACGCACGCTCCCCCTAAAGCGTTGCCGTACCCTCACCTGGACCCTAAACCGTCCCCGTCCCTTAACCCTAACCCTAGCCCGAACCCTAACCCTAACCCTTCCCCGAAGCCTGACCCTCACCCGTCCCCTAATCCTAACCCGTACGCTAACACTAACCCGCGCCCTCACACGCACGCTCCCCCTAAAGCGTTGCCGTACCCTCACCTGGACCCGAAACCGTCCCCGTCCCCTAACCCTAACCCTAGTCCGAACCCTAACCCTAACCCTTCCCCGAAGCCTGACCCTCACCCGTCCCCTAATCATAAGCCGTACGCTAACACTAACCCGCGCCCTCACACGCACGCTCCCCCTAAAACGTTGCCGTACCCTCACCTGGACCCTAAACCGTCCCCGTCCCCTAACCCTAACCCTAGCCCGAACCCTAACCCTAACCCTTCCCCGAAGCCTGACCCTCACCCGTCCCCTAATCCTAAGCCGTACGCTAACACTAACCCGCGCCCTCACACGCACGCTCCCCCTAAAGCGTTGCCGTACCCTCACCTGGACCCTAAACCGTCCCCGTCCCCTAACCCTAACCCTAGCCCGAACCCTAACCCTAACCCTTCCCCGAAGCCTGACCCTCACCCGTCCCCTAATCCTAACCCGGACTCTAACACTAACCCGCGCCCTCACACGCACGCTCCCCCTAAAGCGTTGCCGTACCCTCACCTGGACCCTAAACCGTCCCCGTCCCCTAACCCTAACCCTAGCCCGAACCCTAACCCTAACCCTTCCCAGAAGCCTGACCCTCACCCGTCCCCTAATCATAAGCCGTACGCTAACACTAACCCGCGCCCTCACACGCACGCTCCCCCTAAAGCGTTGCCGTACCCTCACCTGGACCCTAAACCGTGCCCGTCCCCTAACCCTAACCCTAGCCCGAACCCTAACCCTAACCCTTCCCCGAAGCCTGACCCTCACCCGTCCCCTAATCCTAAGCCGTACGCTAACACTAACGCGCGCCCTCACACGCACGCTCCCCCTAAAGCGTTGCCGTACCCTCACCTGGACCCTAAACCGTCCCCGTCCCCTAACCCTAACCCTAGCCCGAACCCTAACCCTAACCCTTCCCCGAAGCCTGACCCTCACCCGTCCCCTAATCCTAAGCCGTACGCTAACACTAACCCGCGCCCTCACACGCACGCTCCCCCTAAAGCGTTGCCGTACCCTCACCTGGACCCTAAACCGTCCCCGTCCCCTAACCCTAACCCTAGCCCGAACCCTAACCCTAACCCTTCCCCGAAGCCTGACCCTCACCCGTCCCCTAATCCTAACCCGGACGCTAACACTAACCCGCGCCCTCACACGCACGCTCCCCCTAAAGCGTTGCCGTACCCTCACCTGGACCCTAAACCGTCCCCGTCCCCTAACCCTAACCCTAGCCCGAACCCTAACCCTAACCCTTCCCCGAAGCCTGACCCTCACCCGTCCCCTAATCTTAACCCGTACGCTAACACTAACCCGCGCCCTCACACGCACGCTCCCCCTAAAGCGTTGCCGTACCCTCACCTGGACCCTAAACCGTCCCCGTCCCCTAACGCTAACCCTAGCCCGAACCCTAACCCTAACCCTTCCCCGAAGCCTGACCCTCACCCGTCCCCTAATCGTAACCCGTACGCTAACACTAACCCGCGCCCTCACACGCACGCTCCCCCTAAAGCGTTGCCGTACCCTCACCTGGACCCTAAACCGTCCCCGTCCCCTAACCCTAACCCTAGCCCGAACCCTAACCCTAACCCTTCCCCGAAGCCTGACCCTCACCCGTCCCCTAATCCTAACCCGTACGCTAACAATAACCCGCGCCCTCACACGCACGCTCCCCCTAAAGCGTTGCCGTACCCTCACCTGGACCCTAAACCGTCCCCGTCCCCTAACCCTAACCCTAGCCCGAACCCTAACCCTAACCCTTCCCCGAAGCCTGACCCTCACCCGTCCCCTAATCCTAACCCGTACGCTAACACTAACCCGCGCCCTCACAGGCACGCTCCCCTTAAAGAGTTGCCGTACCCTCACCTGGACCCTAAACCGTCCCCGTCCCCTAACCCTAACCCTAGCCCGAACCCTAACCCTAACCCTTCCCCGAAGCCTGACCCTCACCCGTCCCCTAATCCTAACCCGTACGCTAACACTAACCCGTGCCCTCACACGCACGCTCCCCCTAAAGCATTGCCGTACCCTCACCTGGTCCCTAAACCGTCCCCGTCCCCTAACCCTAACCCTAGCCCGAACCCTAACCCTAACCCTTCCCCGAAGCCTGACCCTCACCCGTCCCCTAATCCTAACCCGTACGCTAATACTAACCCGCGCCCTCACACGCACGCTCCCCCTAAAGTGTTGCCGTACCCTCACCTGGACCCTAAACCGTCCCCATCCCCTAACCCTAACCCTAGCCCGAACCCTAACTCTAACCCTTCCCCGAAGCCTGACCCTCACCCGTCCCCTAATCCTAAGCCGTACGCTAACACTAACGCGTGCCCTCACACGCACGCTCCCCCTAAAGCGTTGCCGTACCCTCACCTGGACCCTAAACCGTCCCTGTCCCCTAACCCTAACCCTAGCCCGAACCCTAACCCTAACCCTTCCCCGAAGCCTGACCCTCACCTGTCCCCTAATCCTAAGCCATACACTAACACTAACGCGCGCCGTCACACGCACGCTCCCCCTAAAGCGTTGCCGTACCCTCACCTGGACCCTAAACCGTCCCCGTCCCCTAACCCTAACCCTAGCCCGAACCCTAACCCTAACCCTTCCCCGAAGCCTGACCCTCACCCGTCCCCTAATCCTAAGCCGTACGCTAACACTAACCCGCGCCCTCACACGCACGCTCCCCCTAAAGCGTTGCCGTACCCTCACCTGGACCCTAAACCGTCCCCGTCCACTAACCCTAACCCTAGCCCGAACCCTAACCCTAACCCTTCCCCGAAGCCTGACCCTCACCCGTCCCCTAATCCTAACCCGTATGCTAACACTAACCCGCGTCCTCACACGCACGCTCCCCCTAAAGCGTTGCCGTACCCTCACCTGGACCCTAAACCGTCCCCGTCCCCTAACCCTAACCCTAGCCCGAACCCTAACCCTAACCCTTCCCCGAAGCCTGACCCTCACCCGTCCCCTAATCCTAACCCGTACGCTAACACTAACCCACGCCCTCACACGCACGCTCCCCCTAAAGCGTTGCCGTACCCTCACCTGGACCCGAAACCGTCCCCGTCCCCTAACCCTAACCCTAGCCCGAACCCTAACCCTAACCCTTCCCCGAAGCCTGACCCTCACCCGTCCCCTAATCCTAACCCGTACGCTAACACTAACCCGCGCCCTCACACGCACGCTCCCCCTAAAGCGTTGCCGTACCCTCACCTGGACCCGAAACCGTCCCCGTCCCCTAACCCTAACCCTAGCCCGAACCCTAACCCTAACCCTTCCCCGAAGCCTGACCCTCACCCGTCCCCTAATCCTAAGCCGTACGCTAACACTAACCCGCACCCTCACACGCACGCTCCCCCTAAAGCGTTGCCGTACCCTCACCTGGACCCTAAACCGTCCCCGTCCACTAACCCTAACCCTAGCCCGAACCCTAACCCTAACCCTTCCCCGAAGCCTGACCCTCACCCGTCCCCTAATCCTAACCTGTATGCTAACACTAACCCGCGCCCTCACACGCACGCTCCCCCTAAAGCGTTGCCGTACCCTCACCTGGACCCTAAACCGTGTCCGTCCCCTAACCCTAACCCTAGACCGAACCCTAACCCTAACACTTCCCCGAAGCCTGACCCTCACCCGTCCCCTAATCCTAAGCCGAACGCTAACACTAACCCGCGTCCTCACACGCACGCTCCCCCTAAAGCGTTGCCGTACCCTCACCTGAACCCTAAACCGTCCCCGTCCCCTAACCCTAACCCTAGCCCGAACCCTAACCCTAACCCTTCCCCGAAGCCTGACCCTCACCCGTCCCCTAATCCTAACCCGTACGCTAACACTAACCCGCGCCCTCACACGCACGCTCCCCCTAAAGCGTTCCCGTACCCTCACCTGGACCCTAAACCGTCCCCGTCCCCTAACCCTAACCCTAGCCCGAACCCTAACCCTAACCCTTCCCCGAAGCCTGACCCTCACCCGTCCCCTAATCCTAACCCGTACGCTAACACTAACCCGCGCCCTCACACGCACGCTCTCCCTAAAGCGTTGCCGTACCCTCACCTGGACCCGAAACCGTCCCCGTCCCCTAACCCTAACCCTAGCCCGAACCCTAACCCTAACCCTTCCCCGAAGCCTGACCCTCACCCGTCCCCTAATCCTAAGCCGTACGCTAACACTAACCCGCGCCCTCACACGCACGCTCCCCCTAAAGCGTTGCCGTACCCTCACCTGGACCCTAAACCGTCCCCGTCCCCTAACCCTAACCCTAGCCCGAACCCTAACCCTAACTCTTCCCCGAAGCCTGACCCTCACCCGTCCCCTAATCCTAAGCCGTACGCTAACACTAACCCGCGCCCTCACACGCACGCTCCCCCTAAAGCGTTGCCGTACCCTCACCTGGACCCTAAACCGTCCCCGTCCCCTAACCCTAACCCTAGCCCGAACCCTAACCCTAACCCTTCCCCGAAGCCTGACCCTCACCCGTCCCCTAATCTTAACCCGTACGCTAACACTAACCCGCGCCCTCACACGCACGCTCCCCCTAAAGCGTTGCCGTACCCTCACCTGGACCCTAAACCGTCCCCGTCCCCTAACCCTAACCCTAGCCCGAACCCTAACCCTAACCCTTCCCCGAAGCCTGACCCTCACCCGTCCCCTAATCCTAAGCCGTACGCTAACACTAATGCGCGCCCTCACACGCACGCTCCCCCTAAAGCGTTGCCGTACCCTCACCTGGACCCTAAACCTTCCCCGTCCCCTAAACCTAACCCTAGCCCGAACCCTAACCCTAACCCTTCCCCGAAGCCTGACCCTCACCCGTCCCCTAATCCTAAGCCGTACGCTAACACTAACCCGCGCCCTCACACGCACGCTCCCCCTAAAGCGTTGCCGTACCCTCACCTGGACCCTAAACCGTCCCCGTCCCCTAACCCTAACCCTAGCCCGAACCCTAACCCTAACCCTTCCCCGAAACCTGACCCTCACCCGTCCTCTAATCCTAACCCGGACGCTAACACTAACCCGCGCCCTCACACGCACGCTCCCCCTAAAGCGTTGCCGTACCCTCACCTGGACACTAAACCGTCCCCGTCCGTAACCCTAACCCTAGCCCGAACCCTAACCCTAACCCTTCCCCGAAGCCTGACCCTCACCCGTCCCCTAATCTTAACCCGTACGCTAACACTAACCCGCGCCATCACACGCACGCTCCCCCTAAAGCGTTGCCGTACCCTCACCTGGACCCTAAACCGTCCCCGTCCCCTAACCCTAACCCTAGCCCGAACCCTAACCATAACCCTTCCCCGAAGCCTGACCCTCACCCGTCCCGTAATCCTAACCCGTATGCTAACACTAACCCGCGCCCTCACACGCACGCTCCCCCTAAAGCGTTGCCGTACCCTCACCTGGACCCTAAACCGTCCCCGTCCCCTAACCCTAACCCTAGACCGAACCCTAACCCTAACCCTTCCCCGAAGCCTGACCCTCACCCGTCCCCTAATCGTAACCCGTACGCTAACACTAACCCACGCCCTCACACGCACGCTCCCCCTAAAGCGTTGCCGTACCCTCACCTGGACCCGAAACCGTCCCCATCCCCTAACCCTAACCCTAGCCCGAACCCTAACCCTAACCCTTCCCCGAAGCCTGACCCTCACCCGTCCCCTAATCCTAAGCCGTACGCTAACACTAACCCGCGCCCTCACACGCACGCTCCCCCTAAAGCGTTGCCGTACCCTCACCTGGACCCTAAACCGTCCCCGTCCACTAACCCTAACCCTAGCCCGAACCCTAACCCTAACCCTTCCCCGAAGCCTGACCCTCACCCGTCCCCTAATCCTAACCCGTATGCTAACACTAACCCGCGCCCTCACACGCACGCTCCCCCTAAAGCGTTGCCGTACCCTCACCTGGACCCTAAACCGTCCCCGTCCCCTAACCCTAACCCTAGCCCGAACCCTAACCCTAACCCTTCCCCGAAGCCTGACCCTCACCCGTCCCCTAATCCTAACCCGTACGCTAACACTAACCCGCGCCCTCACACGCACGCTCCCCCTAAAGCGTTGCCGTACCCTCACCTGGACCCGAAACCGTCCCCGTCCCCTAACCCTAACCCTAGCCCGAACCCTAACCCTAACTCTTCCCCGAAGCCTGACCCTCACCCGTCCCCTAATCCTAACCCGTATGCTAACACTAACCCGCGCCCTCACACGCACGCTCCCCCTAAAGCGTTGCCGTACCCTCACCTGGACCCTAAACCGTCCCCGTCCACTAACCCTAACCCTAGCCCGAACCCTAACCCTAACCCTTCCCCGAAGCCTGACCCTCACCCGTCCCCTAATCCTAACCCGTATGCTAACACTAACCCGCGCCCTCACACGCACGCTCCCCCTAAAGCGTTGCCGTACCCTCACCTGGACCCTAAACCGTGCCCGTCCCCTAACCCTAACCCTAGACCGAACCCTAACCCTAACCCTTCCCCGAAGCCTGACCCTCACCCGTCCCCTAATCCTAAGCCGAACGCTAACACTAACCCGCGTCCTCACACGCACGCTCCCCCTAAAGCGTTGCCGTACCCTCACCTGAACCCTAAACCGTCCCCGTCCCCTAACCCTAACACTAGCCCGAACCCTAACCCTAACCCTTCCCCGAAGCCTGACCCTCACCCGTCCCCTAATCCTAACCCGTACGCTAACACTAACCCGCGCCCTCACACGCACGCTCCCCCTAAAGCGTTCCCGTACCCTCACCTGGACCCTAAACCGTCCCCGTCCCCTAACCCTAACCCTAGCCCGAACCCTAACCCTAACCCTTCCCCGAAGCCTGACCCTCACCCGTCCCCTAATCCTAACCCGTACGCTAACACTAACCCGCGCCCTCACACGCACGCTCCCCCTAAAGCGTTGCCGTACCCTCACCTGGACCCGAAACCGTCCCCGTCCCCTAACCCTAACCCTAGCCCGAACCCTAACCCTAACCCTTCCCCGAAGCCTGACCCTCACCCGTCCCCTAATCCTAAGCCGTACGCTAACACTAACCCGCGCCCTCACACGCACGCTCCCCCTAAAGCATTGCCGTACCCTCACCTGGACCCTAAACCGTCCCCGTCCCCTAACCCTAACCCTAGCCCGAACCCTAACCCTAACCCTTCCCCGAAGCCTGACCCTCACCCGTCCCCTAATCCTAAGCCGTACGCTAACACTAACCCGCGCCCTCACACGCACGCTCCCCCTAAAGCGTTGCCGTACCCTCACCTGGACCCTAAACCGTCCCCGTCCCCTAACCCTAACCCTAGCCCGAACCCTAACCCTAACCCTTCCCAGAAGCCTGACCCTCACCCGTCCCCTAATCTTAACCCGTACGCTAACACTAACCCGCGCCCTCACACGCACGCTCCCCCTAAAGCGTTGCCATACCCTCACCTGGACCCTAAACCGTCCCCGTCCCCTAACCCTAACCCTAGCCCGAACCCTAACCCTAACCCTTCCCCGAAGCCTGACCCTCACCCGTCCCCTAATCTTAACCCGTACGCTAACACTAACCCGCGCCATCACACGCACGCTCCCCCTAAAGCGTTGCCGTACCCTCACCTGGACCCTAAACCGTCCCCGTCCCCTAACCCTAACCCTAGCCCGAACCCTAACCATAACCCTTCCCCGAAGCCTGACCCTCACCCGTCCCGTAATCCTAACCCGTATGCTAACACTAACCCGCGCCCTCACACGCACGCTCCCCCTAAAGCGTTGCCGTACCCTCACCTGGACCGTAAACCGTCCCCGTCCCCTAACCCTAACCCTAGACCGAACCCTAACCCTAACCCTTCCCCGAAGCCTGACCCTCACCCGTCCCCTAATCCTAACCCGTACGCTAACACTAACCCACGCCCTCACACGCACGCTCCCCCTAAAGCGTTGCCGTACCCTCACCTGGACCCGAAACCGTCCCCGTCCCCTAACCCTAGCCCGAACCCTAACCCTAACCCTTCCCCGAAGCCTGACCCTCACCCGTCCCCTAATCCTAAGCCGTACGCTAACACTAACCCGCGCCCTCACACGCACGCTCCCCCTAAAGCGTTGCCGTACCCTCACCTGGACCCTAAACCGTCCCCGTCCACTAACCCTAACCCTAGCCCGAACCCTAACCCTAACCCTTCCCCGAAGCCTGACCCTCACCCGTCCCCTAATCCTAACCCGTATGCTAACACTAACCCGCGCCCTCACACGCACGCTCCCCCTAAAGCGTTGCCGTACCCTCACCTGGACCCTAAACCGTCCCCGTCCCCTAACCCTAACCCTAGCCCGAACCCTAACCCTAACCCTTCCCCGAAGCCTGACCCTCACCCGTCCCCTAATCCTAACCCGTACGCTAACACTAACCCGCGCCCTCACACGCACGCTCCCCCTAAAGCGTTGCCGTACCCTCACCTGGACCTGAAACCGTCCCCGTCCCCTAACCCTAACCCTAGCCCGAACCCTAACCCTAACCCTTCCCCGAAGCCTGACCCTCACCCGTCCCCTAATCCTAACCCGTACGCTAACACTAACCCGCGCCCTCACACGCACGCTCCCCCTAAAGCGTTGCCGTACCCTCACCTGGACCCTAAACCGTCCCCGTCCACTAACCCTAACCCTAGCCCGAACCCTAACCCTAACCCTTCCCCGAAGCCTGACCCTCACCCGTCCCCTAATCCTAACCCGTACGCTAACACTAACCCGCACCCTCACACGCACGCTCCCCCTAAAGCGTTGCCGTACCCTCACCTGGACCCTAAACCGTCCCCGTCCCCTAACCCTAACCCTAGCCCGAACCCTAACCATAACCCTTCCCCGAAGCCTGACCCTCACCCGTCCCGTAATCCTAACCCGTATGCTAACACTAACCCGCGCCCTCACACGCACGCTCCCCCTAAAGCGTTGCCGTACCCTCACCTGGACCGTAAACCGTCCCCGTCCCCTAACCCTAACCCTAGACCGAACCCTAACCCTAACCCTTCCCCGAAGCCTGACCCTCACCCGTCCCCTAATCCTAACCCGTACGCTAACACTAACCCACGCCCTCACACGCACGCTCCCCCTAAAGCGTTGCCGTACCCTCACCTGGACCCGAAACCGTCCCCGTCCCCTAACCCTAGCCCGAACCCTAACCCTAACCCTTCCCCGAAGCCTGACCCTCACCCGTCCCCTAATCCTAAGCCGTACGCTAACACTAACCCGCGCCCTCACACGCACGCTCCCCCTAAAGCGTTGCCGTACCCTCACCTGGACCCTAAACCGTCCCCGTCCACTAACCCTAACCCTAGCCCGAACCCTAACCCTAACCCTTCCCCGAAGCCTGACCCTCACCCGTCCCCTAATCCTAACCCGTATGCTAACACTAACCCGCGCCCTCACACGCACGCTCCCCCTAAAGCGTTGCCGTACCCTCACCTGGACCCTAAACCGTCCCCGTCCCCTAACCCTAACCCTAGCCCGAACCCTAACCCTAACCCTTCCCCGAAGCCTGACCCTCACCCGTCCCCTAATCCTAACCCGTACGCTAACACTAACCCGCGCCCTCACACGCACGCTCCCCCTAAAGCGTTGCCGTACCCTCACCTGGACCTGAAACCGTCCCCGTCCCCTAACCCTAACCCTAGCCCGAACCCTAACCCTAACCCTTCCCCGAAGCCTGACCCTCACCCGTCCCCTAATCCTAACCCGTACGCTAACACTAACCCGCGCCCTCACACGCACGCTCCCCCTAAAGCGTTGCCGTACCCTCACCTGGACCCTAAACCGTCCCCGTCCACTAACCCTAACCCTAGCCCGAACCCTAACCCTAACCCTTCCCCGAAGCCTGACCCTCACCCGTCCCCTAATCCTAACCCGTACGCTAACACTAACCCGCACCCTCACACGCACGCTCCCCCTAAAGCGTTGCCGTACCCTCACCTGGACCCTAAACCGTGCCCGTCCCCTAACCCTAACCCTAGACCGAACCCTAAACCTAACCCTTCCCCGAAGCCTGACCCTCACCCGTCCCCTAATCCTAAGCCGAACGCTAACACTAACCCGCGCCCTCACACGCACGCTCCCCCTAAAGCGTTGCCGTACCCTCACCTGGACCCTAAACCGTCCCCGTCCCCTAACCCTAACCCTAGCCCGAACCCTAACCCTAACTCTTCCCCGAAGCCTGACCCTCACCCGTCCCCTAATCCTAACCCGTACGCTAACACTAACCCGCGCCCTCACACGCACGCTCCCCCTAAAGCGTTGCCGTACCCTCACCTGGACCCTAAACCGTCCCCGTCCCCTAACCCTAACCCTAGCCCGAACCCTAACCCTAACCCTTCCCCGAAGCCTGACCCTCACCCGTCCCCTAATCCTAACCCGTACGCTAACACTAACCCGCGCCCTCACACGCACGCTCCCCCTAAAGCGTTGCCGTACCCTCACCTGGACCCGAAACCGTCCCCGTCCCCTAACCCTAACCCTAGCCCGAACCCTAACCCTAACCCTTCCCCGAAGCCTGACCCTCACCCGTCCCCTAATCCTAAGCCGTACGCTAACACTAACCCGCGCCCTCACACGCACGCTCCCCCTAAAGCGTTGCCGTACCCTCACCTGGACCCGAAACCGTCCCCGTCCCCTAACCCTAACCCTAGCCCGAACCCTAACCCTAACCCTTCCCCGAAGCCTGACCCTCACCCGTCCCCTAATCTTAACCCGTACGCTAACACTAACCCGCGCCCTCACACGTACGCTCCCTCTAAAGCGTTGCCGTACCCTCACCTGGACCCCAAACCGTCCCCGTCCCCTAAACCTAACCCTAGCCCGAACCCTAACCCTAACCCTTCCCCGAAGCCTGACCCTCACACGTCCCCTAATCCTAAGCCGTACGCTAACACTAACGCGCGCCCTCACACGCACGTTCCCCCTAAAGCGTTGCCGTACCCTCACCTGGACCCTAAACCGTCCCCTAACCCTAACCCTAACCCTAGCCCGAACCCTAACCCTAACCCTTCCCCGAAGCCTGACCCTCACCCGTGCCCTAATCCTAAGCCGTACGCTAACACTAACCCGCGCCCTCACACGCACGCTCCCCCTAAAGCGTTGCCGTACCCTCACCTGGACCCTAAACCGTCCCCGTCCCCTAACCCTAACCCTAGCCCGAACCCTAACTCTAACCCTTCCCCGAAGCCTGACCCTCACCCGTCCCCTAATCCTAACCCGTACGCTAACACTAACCCCTGCCCTCACACGCACGCTCCCCCTAAAGCGTTCCCGTACCCTCACCTGGACCCTAAACCGTCCCCGTCCCCTAACCCTAACCCTAGCCCGAACCCTAACCCTAACCCTTCCCCGAAGCCTGACCCTCACCCGTCCCCTAATCCTAACCCGTACGCTAACACTAACCCGCGCCCTCACACGCACGCTCCCCCTAAAGCGTTGCCGTACCCTCACCTGGACCCGAAACCGTCCCCGTCCCCTAACCCTAACCCTAGCCCGAACCCTAACCCTAACCCTTCCCCGAAGCCTGACCCTCACCCGTCCCCTAATCCTAAGCAGTACGCTAACACTAACCCGCGCCCTCACATGCACGCTCCCCCTAAAGCGTTGCCGTACCCTCACCTGGACCCTAAACCATCCCCGTCCCCTAACCCTAACCCTAGCCCGAACCCTAACCCTAACCCTTCCCCGAAGCCTGACCCTCACCGGTCCCCTAATCCTAAGCCGTACGCTAACACTAACCCGCGCCCTCACACGCACGCTCCCCCTAAAGCGTTGCCGTACCCTCACCTGGACCCTAAACCGTCCCCGTCCACTAACCCTAACCCTAGCCCGAACCCTAACCCTAACCCTTCCCCGAAGCCTGACCCTCACCCGTCCCCTAATCCTAACCCGTATGCTAACACTAACCCGCGCCCTCACACGCACGCTCCCCCTAAAGCGTTGCCGTACCCTCACCTGGACCCTAAACCGTGCCCGTCCCCTAACCCTAACCCTAGACCGAACCCTAAACCTAACCCTTCCCCGAAGCCTGACCCTCACCCGTCCCCTAATCCTAAGCCGAACGCTAACACTAACCCGCGCCCTCACACGCACGCTCCCCCTAAAGCGTTGCCGTACCCTCACCTGGACCCTAAACCGTCCCCGTCCCCTAACCCTAACCCTAGCCCGAACCCTAACCCTAACTCTTCCCCGAAGCCTGACCCTCACCCGTCCCCTAATCCTAACCCGTACGCTAACACTAACCCGCGCCCTCACACGCACGCTCCCCCTAAAGCGTTCCCGTACCCTCACCTGGACCCTAAACCGTCCCCGTCCCCTAACCCTAACCCTAGCCCGAACCCTAACCCTAACCCTTCCCCGAAGCCTGACCCTCACCCGTCCCCTAATCCTAACCCGTACGCTAACACTAACCCGCGCCCTCACACGCACGCTCCCCCTAAAGCGTTGCCGTACCCTCACCTGGACCCGAAACCGTCCCCGTCCCCTAACCCTAACTCTAGCCAGAACCCTAACCCTAACCCTTCCCCGAAGCCTGACCCTCACCCGTCCCCTAATCCTAAGCCGTACGCTAACACTAACCCGCGCCCTCACACGCACGCTCCCCCTAAAGCGTTTCCGTACCCTCACCTGGACCCGAAACCGTCCCCGTCCCCTAACCCTAACCCTAGCCCGAACCCTAACCCTAACCCTTCCCCGAAGCCTGACCCTCACCCGTCCCCTAATCTTAACCCGTACGCTAACACTAACCCGCGCCCTCACACGTACGCTCCCTCTAAAGCGTTGCCGTACCCTCACCTGGACCCTAAACCGTCCCCGTCCCCTAACCCTAACCCTAGCCCGAACCCTAACCCTAACCCTTCCCCGAAGCCTGACCCTCACCCGTCCCCTAATCCTAACCCGTACGCTAACACTAACCCGCGCCCTCACACGCACGCTCCCCCTAAAGCGTTGCCGTACCCTCACCTGGACCCGAAACCGTCCCCGTCCCCTAACCCTAACCCTAGCCAGAACCCTAACCCTAACCCTTCCCCGAAGCCTGACCCTCACCCGTCCCCTAATCCTAAGCCGTACGCTAACACTAACCCGCGCCCTCACACGCACGCTCCCCCTAAAGCGTTTCCGTACCCTCACCTGGACCCGAAACCGTCCCCGTCCCCTAACCCTAACCCTAGCCCGAACCCTAACCCTAACCCTTCCCCGAAGCCTGACCCTCACCCGTCCCCTAATCTTAACCCGTACGCTAACACTAACCCGCGCCCTCACACGTACGCTCCCTCTAAAGCGTTGCCGTACCCTCACCTGGACCCCAAACCGTCCCCGTCCCCTAAACCTAACCCTAGCCCGAACCCTAACCCTAACCCTTCCCCGAAGCCTGACCCTCACCCGTCCCCTAATCCTAAGCCGTACGCTAACACTAACCCGTGCCCTCACACGCACGCTCCCCCTAAAGCGTTGCCGTACCCTCACCTGGACCCTAAACCGTCCCCGTCCCCTAACCCTAACCCTAGCCTGAACCCTAACTCTAACCCTTCCCCGAAGCCTGACCCTCACCCGTCCCGTAATCCTAACCCGGACGCTAACACTAACCCGCGCCCTCACACGCACGCTCCCCCTAAAGCGTTGCCGTACCCTCACCTGGACCCTAAACCGTCCCCGTCCACTAACCCTAACCCTAGCCCGAACCCTAACCCTAACCCTTCCCCGAAGCCTGACCCTCACCCGTCCCCTAATCCTAACCCGTATGCTAACACTAACCCGCGCCCTCACACGCACGCTCCCCCTAAAGCGTTGCCGTACCCTCTCCTGGACCCTAAACCGTGCCCGTCCCCTAACCCTAACCCTAGACCGAACCCTAAACCTAACCCTTCCCCGAAGCCTGACCCTCACCCGTCCCCTAATCCTAAGCCGAACGCTAACACTAACCCGCGCCCTCACACGCACGCTCCCCCTAAAGCGTTGCCGTACCCTCACCTGGACCCTAAACCGTCCCCGTCCCCTAACCCTAACCCTAGCCCGAACCCTAACCCTAACTCTTCCCCGAAGCCTGACCCTCACCCGTCCCCTAATCCTAACCCGTACGCTAACACTAACCCGCGCCCTCACACGCACGCTCCCCCTAAAGCGTTCCCGTACCCTCACCTGGACCCTAAACCGTCCCCGTCCCCTAACCCTAACCCTAGCCCGAACCCTAACCCTAACCCTTCCCCGAAGCCTGACCCTCACCCGTCCCCTAATCCTAACCCGTACGCTAACACTAACCCGCGCCCTCACACGCACGCTCCCCCTAAAGCGTTGCCGTACCCTCACCTGGACCCGAAACCGTCCCCGTCCCCTAACCCTAACCCTAGCCCGAACCCTAACCCTAACCCTTCCCCGAAGCCTGACCCTCACCCGTCCGCTAATCTTAACCCGTACGCTAACACTAACCCGCGCCCTCACACGCACGCTCCCCCTAAAGCGTTGCCGTACCCTCACCTGGACCCTAAACCGTCCCCGTCCCCTAACCCTAACCCTAGCCCGAACCCTAACCCTAACCCTTCCCCGAAGCCTGACCCTCACCCGTCCCCTAATCCTAAGCCGTACGCTAACACTAACGCGCGCCCTCACACGCACGCTCCCCCTAAAGCGTTGCCGTACCCTCACCTGGACCCTAAACCGTCCCCTAACCCTAACCCTAACGCTAGCCCGAACCCTAACCCTAACCCTTCCCCGAAGCCTGACACTCACCCGTGCCCTAATCCTAAGCCGTACGCTAACACTAACCCGCGCCCTCACACGCACGCTCCCCCTAAAGCGTTGCCGTACCCTCACCTGGACCCTAAACCGTCCCCGTCCCCTAACCCTAACCCTAGCCCGAACCCTAACCCTAACCCTTCCCCGAAGCCTGACCCTCACCCGTCCCCTAATCCTAACCCGGACGCTAACACTAACCCGCGCCCTCACACGCACGCTCCCCCTAAAGCGTTGCCGTACCCTCACCTGGACACTAAACCGTCCCCGTCCGTAACCCTAACCCTAGCCCGAACCCTAACCCTAACCCTTCCCCGAAGCCTGACCCTCACCCGTCCCCTAATCTTAACCCGTACGCTAACACTAACCCGCGCCCTCACACGCACGCTCCCCCTAAAGCGTTGCCGTACCCTCACCTGGACCCTAAACCGTCCCCGTCCCCTAACCCTAACCCTAGCCCGAACCCTAACCCTAACACTTCCCCGAAGCCTGACCCTCACCCGTCCCATAATCCTAACCCCTATGCTAACACTAACCCGCGCCCTCACACGCACGCTCCCCCTAAAGCGTTGACGTACCCTCACCTGGACCCTAAACGGTCCCCGTCCCCTAACCCTAACCCTAGACCGAACCCTAACCCTAACCCTTCCCCGAAGCCTGACCCTCACCCGTCCCCTAATCCTAAGCCGTACGCTAACACTAACCCGCGCCCTCACACGCACGCTCCCCCTAAAGCGTTGCCGTACCCTCACCTGGACCCTAAACCCTCCCCGTCCCCTAACCCTAACCCTAGCCCGAACCCTAACCCTAACTCTTCCCCGAAGCCTGACCCTCACCCGTCCCCTAATCCTAACCCGTACGCTAACACTAACCCACGTCCTCACACGCACGCTCCCCCTAAAGCGTTGCCGTACCCTCACCTGGACCCTAAACCGTCCCCGTCCCCTAACCCTAACCCTAGCCCGAACCCTAACCCTAACCCTTCCCCGAAGCCTGACCCTCACCCGTCCCCTAATCCTAACCCGTACGCTAACACTAACCCGCGCCCTCACACGCACGCTCCCCCTAAAGCGTTGCCGTACCCTCAACTGGACCCTAAACCGTCCCCGTCCCCTAACCCTAACCCTAGCCCGAACCCTAACCCTAACCCTTCCCCGAAGCCTGACCCTCACCCGTCCCCTAATCCTAACCCGTACGCTAACACTAACCCGCGCCCTCACACGCATGCTCCCCCTAAAGCGTTGCCGTACCCTCACCTGGACCCGAAACCGTCCCCGTCCCCTAACCCTAACCCTAGCCCGAACTCTAACCCTAACCCTTCCCCGAAGCCTGACCCTCACCCATCCCCTAATCCTAACCCGTACGCTAACACTAACCCGCGCCCTCACACGCACGCTCCCCCTAAAGCGTTGCCGTACCCTCACCTGGACCCTAAACCGTCCCCGTCCACTAACCCTAACCCTAGCCCGAACCCTAACCCTAACCCTTCCCCGAAGCCTGACCCTCACCCGTCCCCTAATCCTAACCCGTATGCTAACACTAACCCGCGCCCTCACACGCACGCTCCCCCTAAAGCGTTGCCCTACCCTCACCTGGACCCTAAACCGTGCCCGTCCCCTAACCCTAACCCTAGACCGAACCCTAAACCTAACCCTTCCCCGAAGCCTGACCCTCACCCGTCCCCTAATCCTAAGCCGAACGCTAACACTAACCCGCGCCCTCACACGCACGCTCCCCCTAAAGCGTTGCCGTACCCTCACCTGGACCCTAAACCGTCCCCGTCCCCTAACCCTAACCCTAGCCCGAACCCTAACCCTAACCCTTCCCCGAAGCCTGACCCTCACCCGTCCCCTAATCCTAACCCGTACGCTAACACTAACCCGCGCCCTCACACGCACGCTCCCCCTAAAGCGTTGCCGTACCCTCACCTGGACCCTAAACCGTCCCCGTCCCCTAACCCTAACCCTAGCCCGAACCCTAACCCTAACCCTTCCCCGAAGCCTGACCCTCACCCGTCCCCTAATCCTAACCCGTACGCTAACACTAACCCGCGCCCTCACACGCACGCTCCCCCTAAAGCGTTGCCGTACCCTCACCTGGACCCGAAACCAACCCCGTCCCCTAACCCTAACCCTAGCCCGAACCCTAACCCTAACCCTTCCCCGAAGCCTGACCCTCACCCGTCCCCTAATCCTAAGCCGTACGATAACACTAACCCGCGCCCTCACACGCACGCTCCCCCTAAAGCGTTGCCGTACCCTCACCTGGACCCTAAACCGTCCCCGTCCCCTAACCCTAACCCTAGCCCGAACCCTAACCCTAACCCTTCCCCGAAGCCTGACCCTCACCCGTCCCCTAATCCTAAGCCGTACGCTAACACTAACCCGCGCCCTCACACACACGCTCCCCCTAAAGCGTTGCCGTACCCTCACCTGGACCCTAAACCGTCCCCGTCCCCTAACCCTAACCCTAGCCCGAACCCTAACCCTAACCCTTCCCCGAAGCCTGACCCTCACCCGTCCCCTAATCTTAACCCGTACGCTAACACTAACCCGCGCCCTCACACGCACGCTCCCCCTAAAGCGTTGCCGTACCCTCACCTGGACCCTAAACCGTCCCCGTCCCCTAACCCTAACCCTAGCCCGAACCCTAACCCTAACCCTTCCCCGAAGCCTGACCCTCACCCGTCCCCTAATCCTAAGCCGTACGCTAACACTAACGCGCGCCCTCACACGCACGCTCCCCCTAAAGCGTTGCCGTACCCTCACCTGGACCCTAAACCGTCCCCTAACCCTAACCCTAACCCTAGCCCGAACCCTAACCCTAACCCTTCCCCGAAGCCTGACCCTCACCCGTGCCCTAATCCTAAGCCGTACGCTAACACTAACCCGCGCCCTCACACGCACGCTCCCCCTAAAGCGTTGCCGTACCCTCACCTGGACCCTAAACCGTGCCCGTCCCCTAACCCTAAACCTAGACCGAACCCTAACCCTAACCCTTCCCCGAAGCCTGACCCTCACCCGTCCCCTAATCCTAAGCCGAACGCTAACACTAACCCGCGTCCTCACACGCACGCTCCCCCTAAAGCGTTGCCGTACCCTCACCTGAACCCTAAACCGTCCCCGTCCCCTAACCCTAACCCTAGCCCGAACCCTAACCCTAACCCTTCCCCGAAGCCTGACCCTCACCCGTCCCCTAATCCTAACCCGTACGCTAACACTAACCCGCGCCCTCACACGCACGCTCCCCCTAAAGCGTTCCCGTACCCTCACCTGGACCCTAAACCGTCCCCGTCCCCTAACCCTAACCCTAGCCCGAACACTAACCCTAACCCTTCCCCGAAGCCTGACCCTCACCCGTCCCCTAATCCTAACCCGTACGCTAACACTAACCCGCGCCCTCACACGCACGCTCCCCCTAAAGCGTTGCCGTACCCTCACCTGGACCCGAAACCGTCCCCGTCCCCTAACCCTAACCCTAGCCCGAACCCTAACCCTAACCCTTCCCCGAAGCCTGACCCTCACCCGTCCCCTAATCCTAAGCCGTGCGCTAACACTAACCCGCGCCCTCACACGCACGCTCCCCCTAAAGCGTTGCCGTACCCTCACCTGGACCCTAAACCGTCCCCGTCCCCTAACCCTAACCCTAGCCCGAACCCTAACCCTAACCCTTCCCCGAAGCCTGACCCTCACCCGTCCCCTAATCCTAAGCCGTACGCTAACACTAACCCGCGCCCTCACACGCACGCTCCCCCTAAAGCGTTGCCGTACCCTCACCTGGACCCTAAACTGTCCCCGTCCCCTAACCCTAACCCTAGCCAGAACCCTAACCCTAACCCTTCCCCGAAGCCTGACCCTCACCCGTCCCCTAATCTTAACCCGTACGCTAACACTAACCCGCGCCCTCACATGCACGCTCCCCCTAAAGCGTTGCCGTACCCTCACCTGGACCCTAAACCGTCCCCGTCCCCTAACCCTAACCCTAGCCCGAACCCTAACCCTAACCCTTCCCCGAAGCCTGACCCTCACCCGTCCCCTAATCCTAAGCCGTACGCTAACACTAATGCGCGCCCTCACACGCACGCTCCCCCTAAAGCGTTGCCGTACCCTCACCTGGACCCTAAACCGTCCCCGTCCCCTAACCCTAACCCTAGCCCGAACCCTAACCCTAACCCTTCCCCGAAGCCTGACCCTCACCCGTCCCCTAATGCTAAGCCGTACGCTAACACTAACCCGCGCCCTCACACGCACGCTCCCCCTAAAGCGTTGCCGTACCCTCACCTGGACCCTAAACCGTCCCCGTCCCCTAACCCTAACCCTAGCCCGAACCCTAACCCTAACCCTTCCCCGAAACCTGACCCTCACCCGTCCCCTAATCCTAACCCGGACGCTAACACTAACCCGCGCCCTCACACGCACGCTCCCCCTAAAGCGTTGCCGTACCCTCACCTGGACCCTAAACCGTCCCCGTCCCCTAACCCTAACCCTAGCCCGAACCCTAACCCTAACTCTTCCCCGAAGCCTGACCCTCACCCGGCCCCTAATCCTAACCCGTACGCTAACACTAACCCGCGCCCTCACACGCACGCTCCCCCTAAAGCGTTCCCGTACCCTCACCTGGACCCTAAACCGTCCCCGTCCCCTAACCCTAACCCTAGCCCGAACCCTAACCCTAACCCTTCCCCGAAGCCTGACCCTCACCCGTCCCCTAATCCTAAGCCGTACGCTAACACTAATGCGCGCCCTCACACGCACGCTCCCCCTAAAGCGTTGCCGTACCCTCACCTGGACCCGAAACCGTCCCCGTCCCCTAACCCTAACCCTAGCCCGAACCCTAACCCTAACCCTTCCCCGAAGCCTGACCCTCACCCATCCCCTAATCTTAACCCGTACGCTAACACTAACCCGCGCCCTCACACGCACGCTCCCCCTAAAGCGTTGCCGTACCCTCACCTGGACCCTAAACCGTCCCCGTCCCCTAACCCTAACCCTAGCCCGAACCCTAACCCTAACTCTTCCCCGAAGCCTGACCCTCACCCGTCCCCTAATCCTAAGCCGTACGCTAACACTAACCCGCGCCCTCACACGCACGCTCCCTCTAAAGCGTTGCCGTACCCTCACCTGGACCCTAAACCGTCCCCGTCCCCTAACCCTAACCCTAGCCCGAACCCTAACCCTAACCCTTTCCCGAAGCCTGACCCTCACCCGTCCCCTAATCCTAAGCCGTACGCTAACACTAACCCGCGCCCACACACGCACGCTCCCCCTAAAGCGTTGCCGTACCCTCACCTGGACCCGAAACCGTCCCCGTCCCCTAACCCTAACCCTAGCCCGAACCCTAACCCTAACCCTTCCCCGAAGCCTGACCCTCACCCGTGCCCTAATCCTAAGCCGTACGCTAACACTAACCCGCGCCCTCACACGCACGCTCCCCCTAAAGCGTTGCCGTACCCTCACCTGGACCCTAAACCGTCCCCGTCCCCTAACCCTAACCCTAGCCCGAACCCTAACCCTAACCCTTCCCCGAAGCCTGACCCTCACCCGTCCCCTAATCCTAACCCGGACGCTAACACTAACCCGCGCCCTCACACGCACGCTCCCCCTAAAGCGTTGCCGTACCCTCACCTGGACCCTAAACCGTCCCCGTCCCCTAACCCTAACCCTAGCCCGAACCCTAACCCTAACCCTTCCCCGAAGCCTGACTCTCACCCATCCCCTAATCCTAACCCGTACGCTAACACTAACCCGCGCCCTCACACGCACGCTCCCCCTAAAGCGTTGCCGTACCCTCACCTGGACCCGAAACCGTCCCCGTCCCCTAATCCTAACCCTAGCCCGAACCCTAACCCTAACCCTTCCCCGAAGCCTGACCCTCATCCGTCCCCTAATCCTAACCCGTACGCTAACACTAACCCGCGCCCTCACACGCACGCTCCCCCTAAAGCATTGCCGTACCCTCACCTGGACCCTAAACCGTCCCCGTCCCCTAAGCCTAAACCTAGCCCGAACCCTAACCCTAACCCTTCCCCGAAGCCTGACCCTCACCCGTCCCCTAATCCTAACCCGTACGCTAACACTAACCCGCGCCCTCACATGCACGCTCCCCCTAAAGCGTTGTCGTACCCTCACCTGGACCCTAAACCGTCCCCGTCCCCTAACCCTAACCCTAGCCCGAACCCTAACCCTAACCCTTCCCCGAAGCCTGACCCTCACCCGTCCCCTAATCCTAACCCGTACGCTAACACTAACCCGCGCCCTCACACGAACGCTCCCCCTAAAACGCTGCCGTACCCTCACCTGGACCCGAAACCGTCCCCGTCCCCTAACCCTAACCCTAGCGCGAACCCTAACCCTAACCCTTCCCCGAAGCCTGACCCTCACCCGTCCCCTAATCCTAACCCGTACGCTAACACTAACCCGCGCCCTCACACGCACGCTCCCCCTAAAGCGCTGCCGTACCCTCACCTGGACCCTAAACCGTCCCCGTCCCCTAACCCTAACCCTAGCCCGAACCCTAACCCTAACCCTTCCCCGAAGCCTGACCCTCACCCGTCCCCTAATCCTAACCCGTACGCTAACACTAACGCGCGCCCTCACACGCACGCTCCCCCTAAAGCGTTGCCGTACCCTCACCTGGACCCTAAACCGTCCCCGTCCCCTAACCCTAACCCTAGCCCGAACCCTAACCCTAACCCTTCCCCGAAGCCTGACCCTCACCCGTACCCTAATCCTAACCCGTACGCTAACACTAACCCGCGCCCTCACACGCACGCTCCCCCTAAAGCGTTGTCGTACCCTCACCTGGACCCTAAACCGTCCCCGTCCCCTAACCCTAACCCTTCCCCGAAGCCTGACCCTCACCCGTCCCCTAATCCTAACCCGTACGCTAACACTAACCCGCGCCCTCACACGCACGCTCCCCCTAAAGCATTGCCGTACCCTCACCTGGACCCTAAACCGTCCCTGTCCCCTAACCCTAACCCTAGCCCGAACCCTAACCCTAACCCTTCCCCGAAGCCTGACCCTCACCCGTCCCCTAATCGTAACACGTACGCTAACACTAACCCGCGCCCTCACACGCACGGTCCCCCTAAAACGTTGCCGTACCCTCACCTGGACCCTAAACCGTCCCTGTCCCGTAACCCTAAACCTAGCCCGAACCCTAACCCTAACCCTTCCCCGAAGCCTGACCCTCATACGTCCCCTAATCATAACACGTACGCTAACACTAACCCGCGCCCTCACACGCACGCTCCCCCTAAAGTGTTGCCGTACCCTCACCTGGACCCTAAACAGTCCCCATCCCCTAACCCTAACCCTAGCCCGAACCCTAACCCTAACCCTTTCCCGAAGCCTGAACCTCACCCGTCCCCTAATCCTAAGCCGTACGCTAACAATAACGCGCGCCCTCACACGCACGCTCCCCCTAAAGCGTTGCCGTACCCTCACCTGGACCCTAAACCGTCCCCGTCCCCTAACCCTAACCCTAGCCCGAACCCTAATCCTAACCCTTCCCCGAAGCCTAACCCTCACCCGTCCCCTAATCCTAAGCCGTACACTAACACTAAAGCGCGCCCTCACACGCACGCTCCCCCTAAAGCGTTGCCGTACCCTCACCTGGACCCTAAACCGTCCCCGTCCCCTAACCCTAACCCTAGCCCGAACCCTAACCCTAACCCTTCCCCGAAGCCTGACCCTCACCCGTCCCCTAATCCTAACCCGTACGCTAACACTAACCCGCGCCCTCACACGCACGCTCCCCCTAAAGCGTTGCCGTACCCTCACCTGGACCCTAAACCGTCCCCGTCCCCTAAGCCTAACCCTAGCCCGAACCCTAACCCTAACCCTTCCCCGAAGCCTGACCCTCACCCGTCCCCTAATCCTAACCCGTACGCTAACACTAACCCGCGCCCTCACACGCACGCTCCCCCTAAAGCGTTGCCATACGCTCACCTGGACCCTAAACCGTCCCCATCCCCTAACCCTAACCCTAGCCCAAACCCTAACCCTAACCCTTCCCCGAAGCCTGACCCTCACCCGTCCCCTAATCCTAACCCGTACGCTAACACTAACCCGCGCCCTCACACGCACGCTCCCCCTAAAGCGTTGCCGTACCCTCACCTGGACCCTAAACCGTCCCCGTCCCCTAACCCTAACCCTAGACCGAACCGTAACCCTAACCCTTCCCCGAAGCCTGACCCTCACCCGTCCCCTAATCCTAACCCGTACGCTAACACTAAACCGCGCCCTCACGCGCACGCTCCCCCTAAAGTGTTGCCGTATCCTCACCTGGACCCTAAACCGTCCCCGTCCCCTAATCCTAACCCTAGACCGAACCGTAACCCTAACCCTTCCCCGAAGCCTAACCCTCACCCGTCCCCTAATCCTAAGCCGTACACTAACACTAAAGCGCGCCCTCACACGCACGCTCCCCCTAAAGCATTGCCGTACCCTCACCTGGACCCTAAACAGTCCCCGTCCCCTAACCCTAACCCTACCCCGAACCCTAACCCTAACCCTTTCCCGAAGCCTGACCCTCACCCGTCCCCTAATCCTAAGCCGTACGCTAACAATAACGCGCGCCCTCACACGCACGCTCCCCCTAAAGCGTTGCCGTACCCTCACCTGGACCCTAAACCGTCCCCGTCCCCTAACCCTAACCCTAGCCCGAACCCTAATCCTAACCCTTCCCCGAAGCCTAACCCTCACCCGTCCCCTAATCCTAAGCCGTACACTAACACTAAAGCGCGCCCTCACACGCACGCTCCCCCTAAAGCGTTGCCGTACCCTCACCTGGACCCTAAACCGTCCCCGTCCCCTAACCCTAACCCTAGCCCGAACCCTAACCCTAACCCTTCCCCGAAGCCTGACCCTCACCCGTCCCCTAATCCTAAGCCGTACGCTAACACTAACCCGCGCCCTCACACGCACGCTCCCCCTAAAGCGTTGCCGTACCCTCACCTGGACCCTAAACCGTCCCCGTCCCCTAACCCTAACCCTAGCCCGAACCCTAACCCTAACCCTTCCCCGAAGCCTGACCCACACCCGTCCCCTAATCCTAACCCGTACGCTAACACTAACCCGCGCCATCACACGCACGCTCCCCCTAAAGCGTTGCCGTACCCTCACCTGGACCCTAAACCGTCCCCGTCCCCTAACCCTAACCCTAGCCCAAACCCTAACCCTAACCCTTCCCCGAAGCCTGACCCTCACCCGTCCCCTAATCCTAACCCGTACGCTAACACTAACCCGCGCCCTCACACGCACGCTCCCCCTAAAGCGTTGCCGTACCCTCACCTGGACCCTAAACCGTCCCCATCCCCTAACCCTAACCCTAGACCGAACCGTAACCCTAAACCTTCCCCGAAGCCTGACCCTCACCCGTCCCCTAATCCTAACCCGTACGCTAACACTAACCCGCGCCCTCACGCGCACGCTCCCCCTAAAGCGTTGCCGTACCCTCACCTGGACCCGAAACCGTCCCCGACCCCTAACCCTAACCCTAGCCCGAACCCTAACCCTAACCCTTCCCCGAAGCCTGACCCTCACCCGTCCCCTAATCCTAACCCGTACGCTAACACTAACCCACACCCTCACACGCACGCTCCCCCTAAAGCGTTGCCGTACACTCACCTGGACCCTAAACCGTCCCCGTCCCCTAACCCTAACCCTAGCCCGAACCCTAACCCTAACCCTTCCCCGAAGCCTGACCCTCACCCGTCCCCTAATCCTAACCCGTACGCTAACACTAACACACGCCCTCACACGCACGCTCCCCCTAAAGCGTTGCCGTACCCTCACCTGGACCCGAAACCGTCCCCGTCCCCTAACCCTAACCCTAGCCCGAACCCTAACCCTAACCCTTCCCCGAAGCCTGACCCTCACCCGTCCCCTAATCCTAACCCGTACGCTAACACTAACCCGCGCCCTCACGCGCACGCTCCCCCTAAAGCGTTGCCGTACCCTCACCTGGACCCGAAACCGTCCCCGACCCCTAACCCTAACCCTAGCCCGAACCCTAACCCTAACCCTTCCCCGAAGCCTGACCCTCACCCGTCCCCTAATCCTAACCCGTACGCTAACACTAACCCGCGCCCTCACACGCACGCTCCCCCTAAAGCGTTGCCGTACACTCACCTGGACCCTAAACCGTCCCCGTCCCCTAACCCTAACCCTAGCCCGAACCCTAACCCTAACCCTTCCCCGAAGCCTGACCCTCACCCGTCCCCTAATCCTAACCCGTACGCTAACACTAACACACGCCCTCACACGCACGCTCCCCCTAAAGCGTTGCCGTACCCTCACCTGGACCCTAAACCGTCCCCGTCCCCTAACCCTAACGCTAGCCCGAACCCTAACCCTAACCCTTCCCCGAAGCCTGACCCTCACCCGTCCCCTAATCCTAACCCGTACGCTAACACTAACCCGCGCCCTCACACGCACGCTCCCCCTAAAGCGTTGCCGTACCCTCACCTGGACCCTAAACTGTCCCCGTCCCCTAACCCTAACCCTAGACTGAACCGTAACCCTAACCCTTCCCCGAAGCCTGACCCTCACCCGTCCCCTAATCCTAACCCGTACGCTAACACTAACCCGCGCCCTCACGCGCACGCTCCCCCTAAAGCGTTGCCGTACCCTCACCTGGACCCGAAACCGTCCCCGACCCCTAACCCTAACCCTAGCCCGAACCCTAACCCTAACCCTTCCCCGAAGCCTGACCCTCACCCGTCCCCTAATTCTAACCCGTACGCTAACACTAACCCGCGCCCTCACACGCACGCTCCCCCTAAAGCGTTGCCATACGCTCACCTGGACCCTAAACCGTCCCCGTCCCCTAACCCTAACCCTAGCCCGAACCCTAACCCTAACCCTTCCCCGAAGCCTGACCCACACCCGTCCCCTAATCCTAACCCGTACGCTAACACTAACCCGCGCCATCACACGCACGATCCCCCTAAAGCGTTGCCGTACCCTCACCTGGACCCTAAACCGTCCCCGTCCCCTAACCCTAACCCTAGCCCAAACCCTAACCCTAACCCTTCCCCGAAGCCTGACCCTCACCCGTCCCCTAATCCTAACCCGTACGCTAACACTAACCCGCGCCCTCACACGCACGCTCCCCCTAAAGCGTTGCCGTACCCTCACCTGGACCCTAAACCGTCCCCATCCCCTAACCCTAACCCTAGACCGAACCGTAACCCTAAACCTTCCCCGAAGCCTGACCCTCACCCGTCCCCTAATCCTAACCCGTACGCTAACACTAACCCACACCCTCACACGCACGCTCCCCCTAAAGCGTTGCCGTACACTCACCTGGACCCTAAACCGTCCCCGTCCCCTAACCCTAACGCTAGCCCGAACCCTAACCCTAACCCTTCCCCGAAGCCTGACCCTCACCCGTCCCGTAATCCTAACCCGTACGCTAACACTAACACACGCCCTCACACGCACGCTCCCCCTAAAGCGTTGCCGTACCCTCACCTGGACCCTAAACCGTCCCCGTCCCCTAACCCTAACCCTAGCCCGAACCCTAACCCTAACACTTCCCCGAAGCCTGACCCTCACCCGTCCCATAATCCTAACCCGTACGCTAACTCTAACCCGCGCCCTCACACGCACGCTCCCCCTAAAGCGTTGCCGTACCCTCACCAGGACCCTAAACCGTCCCCGTCCCCTAACCCTAACCCTAGCCCGAACCCTAACCCTAACCCTTCCCCGAAGCCTGACCCTCACCCGTCCCCTAATCCTAAGCCGTACGCTAACACTAACCCGCGCCCTCACACGCACGCTCCCCCTAAAGCGATGCCGTACCCTCACCTGGACGCTAAACCGTCCCCGTCCCCTACCCTAACCCTAGCCCGAACCCTAACCCTAACCCTTCCCCGAAGCCTGACCCTCACCCGTCCCCTAATCCTAACCCGTACGCTAACACTAACCCGCGCCCTCACACGCACGCTCCCCCTAAAGCGTTGCCGTACCCTCACCTGGACCCTAAACCGTCCCCGTCCCCTAACCCTAACCCTAGCCCGAACCCTAACCCTAACCCTTCCCCGAAGCCTGACCCTCACCCGTCCCCTAATCCTAACCCGTACGCTAACACTAACCCGCGCCCTCACACGCACGCTCCCCCTAAAGCGTTGCCGTACCCTCACCTGGACCCTAAACCGTCCCCGTCCCCTAACCCTAACCCTAGCCCGAACCCTAACCCTAACCCTTCCCCGAAGCCTGACACTCACCCGTCCCCTAATCCTAACCCGTACGCTAACACTAACCCGCGCCCTCACACGCACGCTCCCCCTAAAGCGTTGCCGTACCCTCACCTAGACCCGAAACCGCTCCCGTCCCCTAACCCTAACCCTAGCCCGAACCCTAACCCTAACCCTTCCCCGAAGCCTGACCCTCACCCGTACCCTAATCCTAACCCGGACGCTAACACTAACCCGCGCCCTCACACGCACGCTCCCCCTAAAGCGTTGCCGTACCCTCACCTGGACCCTAAACCGTCCCCGTCCCCTAACCCTAACCCTAGCCCGAACCCTAACCCTAACCCTTCCCCGAAGCCTGACCCTCACCCGTCCCCTAATCCTAACCCGGACGCTAACACTAACCCGCGCCCTCACACGCACGCTCTCCCTAAAGCGTTGCCATACCCTCACCTGGACCCGAAACCGTCCCCGTCCCCTAACCCTAACCCTAGCCCGAACCCTAACCCTAACCCTTCCCCGAAGCCTGACCCTCACCCGTCCCCTAATCCTAACCCGTACGCTAACACTAACCCGCGCCCTCACACGCACGCTCCCCCTAAAGCGTTGCCGTACCCTCACCTGGACCCTGAACCGTCCCCGTCCCCTAACCCTAACCCTAGCCCGAACCCTAACCCTAACCCTTCCCCAAAGCCTGACCCTCACCCGTCCCCTAATCCTAACCCGTACGCTAACACTAACCCGCGGCCTCACACGCACGCTCCCCCTAAAGCGTTGCCGTACCCTCACCTGGACCCTAAACCGTCCCCGTCCCCTAACCCTAACCCTAGCCCGAACCCTAACCCTAACCCTTCCCCGAAGCCTGACCCTCACCCGTCCCCTAATCCTAACCCGTACGCTCACACTAACCCGCTCCCTCACATGCACGCTCCCCCTAAAGCGTTGCCGTACCCTCACCTGGACCCTAAACCATCCCCGTCCCCTAACCCTAACCCTAGCCCGAACCCTAACCCTAACCCTTCCCCGAAGCCTGATCCTCACCCGTCCCCTAATCCTAACCCGTACGCTAACACTAACCCGCGCCCTCACACGCACGCTCCCCCTAAAGCGTTGCCGTACCCTCACCTGGACCCTAAACCGTCCCCGTCCCCTAACCCTAACCCTAGCCCGAACCCTAACCCTAACCCTTCCCCGAAGCCTGACCCTCACCCGTTCCCTAATCCTAACCCGTACGCTAACACTAACCCGCGCCCTCACACGCATGCTCACCCTAAAGCGTTGCCATACCCTCACCTGGACCCTAAACCGTCCCCGTCCCCTAACCCTAACCCTAGCCCGAACCCTAACCCTAACCCTTCCCCGAAGCCTGACCCTCACCCGTCCCCTAATCCTAACCCGTACGCTAACACTAACCCGCGCCCTCACACGCACGCTCCCCCTAAAGTGTTGCCGTACCCTCACCTAGACCCTAAACCTTCCCCATCCCCTAACCCTAACCCTAGCCCGAACCCTAACCCTAACCCTTACCCGAAGCCTGACCCTCACCCGTCCCCTAATCCTAACCCGTACGCTAACACTAACCCGCGCCCTCACACGCACGCTCCCCCTAAAGTGTTGCCGTACCCTCACCTGGACCCTAAACCGTCCCCGTCCCCTAACCCTAACCCTAGCCCGAACCCTAACCCTAACCCTTCCCCGAAGCCTGACCCTCACCCGTCCCCTAATCCTAACCCGTAAGCTAACACTAACCCGCGCCCTCACACGCACGCTCCCCCTAAAACGTTGCCGTACCCTCACCTGGACCCTAAACCGTCCCCGTCCCCTAACCCTAACCCTAGCCCGAACCCTAACCCTAAACCTTCCCCGAAGCTTGACCCTCACCCGTCCCCTAATCCTAACCCGTACGCTATCACTAACCCGCGCCCTCACACGCACGCTCCCCCTAAAACGTTGCCGTACCCTCACCTGGACCCGAAACCGTCCCCGTCCCCTAACCCTAACCCTAGCCCGAAACCTAACCCTAACTCTTCCCCGAAGCCTGACCCTCACCGTCCCCTAATCCTAACCGTACGCTAACACTAACCCGCGCCCTCACACGCACGCTCCCCCTAAAGCGTTGCCGTACCCTCACCTGGACCCTAAACCGTCCCCGTCCCCTAACCCTAACCCTAGCCCGAACCCTAACCCTAACCCTTCCCCGAAGCCTGACCCTCACCCGTCCCCTAATCCTAACCCGTACGCTAACACTAACCCGCGCCCTCACATGCACGCTCCCCCTAAAGCGTTGCCGTACCCTCACCTAGACCCTAAACCGTCCCCGTCCCCTAACCCTAACCCTAGACCAAACCCTAACCCTAACCCTTCCCCGAAGTCTGACCCTCACCCGTCCCCTAATCCTAAGCCGTACGCTAACACTAACCCGCGCCCTCACACGCACGCTCCCCCTAAAGCGTTGCCGTACCATCACCTGGACCCTAAACCGTCCCCGTCCCCTAACCCTAACCCTAGCCCGAACCCTAACCCTAACCCTTCCCCGAAGCCTGACCCTCACCCGTCCCCTAATCCTAAGCCGTACGCTAACACTAATGCGCGCCCTCACACGCACGCTCCCCCTAAAGCGTTGCCGTACCCTCACCTGGACCCTAAACCGTCCCAGTCCCCTAACCCTAACCCTAGCCCGAACCCTAACCCTAACCCTTTCCCGAAGCCTGACCCTCACCCGTCCCCTAATCCTAACCCGTACGCTAACACTAACCCGCGCCCTCACACGCACGCTCCCCCTAAAGCGTTGCCGTACCCTCACCTGGACCCTAAACCGTCCCCATCCCCTAACCCTAACCCTAGCCCGAACCCTAACCCTAACCCTTCCCCGAAGCCTGACCCTCACCCGTCCCCTAATCCTAACCCGTACGCTAACACTAACCCGCGCCCTCACACGCACGCTCCCCCTAAAGCGTTGCTGTACCCTCACCTGGACCCTAAACCGTCCCCGTCCCCTAACCCTAACCCTAGCCCGAACCTTAACCCTAACCCTTCCCCGAAGCCTGACCCTCACCCGTCCCCTAATCCTAACCCGTACGCTAACACTAACCCGCGCCCTCACACGCACGCTCCCCCTAAAGCGTTGCCGTACCCTCACCTGGACCCTAAACCGTCCCCGTCCCCTAACCCTAACCCTAGCCCGAACCCTAACCCTAACCCTTCCCCGAAGCCTGACCCTCACCCGTCCCCTAATCCTAACCCGTACGCTAACACTAACCCGCGCCCTCACACGCACGCTCCCCCTAAAGCGTTGCCATTCCCTCACCTGGACCCTAAACCGTGCCCGTCCCCTAACCCTAACCCTAGCCCGAACCCTAACCCTAACCCTTCCCCGAAGCCTGACCCTCACCCGTCCCCTAATCCTAACCCGTACGCTAACACTAACCCGCGCCCTCACACGCACGCTCCCCCTAAAGCGTTGCCGTACCCTCACTTGGACCCTAAACCGTCCCCGTCCCCTAACCCTAACCCTAGCCTGAACCCTAAGCCTAACCCTTCCCCGAAGCCTGACCGTCACCCGTCCCCTAATCCTAACCCGTACGCTAACACTAACCCGCACCCTCACACGCACGCTCCCCCTAAAGCGTTGCCGTACCCTCACCTGGACTCTAAACCGTCCCCATCCCCTAACCCTAACCCTAGCCCGAACCCTAACCCTAACCCTTCCCCGAAGCCTGACCCTCACCCGTCCCCTAATCCTAACCCGTACGCTAACACTAACCCGCGCCCTCACACGCACGCTCCCCCTAAAGCGTTGCCGTACCCTCACCTGGACCCTAAACCGTGCCCGTCCCCTAACCCTAACCCTAGCCCGAACCCTAACCCTAACCCTTCCCCGAAGCCTGACCCTCACCCGTCCCCTAATCCTAACCCGTACGCTAACACTAACCCGCACCCTCACACGCACGCTCCTACTAAAGCGTTGCCGTACCCTCACCTGGACCCTAAACCGTCCCCGTCCCCTAACCCTAACCCTAGCCCGAACCCTAACCCTAACCCTTCCCCGAAGCCTGACCCTCACCCGTCCCCAAATCCTAACCCGTACGCTAACACTAACCCGCGCCCTAACACGCACGCTCCCCCTAAAGCGTTGCCGTACCCTCACCTGGACCCTAAACCGTCCCCGTCCCCTAACCCTAACCCTAGCCCAAACCCTAACCCTAACCCTTCCCCGAAGCCTGACCCTACCCGTCCCCTAATCCTAACCCGTACGCTAACACTAACCCGCGCCCTCACACGCACGCTCCCCCTAAAGGGTTGCCGTACCCTCACCTGGACCCTAAACCGACCCCGTCCCCTAACCCTAACCCTAGCCCGAACTTTAACCCTAATCCTTCCCCGACGCCTGACCCTCACCCGTCCCATAATCCTAACCCGTACGCTAACGCTATCGCGCGCCCTCACACGCACGCTCCCCCTAAAGCGTTGCCGTACCCTCACCTGGACCCTAAACCGTCCCCGTCCCCTAACCCTAACCCTAGCCAGAACCCTAACCCTAACCCTTCCCCGAAGCCTGACCCTCACCCGTCCCCTAATCCTAACTCGTACGCTAACACTAACCCGCGCCCTCACACGCACGCTCCCCCTAAAGTGTTGCCGTACCCTCACCTGGACCCTAAACCGTCCCCGTCCCCTAACCCTAACCCTAGCCCGAACCCTAACCCTAACCCTTCCCCGAAGCCTGACCCTCAACCGTCCCCTGATCCTAAACCGTACGCTAACACTAACCCGCGCCCTCACACGCACGCTCCCCCTAAAGCGTTGCCGTACCCTCACCTGGACCCTAAACCGTCCCCGTCCCCTAACCCTAACCCTAGCCCGAACCCTAACCCTAACCCTTCCCCGAAGCCTGACTCTCACCCGTCCCCTAATCCTAACCCGTAGGCTAACACTAACACGCGCCCTCACACGCACGCTCCCCCTAAAGCGTTGCCGTACCCTCACCTGGACCCGAAATCGTACCCGTCCCCTAACCCTAACCCTAGCCCGAACCCTAACCCTAAACCTTCCCCGAAGCCTGACCCTCACCCGTCCCCTAATCCTAACCCGTACGCTAACACTAACCCGCGCCCTCACACGCACGCTCCCCCTAAAGCGTTGTGCTACCCTCACCTGGACCCTAAACCGTCCCCGTCCCCTAACCCTAACCCTAGCCCGAACCCTAACCCTAACCCTTCCCCGAAGCCTGACCCTCACCCGTCCCTTAATCCTAACCCGTACACTAACACTAACCCGCGCCCTCACATGCACGCTCCCCCTAAAGGGTTGCCGTACACTCACCTGGACCCTAAACCGTCTCCGTCCCCTAACCCTAACCCTAGCCCGAACCCTAACCCTAACCCTTCCCCGAAGCCTGACCCTCACCCGTCCCCTAATCCTAACCCGTACGCTAACACTACCCCGCGCCCTCACACGCACGCTCCCCCTAAAGCGTTTCCGTACCCTCACCTGGAAACTAAACGGTCCCCGTCACCTAACCCTAACCCTAGCCCGAACCCTAACCCTAACCCTTCCCCGAAGCATGACCCTCAACCGTCCCCTAATCCTAACCCGGACGCTAACACTAACCCGCACCCTCACACGCACGCTCCCCCTAAAGCGTTGCCGTACCCTCACCTGGACCCTATACCGTCCCCGTCCCCGTACCCTAACCCTAACCCTAACCCGAACCCTAACCCTAACCCTTCCCTGAAGCCTGATCCTCACCCGTCCCCTAATCCTAACCCGTACGCTAACACTAACCCGCGCCCTCACACGCACGCTCCCCCTAAAGCGTTGCCGTACCCTCCCCTGGACCCTAAACCGTCCCCGTCCCCTAACCCTAAACCTAGCCCGAACCCTAACCCTAACCCTTCCCCGAAGCCTGACCCTCACACGTCCCCTAATCCTAAGCCGTACGCTAACACTAACCCGAGCCCTCACACGCACGCTCCCCCTAAAGCGTTGCCGTACCCTCCCCTGGACCCTAAACCGTCTCCGTCCCCTAACACTAACCCTAGCCCGAACCCTAACCCTAACACTTCCCCGAAGCCTGACCCTCACCCGTCCCCTAATCCTAAGCCGTACGCTAACACTAACGCGCGCCCTCACACGCACGCTCCCCCTAAAGCGTTGTCCTACCCTCAGCTGGACCCTAAACCGTCCCCGTCCCCTAATCCTAACCCTAGCCCGAACCCTAACCCTAACCCTTCCCCGAAGCCTGACCCTCACCCGTCCCGTAATCCTAACACGTACGCTAACACTAACCCTCGCCCTCACACGCACGCTCCCCCTAAAGCGTTGCTGTACTCTTACCTGGACCCTAAACGGTCCCCGTCCCCTAACCCTAACCCTAGCCCGAACCCTAACCCTAACCCTTCCCCGAAGCCTGACCCTCAACCGTCCCCTAATCCTAACCCGTACGCTAACACTAACCCGCGCCCTCACCCGCACGCTCCCCCTAAAGCGTTGCTGTACCCTCACCAGGACCCTAAACCGTCCCTGTCCCGTAACCCTAACCCTAGCCCGAACCCTAACCCTAACCCTTCCCCGAAGCCTGACCCTCACCCGTCCCCTAATCCTAAACCGCACGCTAACACTAACCCGCGCCCTCACACGCACGCTCCCCCTAAAGCGTTGCCGTACCCTCACCTGGACCCTAAACCGTCCCCGTCCCCTAACCCTAACCCTAGCCCGAACCCTAACCCTAACCCTTCCCCGAAGCTTGACCCTCACCCGTCCCCTAATCCTAACCCGTACGCTAACACTACCCCGCGCGCTCACATGCACGCTCCCCCTAAAGCGTTGCCGTACCCTCACCTGGACCCTAAACCGTCCCTGTCCCGTAACCCTAACCCTAGCCCGAACCCTAACCCTAACCCTTCCCCGAAGCCTGACCCTCAACCGTCCGATAATCCTAACCCCTACGCTAACACTAACCCGCGCCCTCACACGCACGCTCCCCCTAAAGCGTTGCAGTGCCCTCACCTAGACCCTAAACCGTCCCCGTCCCCTAACCCTAACCCTAGCCCGAATCCTATCCATAACACTTTCCCGAAGCCTGACCCTCACCCGTCCCCTAATCCTAACCCGTACGCTAACACTAACCCGCACCCTCACATGCACGCTCCCCCTAAAGCGTTGCCGTACCCTCACCTGGACCCTAAACCGTCCCCGTCCCCTAACCCTAACCCTAGCCCGAACCCTAACCCTAACCCTTCCCCGAAGCCTGACCCTCACCCGTCCCCTAATCCTAACCCGTACGCTAACACTAACCCGCGCCCTCACACGCACGCTCCCCCTAAAGCGTTGTCGTACCCTCACCTGGACCCTAAACCGTCCCCGTCCCCTAACCCTAACCCTAGACCGAACCCTAACCCTAACCCTTCCCCGAAGCCTGACTCTCACCCGTCCCCTAATCCTAACCCGTACGCTAACACTAACCCGCGCCCTCACACGCACGCTCCCCCTAAAGCGTTGCCGTACCCTCACCTGGACCCTAAACCGTCCCCGTCCCCTAACCCTAACCCTAGCCCGAACCCTAACCCTAACACTTCCCCGAAGCCTGACCCTCACCCGTCCCTTAATCCTAACCCGTACACTAACACTAACCCGCGCCCTCACACGCACGCTCCCCCTAAAGGGTTGCCTTACACTCACCTGGACCCTAAACCGTCCCCGTCCCCTAACCCTAACCCTAGCCCGAACCCTAACCCTAACCCTTCCCCGAAGCCTGACCCTCACCCGTCCCCTAATCCTAAGCCGTACGCTAACACTAACCCGAGCCCTCACACGCACGCTCCCCCTAAAGCGTTGCCGTACCCTCACCTGGACCCTGAACCGTCTCCGTCCCCTAACACTAACCCTAGCCCGAACCCTAACCCTAACCCTTCCCCGAAGCCTGACCCTCACCCGTCCCATAATCCTAAGCCGTACGCTAACACTAACGCGCGCCCTCACACGCACGCTCCTCCTAAAGCGTTGCCCTACCCTCAGCTGGACCCTAAACCGTCCCCGTCCCCTAATCCTAACCCTAGCCCGAACCCTAACCCTAACCCTTCCCCGAAGCCTGACCCTCACCCGTCCCGTAATCCTAACACGTACGCTAACACTAACCCTCGCCCTCACACGCACGCTCCCCCTAAAGCTTTGCTGTACTCTTACCTGGACCCTAAACCGTCCCCATCCCCTAACCCTAACCCTAGCCCGAACCCTAACCCTAACCCTTCCCCGAAGCCTGACCCTCAACCGTCCCCTAATCCTAACCCGTACGCTAACACTAACCCGCGCCCTCACACGCACGCTCCCCCTAAAGCGTTGCTGTACCCTCACCAGGACCCTAAACCGTCCCTGTCCCGTAACCCTAACCCTAGCCCGAACCCTAACCCTAACCCTTCCCCGAAGCCTGACCCTCACCCGTCCCCTAATCCTAAGCCGTACGCTAACACTAACGCGCGCCCTCACACGCACGCTCCCCCTAAAGCGTTGCCCTACCCTCAGCTGGACCCTAAACCGTCCCCGTCCCCTAATCCTAACCCTAGCCCGAACCCTAACCCTAACCCTTCCCCGAAGCCTGACCCTCACCCGTCCCCTAATCCTAACCCGTACGCTAACACTACCCCGCGCCCTCACATGCACGCTCCCCCTAAAGCGTTGCCGTACCCTCACCTGGACCCTAAACCGTCCCTGTCCCGTAACCCTAACCCTAGCCCGAACCCTAACCCTAACCCTTCCCCGAAGCCTGACCATCAACCGTCCCCTAATCCTAACCCCTACGCTAACACTAACCCGCGCCCTCACACGCACGCTCCCCCTAAAGCGTTGCAGTGCCCTCACCTAGACCCTAAACCGTCCCCGTCCCCTAACCCTAACCCTAGCCCGAACCCTATCCAAAACACTTTCCCGAAGCCTGACCCTCACCCGTCCCCTAATCCTAACCCGTACGCTAACACTAACCCGCACCCTCACATGCACGCTCCCCCTAAAGCGTTGCCATACCCTCACCTGGACCCTAAACCGTCCCCGTCCCCTAACCCTAACCCTAGCCCGAACCCTAACCCTAACCCTTCCCCGAAGCCTGACCCTCACCCGTCCCCTAATCCTAACCCGTACGCTAACACTAACCCGCGCCCTCACACGCACGCTCCCCCTAAAGCGTTGTCGTACCCTCACCTGGACCCTAAACCGTCCCCGTCCCCTAACACTAACCCTAGACTGAACCCTAACCCTAACCCTTCCCCGAAACCTGACCCTCACCCGTCCCCTAATCCTAACCAGTACGCTAACACTAACCCGCGCCCTCACACGCACGCTCCCCCTAAAGCGTTGCCGTACCCTCACCTGGACCCTAAACCGTCCCCGTCCCCTAACCCTAACCCTAGCCAGAACCCTAACCCTAACCCTTCCACGAAGCCTGACCCTCACCCGTCCCCTAATCCTAACACGTACGCTAACACTAACCCTCGCCCTCACACGCACGCTCCCCCTAAAGCGTTGCTGTACTCTTACCTGCACCCTAAACCGTCCCCATCCGCTAACCCTAACCCTAGCCCGAACCCTAACCCTAACCCTTCCCCGAAGCCTGACCCTCACCCGTCCCCTAATCCTAACCAGTACGCTAACACTTCCCCGCGCCCTCACATGCACGCTCCCCCTAAAGCGTTGCCGTACCCTCACCTGGACCCTAAACCGTCCCCGTCACCTAACCCTAACCCTAGCCCGAACCCTAACCCTAACCCTTCCCCGAAGCATGACCCTCACCCATCTCCTAATCCTAAGCCATACACTAACACTAACCCGCGCCCTCACACGCACGCTCCCCCTAAAGCGTTGCCGTACCCTCACCTGGATCCTAAACCGTCCCCGTCCCCTAACCCTAACCCTAGCCCGAACCCTAACCCTAACCTTTCCCCGAAGCCTGACCCTCACCCGTCCCCTAATCCTAACCAGTACGCTAACACTACCCCGCGCCCTCACATGCACGCTCCCCCTAAAGCGTTGCCGTACCCTCACCTGGACCCTAAACCGTCCCCGTCCCCTAACCCTAACCCTAGCCCGAACCCTAACCCTAACCCTTCCCCGAAGCCTGACCCTCAACCGTCCCCTAATGCTAACCCGTACGCTAACACTAACCCACGCCCTCACACGCACGCTCCCCCTAAAGCGTTGCCGTACCCTTACCTGGACCCTAAACCGTCCCCGTCCCCTAACCCTAACCCTAGCCCGAACCCTAACCCTAAACCTTCCCCGAAGCCTGACCCTCACCCGTCACCTAATCCTAACCCGTACGCTAACACTAACCCACGCCCTCACACGCACGCTCCCTCTAAATCGTTGCCGTCCCCTCATCTGGACCCTAAACCGTCCCCGTCCCCTATCCCTAACCCTAGCCCGAACCCTAACCCTAACCCTTCCCCGAAGCCTGACCCTCACCCGTCCCTTAATCCTAACCCGTACGCTAACACTAACCCGCGCCCTCACACGCACGCTCCCCCTAAAGCGTTGCCGTACCCTCACCTGGACCCTAAACCGTCCCCGTCCCCTAACCCTAACCCTAGCCCGAATCCTAACCCTAACTCTTCCCCAAAGCCTGACCCTCACACGTCCCCTAATCCTAACCCGTACGCTAACACTAACCCGCGCCCTCACACGCACGCTCCCCCTAAAGCGTTGCCGTACCCTCACCTGGACCCTAAACCGTCCCCGTCCCCTAACCCTAACCCTAGCCCGAACCCTAAGCCTAACCCTTCCCCGAAGCCTGACCCTCACCCGTCCCCTAATCCTAAACCGTACGCTAACACTAACCCGCGCCCTCACACGCACGCTCCACCTAAAGCATTGCCGAACCCTCACCTGGACCCTAAACCGTCCCCGTCCCCTAAGCCTAACCCTAGCCCGAACCCTAACCCTAACCCTTCCCCGAAGCCTGACCCTCACCCGTCCCCTAATCCTAACCCGTACGCTAACACTAACCCGCGCCCTCACACGCACGCTCCCCCTAAAGCGTTGCCGTACCCTCACCTGGACCCTAAACCGTCCCCGTCCCCTAACCCTAACCCTAGCCCGAACCCTAAACCTAACCCTTCCCCGAAGCCTGACCCTCACCCGTCCCCTAATCCTAAGCCGTACGCTAACACTAACCCGCGCCCTCACACTCACGCTCCTACTAAAGCGTTGCCGTACCCTCACCTGGACCCTAAACCGTCCCCGTCCCCTAACCCTAACCCTAGCCCGAACCCTAACCCTAACCCTTCCCCGAAGCCTGACCCTCACCCGTCCCCTAATCTTAACCCGTACGCTAACACTAACCCGCGCCCTCACACGCACGCTCCCCCTAAAGCGTTGCCGTACCCTCACCTGGACCCTAAACCGTCCCCATCCCCTAACCCTAACCCTAGCCCGAACCCTAACCCTAACCCTTCCCCGAAGCCTGACCCTCACCCGTCCCCTAATCCTAACCCGTACGCTAACACTAACCCGCGCCCTCACACGCACGCTCCCCCTAAAGCGTTTCCGTACCCTCAACTGGAATCTAAACGGTCCCCGTCACCTAACCCTAACCCTAGCCCGAACCCTAACCCTAACCCTTCCCCGAAGCATGACCCTCAACCGTCCCCTAATCCTAACCCGTACGCTAACACTAACCCGCACCCTCACACGCACGCTCCCCCTAAAGCGTTGCCGTACCCTCACCTGGACCCTAAACCGTCCCCGTCCCCGTACCCTAACCCTAACCCTAACCCGAACCCTAACCCTAACCCTTCCCCGAAGCCTGACCCTCACCCGTCCCCTAATCTTAAGCCGTACGCTAACACTAACCCGCGCCCTCACACTCACGCTCCCCCTAAAGCGTTGCCGTACCCTCACCTGGACCCTAAACCGTCCCCGTCCCCTAACCCTAACCCTAGCCCGAACCCTAACCCTAACCCTTCCCCGAAGCCTGACCCTCACCCGTTCCCTAATCGTAAGCCGTACGCTAACACTAACCCGCGCCCTCACACGCACGCTCCCCCTAAAGCGTTGCCGTACCCTCACCTGGACCCTAAACCGTCCCCGTCCCCTAACCCTAACCCTAGCCCGAACCCTAACCCTAACCCTTCCCCGAAGCCTGACCCTCACCCATCCCCTAATCCTAAGCCGTACGCTAACACTAACGCGCGCCCTCACATGCACACTCCCCCTAAAGCGTTGCCGTACCCTCACCTGGACCCTAAACCGTCCCCGTCCCCTAACCCTAACCCTAGCCCGAACCCTAACCCTAACCCTTCCCCGAAGCCTGACCCTCACCCGTCCCCTAATCCTAACCCGTACGCTAACACTAACGCGCGCCCTCACACGCACGCTCCCCCTAAAGCGTTGCCGTACCCTCAACTGGACCCAAAACCGTCCCCGTCCCCTAACCCTAAACCTAGCCCGAACCCTAACCCTAACCCTTCCCCAAAGCCTGACCCTCACCCGTCCCCTAATCCTAACCCGTAGGCTAACACTAACCCGCGCCCTCACACGCACGCTCCCCCTAAAGCGTTGCCTTACCCTCACCTGGACCCTAAACCGTCCCCGTCCCCTAACCCTAACCCTAGCCCGAACCCTAACCCTAACCCTTCCCCGAAGCCTGACCCTCACCCGTCCCCTAATCCTAACCCGTACGCTAACACTAACCCGCACCCTCACACGCACGCTCCCCCTAAAGCGTTGCCGTACCCTCACCTGGACCCTAAACCGTCCCCGTCCCCTAACCCTAACCCTAGCCAGAACCCTAACCCTAACCCTTCCCCGAAGCCTGACCCTCACCCGTCCCCTAATCCTAACACGTACGCTAACACTAACCCTCGCCCTCACACGCACGCTCCCCCTAAAGCGTTGCTGTACTCTTACCTGCACCCTAAACCGTCCCCATCCGCTAACCCTAACCCTAGCCCGAACCCTAACCCTAACCCTTCCCCGAAGCCTGACCCTCACCCGTCCCCTAATCCTAACCAGTACGCTAACACTACCCCGCGCCCTCACATGCACGCTCCCCCTAAAGCGTTGCCGTACCCTCACCTGGACCCTAAACCGTCCCCGTCCCCTAACCCTAACCCTAGCCCGAACCCTAACCCTAACCCTTCCCCGAAGCCTGACCCTCACCCGTCCCCTAATCCTAACCCGTACGCTAACACTAACGCGCGCCCTCACACGCACGCTCCCCCTAAAGCGTTGCCGTACCCTCAACTGGACCCAAAACCGTCCCCGTCCCCTAACCCTAAACCTAGCCCGAACCCTAACCCTAACCCTTCCCCGAAGCCTGACCCTCACCCGTCCCCTAATCCTAACCCGTAGGCTAACACTAACCCGCGCCCTCACACGCACGCTCCCCCTAAAGCGTTGCCTTACCCTCATCTGGACCCTAAACCGTCCCCGTCCCCTAACCCTAACCCTAGCCCGAACCCTAACCCTAACCCTTCCCCGAAGCCTGACCCTCACCCGTCCCCTAATCCTAACCCGTACGCTAACACTAACCCGCGCCCTCACACGCACGCTCCCCATAAAGCGTTGCCGTACCCTCACCTGGACCCGAAACCGTCCCCGTCCCCTAACCCTAACCCTAGCCCGAACCCTAACCCTAACCCTTCCCCGAAGCCTGACCCTCACCCGTCCCCTAATCCTAACCCGTACGCTAACACTAACCCGCGCCCTCACACGCACGCTCCCCCTAAAGCGTTGCCGTACCCTCACCTGGACCCTAAACCGTCCCCGTCCCCTAACCCTAACCCTAGCCCGAACCCTAACCCTAACCCTTCCCCGAAGCCTGACCCTCACCCGTCCCCTAATCCTAACCCGTACGCTAACACTAACCCGCGCCCTCACACGCACGCTCCCCCTAAAGCGTTGCCGTACCCTCACCTGGACCCTAAACCGTCCCCGTCCCCTAACCCTAACCCTAGCCCGAACCCTAACCCTAACCCTTCCCCGAAGCCTGACCCTCACCCGTCCCCTAATCCTAACCCGTACGCTAACACTAACCCGCGCCCTCACACACACACTCCCCCTAAAGCGTTGCCGTACCCTCACCTGGACCCGAAACCGTCCCCGTCCCTTAACCCTTACCCTAGCCCGAACCCTAACCCTAACCCTTCCCCGAAGCCTGACCCTCACCCGTCCCGTAATCCTAACCCGTACGCTAACACTAACCCGCGCCCTCACACGCACGCTCCCCCTAAAGCGTTGCCGTAACCCTCACCTGGACCCTAAACCGTCCCCGTCCCCTAACCCTAACCCTAGCCCGAACCCTAACCCTAATCCTTCCCCGAAGCCTGACCCTCACCCGTCCCCTAATCCTAACCCGTACGCTAACACTAACCCGCGCCCTCACACGCACGCTCCCCCTAAAGCGTTGCCGTACCCTCACCTGGACCCGAAACCGTCCCCGTCCCCTAACCCTAACCCTAGCCCGAACCCTAACCCTAACCCTTCCCCGAAGCCTGACCCTCACCCATCCCCTAATCCTAACCCGTACGCTAACACTAACCCGCGCCCTCACACGCACGCTCCCCCTAAAGCGTTGCCGTACCCTCACCTGGACCCTAAACCGTCCCCGTCCCCTAACCCTAACCCTAGCCCGAACCCTAACCCTAACCCTTCCCCGAAGCCTGACCCTCACCCGTCCCCTAATCCTAACCCGTACGCTAACACTAACCCGCGCCCTCACACGCACGCTCCCCCTAAAGCGTTGCCGTACCCTCACCTGGACCCTAAACCGTCCCCGTCCCCTAAGCCTAACCCTAGCCCGAACCCTAACCCTAACCCTTCCCCGAAGCCTGACCCTCACCCGTCCCCTAATCCTAACCCGTACGCTAACACTAACCCGCGCCCTCACACGCACGCTCCCCCTAAAGCGTTGCCGTACCCTCACCTGGACCCTAAACCGTCCCCGTCCCCTAACCCTAACCCTAGCCCGAACCCTAACCCTAACCCTTCCCCGAAGCCTGACCCTCACCCGTCCCCTAATCCTAACCCGTACGCTAACACTAACCCGCGCCCTCACACGCACGCTCCCCCTAAAGCATTGCCGTACCCTCACCTGGACCCTAAACCGTCCCCGTCCCCTAACCCTAACCCTAGCCCGAACCCTAAACCTAACCCTTCCCCGAAGCCTGACCCTCACCCGTCCCCTAATCCTAAGCCGTACGCTAACACTAACCCGCGCCCTCACACGCACGCTCCCCCTAAAGCGTTGCCGTACCCTCACCTGGACCCTAAACCGTCCCCGTCCCCTAACCCTAACCCTAGCCCGAACCCTAACCCTAACCCTTCCCCGAAGCCTGAACCTCACCCGTCCCCTAATCCTATCCCGTACGCTAACACTAACCCGCGCCCTCACACGCACGCTCCCCCTAAAGCGTTGCCGTACCCTCACCTGGACCCTAAACGGTCCCCGGCCCCTAACCCTAACCCTAGCCCGAACCCTAACCCTAACCCTTCCCCGAAGCCTGACCCTCACCCGTCCCCTAATCCTAACCCGTACGCTAACACTAACCCGCGCCCTCACACGCACGCTCCCCCTAAAGCGTTGCCGTACCCTCACCTGGACCCTAAACCGTCCCCGTCCCCTAACCCTAACCCTAGCCCGAACCCTAACCCTAACCCTTCCCCGAAGCCTGAACCTCACCCGTCCCCTAATCCTAACCCGTACGCGAACACTAACCCGCGCCCTCACACGCATGCTCCCCCTAAAGCGTTGCCGTACCCTCACCTGGACCCTAAACCGTCCCCGTCCCCTAACCCTAACCGTAGCCCGAACCCTAACCCTAACCCTTCCCCAAAGCCTGACCCTCACCCGTCCCCTAATCCTAACCCGTACGCTAAAACTAACCCGCGCCCTCACACGCACGCTCCCCCTAAAGCGTTGCCGTACCCTCACCTGGACCCTAAACCGTCCCCGTCCCCTAACCCTAACCCTAGCCCGAACCCTAACCCTAAACCTTCCCCGAAGCCTGACCCTCACCCGTCCCCTAATCCTAACCCGTACGCTAACACTAACCCGCGCCCTCACACGCACACTCCCCCTAAAGCGTTGCCGTACCCTCACCTGGACCCGAAACCGTCCCCGTCCCTTAACCCTTACCCTAGCCCGAACCCTAACCCTAACCCTTCCCCGAAGCCTGACCCTCACCCGTCCCGTAATCCTAACCCGTACGCTAACACTAACCCGCGCCCTCACACGCACGCTCCCCCTAAAGCGTTGCCGTAACCCTCACCTGGACCCTAAACCGTCCCCGTCCCCTAACCCTAACCCTAGCCCGAACCCTAACCCTAATCCTTCCCCGAAGCCTGACCCTCAACCGTCCCCTAATCCTAACCCGTACGCTAACACTAACCCGCGCCCTCACACGCACGCTCCCCCTAAAGCGTTGCCGTACCCTCACCTGGACCCGAAACCGTCCCCGTCCCCTAACCCTAACCCTAGCCCGAACCCTAACCCTAACCCTTCCCCGAAGCCTGACCCTCACCCATCCCCTAATCCTAACCCGTACGCTAACACTAACCCGCGCCCTCACACGCACGCTCCCCCTAAAGCGTTGCCGTACCCTCACCTGGACCCTAAACCGTCCCCGTCCCCTAACCCTAACCCTAGCCCGAACCCTAACCCTAACCCTTCCCCGAAGCCTGACCCTCACCCGTCCCCTAATCCTAACCCGTACGCTAACACTAACCCGCGCCCTCACACGCACGCTCCCCCTAAAGCGTTGCCGTACCCTCACCTGGACCCTAAACCGTCCCCGTCCCCTAAGCCTAACCCTAGCCCGAACCCTAACCCTAACCCTTCCCCGAAGCCTGACCCTCACCCGTCCCCTAATCCTAACCCGTACGCTAACACTAACCCGCGCCCTCACACGCACGCTCCCCCTAAAGCGTTGCCGTACCCTCACCTGGACCCTAAACCGTCCCCATCCCCTAACCCTAACCCTAGCCCGAACCCTAACCCTAACCCTTCCCCGAAGCCTGACCCTCACCCGTCCCCTAATCCTAACCCGTACGCTAACACTAACCCGCGCCCTCACACGCACGCTCCCCCTAAAGCATTGCCGTACCCTCACCTGGACCCTAAACCGTCCCCGTCCCCTAACCCTAACCCTAGCCCGAACCCTAAACCTAACCCTTCCCCGAAGCCTGACCCTCACCCGTCCCCTAATCCTAAGCCGTACGCTAACACTAACCCGCGCCCTCACACGCACGCTCCCCCTAAAGCGTTGCCGTACCCTCACCTGGACCCTAAACCGTCCCCGTCCCCTAACCCTAACCCTAGCCCGAACCCTAACCCTAACCCTTCCCCGAAGCCTGAACCTCACCCGTCCCCTAATCCTAACCCGTACGCTAACACTAACCCGCGCCCTCACACGCACGCTCCCCCTAAAGCGTTGCCGTACCCTCACCTGGACCCTAAACGGTCCCCGGCCCCTAACCCTAACCCTAGCCCGAACCCTAACCCTAACCCTTCCCCGAAGCCTGACCCTCACCCGTCCCCTAATCCTAACCCGTACGCTAACACTAACCCGCGCCCTCACACGCACGCTCCCCCTAAAGCGTTGCCGTACCCTCACCTGGACCCTAAACCGTCCCCGTCCCCTAACCCTAACCCTAGCCCGAACCCTAACCCTAACCCTTCCCCGAAGCCTGAACCTCACCCGTCCCCTAATCCTAACCCGTACGCGAACACTAACCCGCGCCCTCACACGCATGCTCCCCCTAAAGCGTTGCCGTACCCTCACCTGGACCCTAAACCGTCCCCGTCCCCTAACCCTAACCGTAGCCCGAACCCTAACCCTAACCCTTCCCCAAAGCCTGACCCTCACCCGTCCCCTAATCCTAACCCGTACGCTAAAACTAACCCGCGCCCTCACACGCACGCTCCCCCTAAAGCGTTGCCGTACCCTCACCTGGACCCTAAACCGTCCCCGTCCCCTAACCCTAACCCTAGCCCGAACCCTAACCCTAACCCTTCCCCGAAGCCTGACCCTCACCCGTCCCCTAATCCTAAGCCGTACGCTAACACTAACCCGCGCCCTCACACGCACGCTCCCCCTGAAGCTTTGCCGTACCCTCACCTGGACTCTAAACCGTCCCCGTCCCCTCACACTAACCCTAGCCCGAACCCTAACCCTAACCCTTCCCCGAAGCCTGACCCTCACCCGTCCCCAATCCTAACACGTACGCTAACACTAACCCGCGCCCTCACACGCACGCTCCCCCTAAAGCGTTGCCGTACCCTCACCTGGACCCTAAACCATCCCATGTCCCCTAACCCTAACCCTAGCCCGAACCCTAACCCTAACCCTTCCCCGAAGCCTGACCCTCACCCGTCCCCTAATCCTAACCCGTACGCTAACACTAACCCACGCCCTCACACGCACGCTCCCCCTAAAGCATTGCCGTACCCTCACCTGGACCCTAAACCGTCACCGTCCCTTAACCCTAACCCTAGCCAGAACCCTAACCCTAACACTTCCCTGAAGCCTGACCCTCACCCGTCCCCTAATCCTAACACGTACGCTAACACTAACCCTCGCCCTCACACGCACGCTCCCCCTAAAGCGTTGCTGTACTCTTACCTGCACCCTAAACCGTCCCCATCCCCTAACCCTAACCCTAGCCCGAACCCTAACCCTAACCCTTCCCCGAAGCCTGACCCTCAACCGTCCTCTAATCCTAACCAGTACGCTAACACTACCACGCGCCCTCACATGCTCGCTCCCCCTAAAGCGTTGCCGTACCCTCACCTGGACCCTAAACCGTCCCCGTCACCTAACCCTAACCCTAGCCCGAACCCTAACCCTAACCCTTCCCCGAAGCATGACCCTCACCCATCCCCTAATCCTAAGCCATACGCTAACACTAACCCACGCCCTCACACACACGCTCCCCCTAATGCGTTGCCGTACCCTCACCTGGACCCTAAACCGTCCCCGTCCCCTAACCCTAACCGTAGCCCGAACCCTAACCCTAACCCTTCCCCGAAGCCTGACCCTCACCCGTCCCCTAATCCTAACCAGTACGCTAACACTACCCCGCGCCCTCACATGCACGCTCCCCCTAAAGCGTTGCCGTACCCTCACCTGGACCCTAAACCGTCCCCGTCCCCTAACCCTAACCCTAGCCCGAACCCTAAACCTAACCCTTCCCCGAAGCCTGACCCTCAACCGTCCCCTAATCCTAACCCGTACGTTAATACTAACCCGCGCCCTCACACGCACGCTCCCCCAAAAGCGTTGCCGTACCTTCAACTGGACCCTAAACCGTCCCCGTCCCCTAACCCTAACCCTAGCCCGAACCCTAACCCTAACACTTCCCCAAAGCCTGACCCTCACCCGTCCCCTAATCCTAACCCGTACGCTAACACTAACCCACGCCCTCACACACACGCTCCCCCTAAAGCGTTGCCGTACCCTCACCTGGACCCTAAACCGTCCCCGTCCCCTAAGCCTAACCCTAGCCCGAACCCTAACCCTAACCCTTCCCCGAAGCCTGACCCTCAACCGTCCTCTAATCCTAACCAGTACGCTAACACTACCCCGCGCCCTCACATGCTCGCTCCCCCTAAAGCGTTGCCGTACCCTCACCTGGACCCTAAACCGTCCCCGTCCCCTAACCCTAACCCTAGCCCGAACCCTAACCCTAACCCTTCCCCGAAGCATGACCCTCACCCATCCCCTAATCCTAAGCCATACGCTAACACTAACCCGCGCCCTCACACACACGCTCCCCCTAATGCGTTGCCGTACCCTCACCTGGACCCTAAACCGTCCCCGTCCCCTAACCCTAACCCTAGCCCGAACCCTAACCCTAACCCTTCCCCGAAGCCTGACCCTCACCCGTCCCCTAATCCTAACCAGTACGCTAACACTAACCCGCGCCCTCACACACACGCTCCCCCTAATGCGTTGCCGTACCCTCACCTGGACCCTAAACCGTCCCCGTCCCCTAACCCTAACCCTAGCCCGAACCCTAACCCTAACCCTTCCCCGAAGCCTGACCGTCACCCGTCCCCTAATCCTAACCAGTACGCTAACACTACCCGACGCCCTCACATGCACGCTCCCCCTAAAGCGTTGCCGTACCCTCACCTGGACCCTAAACCGTCCCCGTCCCTTAACCCTAACCCTAGCCAGAACCCTAACCCTAACCCTTCCCTGAAGCCTGACCCTCACCCGTCCCCTAATCCTAACACGTACGCTAACACTAACCCTCGCCCTCACACGCACGCTCCCCCTAAAGCGTTGCTGTACTCTTACCTGCACCCTAAACCGTCCCCATCCCCTAACCCTAACCCTAGCCCGAACCCTAACCCTAACCCTTCCCCGAAGCCTGACCCTCAACCGTCCTCTAATCCTAACCAGTACGCTAACACTACCCCGCGCCCTCACATGCTCGCTCCCCCTAAAGCGTTGCCGTACCCTCACCTGGACCCTAAACCGTCCCCGTCCCCTAACCCTAACCCTAGCCCGAACCCTAACCCTAACCCTTCCCCGAAGCATGCCCCTCACCCATACCCTAATCCTAAGCCATACGCTAACACTAACCCGCGCCCTCACACACACGCTCCCCCTAATGCGTTGCCGTACCCTCACCTGGACCCTAAACCGTCCCCGTCCCCTAACCCTAACCCTAGCCCGAACCCTAAACCTAACCCTTCCCCGAAGCCTGACCCTCACCCGTCCCCTAATCCTAACCAGTACGCTAACACTACCCCGCGCCCTCACATGCACGCTCCCCCTAAAGCGTTGCCGTACCCTCACCTGGACCCTAAACCGTCCCCGTCACCTAACCCTAACCCTAGCCCGAACCCTAACCCTAACCCTTCCCCGAAGCCTGACCATCAACCGTCCCCTAATCCTAACCCGTACGCTAACACTAACCCACGCCCTCACACGCACGCTCCCCCTAAAGCGTTGCCGTACCCTCACCTGGACCCTAAACCGTCCCCGTCCCCTAACCCTAACCCTAGCCCGAACCCTAAACCTAACCCTTCCCCGAAGCCTGACCCTCAACCGTCCCCTAATCCTAACCCGTACGTTAATACTAACCCGCGCCCTCACACGCACGCTCCCCCAAAAGCGTTGCCGTACCTTCACCTGGACCCTAAACCGTCCCCGTCCCCTAACCCTAACCCTAGCCCGAATCCTAACCCTAACACTTCCCCGAAGCCTGACCCTCACCCGTCCCCAAATCCTAACCCGTACGCTAACACTAACCCGCGCCCTCACACGCACGCTCCCCCTAAAGCGTTGCCGTACCCTCACCTGGACCCTAAACCGTCCCCGTCCCCTAAGCCTAACCCTAGCCCGAACCCTAACCCTAACCCTTCCCCGAAGCCTGACCCTCACCCGTCCCCTAATCCTAACCCGTACGCTAACACTAACCCGCGCCCTCACACGCACGCTCCCCCTAAAGCGTTGCCGTACCCTCACCTGGACCCTAAACCGTCCCCGTCCCCTAACCCTAACCCTAGCCCGAACCCTAACCCTAACCCTTCCCCGAAGCCTGACCCTCACCCGTCCCCTAATCCTAACCCGTACGCTAACACTAACCCGCTCCCTCACACGCACGCTCCCCCTAAAGCGTTGCCGTACCCTCACCTGGACCCTAAACCGTCCCCGTCCCTTAACCCTAACCCTAGCCAGAACCCTAACCCTAACCCTTCCCTGAAGCCTGACCCTCACCCGTCCCCTAATCCTAACACGTACGCTAACACTAACCCTCGCCCTCACACGCACGCTCCCCCTAAAGCGTTGCTGTACTCTTACCTGCACCCTAAACCGTCCCCATACCCTAACCCTAACCCTAGCCCGAACCCTAACCCTAACCCTTCCCCGAAGCCTGACCCTCAACCGTCCTCTAATCCTAACCAGTACGCTAACACTACCCCGCGCCCTCACATGCTCGCTCCCCCTAAAGCGTTGCCGTACCCTCACCTGGACCCTAAACCGTCCCCGTCCCCTAACCCTAACCCTAGCCCGAACCCTAACCCTAACTCTTCCCCGAAGCATGACCCTCACCCATCCCCTAATCCTAAGCCATACGCTAACACTAACCCGCGCCCTCACACACACGCTCCCCCTAATGCGTTGCCGTACCCTCACCTGGACCCTAAACCGTCCCCGACCCCTAACCCTAACCCTAGCCCGAACCCTAACCCTAACCCTTCCCCGAAGCCTGACCCTCACCCGTCCCCTAATCCTAACCAGTACGCTAACACTACCCCGCGCCCTCACACGCACGCTCCCCCTAAAGCGTTGCCGTACCCTCACCTGGACCCTAAACCGTCCCCGTCCCTTAACCCTAACCCTAGCCAGAACCCTAACCCTAACCCTTCCCTGAAGCCTGACCCTCACCCGTCCCCTAATCCTAACACGTACGCTAACACTAACCCTCGCCCTCACACGCACGCTCCCCCTAAAGCGTTGCTGTACTCTTACCTGCACCCTAAACCGTCCCCATCCCCTAACCCTAACCCTAGCCCGAACCCTAACCCTAACCCTTCCCCGAAGCCTGACCCTCAACCGTCCTCTAATCCTAACCAGTACGCTAACACTACCCCGCGCCCTCACATGCTCGCTCCCCCTAAAGCGTTGCCGTACCCTCACCTGGACCCTAAACCGTCCCCGTCCCCTAACCCTAACCCTAGCCCGAACCCTAACCCTAACCCTTCCCCGAAGCATGACCCTCACCCATCCCCTAATCCTAAGCCATACGCTAACACTAACCCGCGCCCTCACACACACGCTCCCCCTAATGCGTTGCCGTACCCTCACCTGGACCCTAAACCGTCCCCGTCCCCTAACCCTAACCCTAGCCCGAACCCTAACCCTAACCCTTCCCCGAAGCCTGACCCTCACCCGTCCCCTAATCCTAACCAGTACGCTAACACTACCCCGCGCCCTCACATGCACGCTCCCCCTAAAGCGTTGCCGTACCCTCACCTGGACCCTAAACCGTCCCCGTCACCTAACCCTAACCCTAGCCCGAACCCTAACCCTAACCCTTCCCCGAAGCCTGACCCTCAACCGTCCGCTAATCCTAACCCGTACGCTAACACTAACCCACGCCCTCACATGCACGCTCCCCCTAAAGCGTTGCCGTACCCTCACCTGGACCCTAAACCGTCCCCGTCCCCTAACCCTAACCCTAGCCCGAACCCTAAACCTAACCCTTCCCCGAAGCCTGACCCTCACCCGTCCCCTAATCCTAACCGGTACGCTAACACTAACCCGCGCCCTCACACTTCACGCTCCCCCTAAAGCGTTGCCGTACCCTCACCTGGACCCTAAACCGTCCCCGTCCCCTAACCCTAACCCTAGCCCGAACCCTAACCCTAACCCTTCCCGGAAGCCTGAACCTCACCCGTCCCCTAATCCTAACCCGTACGCGAACACTAACCCGCGCCCTCACACGCATGCTCCCCCTAAAGCGTTGCCGTACCCTCACCTGGACCCTAAACCGTCCCCGTCCCCTAACCCTAACCCTAGCCCGAACCCTAACCCTTACCCTTCCCCAAAGCCTGACCCTCACCCGTCCCCTAATCCTAACCCGTACGCTAAAACTAACCCACGCCCTCACACGCACGCTCCCCCTAAAGCGTTGCCGTACCCTCACCTGGACCCTAAACCGTCCCCGTCCCCTAACACTAACCCTAGCCCGAACCCTAACCCTAACCCTTCCCCGAAGCCTGACCCTCACCCGTCCCTTAATCCTAACCCGTACACTAACAATAACCCACGCCCTCACACGCACGCTCCCCCTAAAGGGTTGCCGTACACTCACCTGGACCCTAAACCGTCCCCGTCCCCTAACCCTAACCGTAGCCCGAACCCTAACCCTAACCCTTCCCCGAAGCCTGACCCTCACCCGTCCCCTAATCCTAACCCGTACGCTAACACTACCCCGCGCCCTCACACGCACGCTCCCCCTAAAGCGTTTCCGTACCCTCAACTGGAAACTGAACGGTCCCCGTCACCTAACCCTAACCCTAGCCCGAACCCTAACCCTAACCCTTCCCCGAAGCATGACCCTCAACCGTCCCCTAATCCTAACCCGTACGCTAACACTAACCCGCACCCTCACACGCACGCTCCCCCTAAAGCGTTGCCGTACCCTCACCTGTACCCTAAACCGTCCCCGTCCCCGTACCCTAACCCTAACCCTAACCCGAACCCTAAACCTAACCCTTCCCCGAAGCCTGACCCTCACCCTTCCCCTAATCCTAAGCCGTACGCTAACACTAACCCGCGCCCTCACACTCACGCTCCTACTAAAGCGTTGCCGTACCCTCAACTGGACCCAAAACCGTCCCCGTCCCCTAACCCTAAACCTAGCCCGAACCCTAACCCTAACCCTTCCCCGAAGCCTGACCTTCACCCGTCCCCTAATCCTAACCCGTAGGCTAACACTAACCCGCGCCCTCACACGCACGCTCCCCCTAAAGCGTTGCCTTACCCTCACCTGGACCCTAAACCGTCCCCGTCCCCTAACCCTAACCCTAGCCCGAACCCTAACCCTAACCCTTCCCCGAAGCCTGACCCTCACCCGTCCCCTAATCCTAACCCGTACGCTAACACTAACCCGCGCCCTCACACGCACGCTCCCCCTAAAGCGTTGCCGTACCCTCACCTGGACCCGAAACCGTCCCCGTCCCCTAACCCTAACCCTAGCCCAAACCCTAACCCTAACCCTTCCCCGAAGCCTGACCCTCACCCGTCCCCTAATCCTAACCCGTACGCTAACACTAACCCGCGCCCTCACACGCACGCTCCCCCTAAAGCGTTGCCGTACCCTCACCTGGACCCTAAACCGTCCCCGTCCCCTAACCCTAACCCTAGCCCGAACCCTAACCCTAACCCTTCCCCGAAGCCTGACCCTCACCCGTCCCCTAATCCTAACCCGTACGCTAACACTAACCCGCGCCCTCACACGCACGCTCCCCCTAAAGCGTTGCCGTACCCTCACCTGGACCCTAAACCGTCCCCGTCCCCTAACCCTAACCCTAGCCCGAACCCTAACCCTAACCCTTCCCCGAAGCCTGACCCTCACCCGTCCCCTAATCCTAACCCGTACGCTAACACTAACCCGCGCCCTCACACGCACGCTCCCCCTAAAGCGTTGCCGTACCCTCACCTGGACCCGAAACCGTCCGCGTCCCTTAACCCTTACCCTAGCCCGAACCCTAACCCTAACCCTTCCCCGAAGCCTGACCCTCACCCGTCCCGTAATCCTAACCCGTACGCTAACACTAACCCGCGCCCTCACACGCACGCTCCCCCTAAAGCGTTGCCGTAACCCTCACCTGGACCCTAAACCGTCCCCGTCCCCTAACCCTAACCCTAGCCCGAACCCTAACCCTAATCCTTCCCCGAAGCCTGACCCTCACCCGTCCCCTAATCCTAACCCGTACGCTAACACTAACCCGCGCCCTCACACGCACGCTCCCCCTAAAGCGTTGCCGTACCCTCACCTGGACCCGAAACCGTCCCCGTCCCATAACCCTAACCCTAGCCCGAACCCTAACCCTAACCCTTCCCCGAAGCCTGACCCTCACCCATCCCCTAATCCTAACCCGTACGCTAACACTAACCCGCGCCCTCACACGCACGCTCCCCCTAAAGCGTTGCCGTACCCTCACCTGGACCCTAAACCGTCCCCGTCCCCTAACCCTAACCCTAGCCCGAACCCTAACCCTAACCCTTCCCCGAAGCCTGACCCTCACCCGTCCCCTAATCCTAACCCGTACGCTAACACTAACCCGCGCCCTCACACGCACGCTCCCCCTAAAGCGTTGCCGTACCCTCACCTGGACCCTAAACCGTCCCCGTCCCCTAAGCCTAACCCTAGCCCGAACCCTAACCCTAACCCTTCCCCGAAGCCTGACCCTCACCCGTCCCCTAATCCTAACCCGTACGCTAACACTAACCCGCGCCCTCACACGCACGCTCCCCCTAAAGCGTTGCCGTACCCTCACCTGGACCCTAAACCGTCCCCGTCCCCTAAGCCTAACCCTAGCCCGAACCCTAACCCTAACCCTTCCCCGAAGCCTGACCATCACCCGTCCCCTAATCCTAACCCGTACGCTAACACTAACCCGCGCCCTCACACGCACGCTCCCTCTAAAGCATTGCCGTACCCTCACCTGGACCCTAAACCGTCCCCGTCCCCTAACCCTAACCCTAGCCCGAACCCTAAACCTAACCCTTCCCCGAAGCCTGACCCTCACCCGTCCCCTAATCCTAAGCCGTACGCTAACACTAACCCGCGCCCTCACACGCACGCTCCCCCTAAAGCGTTGCCGTACCCTCACCTGGACCCTAAACCGTCCCCGTCCCCTAACCCTAACCCTAGCCCGAACCCTAACCCTAACCCTTCCCCGAAGCCTGAACCTCACCCGTCCCCTAATCCTAAGCCGTACGCTAACACTAACCCGCGCCCTCACACGCACGCTCCCCCTAAAGCTTTGCCGTACCCTCACCTGGACCCTAAACCGTCCCCGGTCCCTAACCCTAACCCTAGCCCGAACCCTAACCCTAACCCTTCCCCGAAGCCTGACCCTCACCCGTCCCCTAATCCTAAGCCGTACGCTAACACTAACCCGCGCCCTCACACGCACGCTCCCCCTAAAGCGTTGCCGTACCCTCACCTGGACCCTAAACCGTCCCCGTCCCCTAACCCTAACCCTAGCCCGAACCCTAACCCTAACCCTTCCCCGAAGCCTGAACCTCACCCGTCCCCTAATCCTAACCCGTACGCGAACACTAACCCGCGCCCTCACACGCATGCTCCCCCTAAAGCGTTGCCGTACCCTCACCTGGACCCTAAACCGTCCCCGTCCCCTAACCCTAACCCTAGCCCGAACCCTAACCCTAACCCTTCCCCGAAGCCTGACCCTCACCCGTCCCCTAATCCTAAGCCGTACGCTAACACTAACCCGCGCCCTCACACGCACGCTCCCCCTGAAGATTTGCCGTACCCTCACCTGGACCCTAAACCATCCCATGTCCCCTAACCCTAACCCTAGCCTGAACCCTAACCCTAACCCTTCCCCGAAGCCTGACCCTCACCCGTCCCCTAATCCTAAGCCGTACGCTAACACTAACCCGCGCCCTCACACGCACGCTCCCCCTAAAGCGTTGCCGTACCCTCACCTGGACCCTAAACCGTCCCCGTCCCTTAACCCTAACCCTAGCCAGAACCCTAACCCTAACCCTTCCCTGAAGCCTGACCCTCACCCGTCCCCTAATCCTAACACGTACGCTAACACTAACCCTCGCCCTCACACGCACGCTCCCCCTAAAGCGTTGCTGTACTCTTACCTGCACCCTAAACCGTCCCCATCCCCTAACCCTAACCCTAACCCGAACCCTAACCCTAACCCTTCCCCGAAGCCTGACCCTCAACCGTCCTCTAATCCTAACCAGTACGCTAACACTACCCCGCGCCCTCACATGCTCGCTCCCCCTAAAGCGTTGCCGTACCCTCACCTGGACCCTAAACCGTCCCCGTCACCTAACCCTAACCCTAGCCCGAACCCTAACCCTAACCCTTCCCCGAAGCATGACCCTCACCCATCCCCTAATCCTAAGCCATACGCTAACACTAACCCGCGCCCTCACACACACGCTCCCCCTAATGCGTTGCCGTACCCTCACCTGGACCCTAAACCGTCCCCGTCCCCTAACCCTAACCCTAGCCCGAACCCTAACCCTAACCCTTCCCCGAAGCCTGACCCTCACCCGTCCCCTAATCCTAACCAGTACGCTAACACTAACCCGCGCCCTCACATGCACGCTCCCCCGAAAGCGTTGCCGTACCCTCACCTGGACCCTAAACCGTCCCCGTCACCTAACCCTAACCCTAGCCCGAACCCTAACCCTAACCCTTCCCCGAAGCCTGACCCTCAACCGTCCCCTAATCCTAACCCGTACGTTAATACTAACCCGCGCCCTCACACGCACGCTCCCCCAAAAGCTTTGCCGTACCTTCACCTGGACCCTAAACCGTCCCCGTCCCCTAACCCTAACCCTAGCCCGAACCCTAACCCTAACACTTCCCTGAAGCCTGACCCTCACCCGTCCCCTAATCCTAACCTGTACGCTAACACTAACCCGCGCCCTCACACGCACGCTCCCCCTAAAGCGTTGCCGTACCCTCACCTGGACCCTAAACCGTCCCCGTCCCCTAAGCCTAACCCTAGCCCGAACCCTAACCCTAACCCTTCCCCGAAGCCTGACCCTCACCCGTCCCCTAATCCTAACCCGTACGCTAACACTAACCCGCGCCCTCACACGCACGCTCCCCCTAAAGCGTTGCCGTACCCTCACCTGGACCCTAAACCGTCCCCGTCCCCTAACCCTAACCCTAGCCCGAACCCTAACCGTAACCCTTCCCCGAAGCCTGACCCTCACCCGTCCCCTAATCCTAACCCGTACGCTAACACTAACCCGCGCCCTCACACGCACGCTCCCCCTAAAGCGTTGCCGTACCCTCACCTGGACCCTAAACCGTCCCCGTCCCTTAACCCTAACCCTAGCCAGAACCCTAACCCTAACCCTTCTTCGAAGCCTGACCCTCACCCGTCCCCTAATCCTAACCCGTACGCTAACACTAACCCGCGCCCTCACACGCACGCTCCCCCTAAAGCGTTGCCGTACCCTCACCTGGACCCTAAACCGTCCCCGTCCCCTAAGCCTAACCCTAGCCCGAACCCTAACCCTAACCCTTCCCCGAAGCCTGACCCTCACCCGTCCCCTAATCCTAACCCGTACGCTAACACTAACCCGCGCCCTCACACGCACGCTCCCCCTAAAGCGTTGCCGTACCCTCACCTGGACCCTAAACCGTCCCCATCCCCTAAGCCTAACCCTAGCCCGAACCCTAACCCTAACCCTTCCCCGAAGCCTGACCCTCACCCGTCCCCTAATCCTAACCCGTACGCTAACACTAACCCGCGCCCTCACACGCACGCTCCCCCTAAAGCATTGCCGTACCCTCACCTGGACCCTAAACCGTCCCCGTCCCCTAACCCTAACCCTAGCCCGAACCCTAAACCTAACCCTTCCCCGAAGCCTGACCCTCACCCGTCCCCTAATCCTAAGCCGTACGCTAACACTAACCCGCGCCCTCACACGCACGCTCCCCCTAAAGCATTGCCGTACCCTCACCTGGACCCTAAACCGTCCCCGTCCCCTAACCCTAACCCTAGCCCGAACCCTAAACCTAACCCTTCCCCGAAGCCTGACCCTCACCCGTCCCCTAATCCTAAGCCGTACGCTAACAGTAACCCGCGCCCTCACACGCACGCTCCCCCTAAAGCGTTGCCGTACCCTCACCTGGACCCTAAACCGTCCCCGTCCCCTAACCCTAACCCTAGCCCGAACCCTAACCCTAACCCTTCCCCGAAGCCTGACCCTCACCCGTCCCCTAATCCTAACCAGTACGCTAACACTACCCCGCGCCCTCACATGCACGCTCCCCCTAAAGCGTTGCCGTACCCTCACCTGGACCCTAAACCGTCCCCGTCACCTAACCCTAACCCTAGCCCGAACCCTAACCCTAACCCTTCCCCGAAGCCTGACCCTCAACCGTCCCCTAATCCTAACCCGTACGCTAACACTAACCCACGCCCTCACACGCACGCTCCCCCTAAAGCGTTGCCGTACCCTCACCTGGACCCTAAACCGTCCCCGTCCCCTAACCCTAACCCTAGCCCGAACCCTAAACCTAACCCTTCCCCGAAGCCTGACCCTCAACCGTCCCCTAATCCTAACCCGTACGTTAATACTAACCCGCGCCCTCACACGCACGCTCCCCCAAAAGCGTTGCCGTACCTTCACCTGGACCCTAAACCGTCCCCGTCCCCTAACCCTAACCCTAGCCCGAACCCTAACCCTAACACTTCCCCGAAGCCTGACCCTCACCCGTCCCCTAATCCTAACCCGTACGCTAACACTAACCCGCGCCCTCACACGCACGCTCCCCCTAAAGCGTTGCCGTACCCTCACCTGGACCCTAAACCGTCCCCGTCCCCTAAGCCTAACCCTAGCCCGAACCCTAACCCTAACCCTTCCCCGAAGCCTGACCCTCTCCCGTCCCCTAATCCTAACCCGTACGCTAACACTAACCCGCGCCCTCACACGCACGCTCCCCCTAAAGCGTTGCCGTACCCTCACCTGGACCCTAAACCGTCCCCGTCCCCTAACCCTAACCCTAGCCCGAACCCTAACCGTAACCCTTCCCCGAAGCCTGACCCTCACCCGTCCCCTAATCCTAACCCGTACGCTAACACTAACCCGCGCCCTCACACGCACGCTCCCCCTAAAGCGTTGCCGTACCCTCACCTGGACCCTAAACCGTCCCCGTCCCTTAACCCTAACCCTAGCCAGAACCCTAACCCTAACCCTTCCCCGAAGCCTGACCCTCACCCGTCCCCTAATCCTAACCCGTACGCTAACACTAACCCGCGCCCTCACACGCACGCTCCCCCTAAAGCGTTGCCGTACCCTCACCTGGACCCTAAACCGTCCCCGTCCCCTAACCCTAACCCTAGCCCGAACCCTAACCCTAACCCTTCCCCGAAGCCTGACCCTCACCCGTCCCCTAATCCTAACCCGTACGCTAACACTAACCCGCGCCCTCACACGCACGCTCCCCCTAAAGCGTTGCCGTACCCTCACCTGGACCCTAAACCGTCCCCGTCCCCTAAGCCTAACCCTAGCCCGAACCCTAACCCTAACCCTTCCCCGAAGCCTGACCCTCACCCGTCCCCTAATCCTAACCCGTACGCTAACACTAACCCGCGCCCTCACACGCACGCTCCCCCTAAAGCGTTGCCGTACCCTCACCTGGACCCTAAACCGTCCCCGGCCCCTAACCCTAACCCTAGCCCGAACCCTAACCCTAACCCTTCCCCGAAGCCTGACCCTCACCCGTCCCCTAATCCTAACCCGTACGCTAACACTAACCCGCGCCCTCACACGCACGCTCCCCCTAAAGCGTTGCCGTACCCTCACCTGGACCCTAAACCGTCCCCGTCCCCTAACCCTAACCCTAGCCCGAACCCTAACCCTAACCCTTCCCCGAAGCCTGAACCTCACCCGTCCCCTAATCCTAACCCGTACGCGAACACTAACCCACGCCCTCACACGCATGCTCCCCCTAAAGCGTTGCCGTACCCTCACCTGGACCCTAAACCGTCCCCGTCCCCTAACCCTAACCCTAGCCCGAACCCTAACCCTAACCCTTCCCCAAAGCCTGACCCTCACCCGTCCCCTAATCCTAACCCGTACGCTAAAACTAACCCGCGCCCTCACACGCACGCTCCCCCTAAAGCGTTGCCGTACCCTCACCTGGACCCTAAACCGTCCCCGTCCCCTAACCCTAACCCTAGCCCGAACCCTAACCCTAACCCTTCCCCGAAGCCTGACCCTCACCCGTCCCCTAATCCTAAGCCGTACGCTAACACTAATCCGCGCCCTCACACGCACGCTCCCCCTGAAGCTTTGCCGTACCCTCACCTGGACTCTAAACCGTCCCCGTCCCCTAACACTAACCCTAGCCCGAACCCTAAACCTAACCCTTCCCCGAAGCCTGACCCTCACCCGTCCCCAATCCTAACACGTACGCTAACACTAACCCGCGCCCTCACACGCACGCTCCCCCTAAAGCGTTGCCGTACCCTCACCTGGACCCTAAACCGTCCCCGGCCCCTAACCCTAACCCTAGCCCGAACCCTAACCCTAACCCTTCCCCGAAGCCTGACCCTCAACCGTCCTCTAATCCTAACCAGTACGCTAACACTACCCAGCGCCCTCACATGCTCGCTCCCCCTAAAGCATTGCCGTACCCTCACCTGGACCCTAAACCGTCCCCGTAACCTAACCCTAACACTAGCCTGAACCCTAACCCTAACCCTTCCCCGAAGCATGACCCTCACCCATCCCCTAATCCTAAGCCATACGCTAACACTAACCCGCGCCCTCACACACACGCTCCCCCTAATGCGTTGCCGTACCCTCACCTGGACCCTAAACCGTCCCCGTCCCCTAACCCTAACCCTAGCCCGAACCCTAACCCTAACCCTTCCCCGAAGCCTGACCCTCACCCGTCCCCTAATCCTAACCAGTACGCTAACACTACCCCGCGCCCTCACATGCACGCTCCCCCTAAAGCGTTGCCGTACCCTCACCTGGACCCTAAACCGTCCCCGTCACCTAACCCTAACCCTAGCCCGAACCCTAACCCTAACCCTTCCCCGAAGCCTGACCCTCAACCGTCCCCTAATCCTAACCCGTACGCTAACACTAACCCACGCCCTCACACGCACGTTCCCCCTAAAGCGTTGCCGTACCCTCACCTGGACCCTAAACCGTCCCCGTCCCCTAACCCTAACCCTAGCCCGAACCCTAAACCTAACCCTTCCCCGAAGCCTGACCCTCAACCGTCCCCTAATCCTAACCCGTACGTTAATACTAACCCGCGCCCTCACACGCACGCTCCCCCAAAAGCGTTGCCGTACCTTCACCTGGACCCTAAACCGTCCCCGTCCCCTAACCCTAACCCTAGCCCGAACCCTAACCCTAACACTTCCCCGAAGCCTGACCCTCACCCGTCCCCTAATCCTAACCCGTACGCTAACACTAACCCGCGCCCTCACACGCACGCTCCCCCTAAAGCGTTGCCGTACCCTCACCTGGACCCTAAACCGTCCCCGTCCCCTAAGCCTAACCCTAGCCCGAACCCTAACCCTAACCCTTCCCCGAAGCCTGACCCTCACCCGTCCCCTAATCCTATCCCGTACGCTAACACTAACCCGCGCCCTCACACGCTCGCTCCCCCTAAAGCGTTGCCGTACCCTCACCTGGACCCTAAACCGTCCCCGTCCCCTAACCCTAACCCTAGCCCGAACCCTAACCGTAACCCTTCCCCGAAGCCTGACCCTCACCCGTCCCCTAATCCTAACCCGTACGCTAACACTAACCCGCGCCCTCACACGCACTCTCCCCCTAAAGCGTTGCCGTACCCTCACCTGGACCCTAAACCGTCCCCGTCCCCTAACCCTAACCCTAGCCCGAACCCTAACCCTAACCCTTCCCCGAAGCCTGACCCTCACCCGTCACTTAATCCTAACCCGTACGCTAACACTAACCCGCGCCCTCACACGCACGCTCCCCCTAAAGCGTTGCCGTACCCTCACCTGGACCCTAAACCGTCCCCGTCCCCTAACCCTAACCCTAGCCCGAACCCTAACCCTAACCCTTCCCCGAAGCCTGACCCTCACCCGTCCCTTAATCCTAACCCGTACGCTAACACTATCCCGCGCTCTCACACGCACGCGCCCCCTAAAGCGTTGCCGTACCCTCACCTGGACCCTAAACCGTCCCCGTCCCCTAACCCTAACCCTAGCCCGAACCCTAACCCTAATCCTTCCCCGAAGCCTGACCCTCACCCGTCCCCTAATCCTAACCCGTACGCTAACAATAACCCGCGCCCTCACACGCACGCTCCCCCTAAAGCGTTGCCGTACCCTCACTTGGACCCTAAACCGTCCCCGTCCCCTAAGCCTAACCCTAGCCCGAACCCTAACCCTAACCCTTCCCCGAAGCCTGACCCTCACCCGTCCCCTAATCCTAACCCGTACGCTAACACTAACCCGCGCCCTCACACGCACGCTCCCCCTAAAGCGTTGCCGTACCCTCACCTGGACCCTAAACCGTCCCCGTCCCCTAACCCTAACCCTAACCCGAACCCTAACCCTAACCCTTCCCCGAAGCCTGACCCTCACCCGTCCCCTAATCCTAACCCGTACGCTAACACTAACCCGCGCCCTCACACGCACGCTCCCCCTAAAGCGTTGCCGTACCCTCACCTGGACCCTAAACCGTCCCCGTCCCCTAACCCTAACCCTAGCCCGAACCCTAACCCTAACCCTTCCCCGAAGCCTGACCCTCACCCGTCCCCAATCCTAACACGTACGCAAACACTAACCCGCGCCCTCACACGCACGCTCCCCCTAAAGCGTTGCCGTACCCTCACCTGGACCCTAAACCGTCCCAGTCACCTAACCCTAAACCTAGCCCGAACCCTAACCCTAACCCTTCCCCAAAGCATGACCCTCACACATCCCCTAATCCTAAGCCATACGCTAACACTAACCCGCGCCCTCACACACACGCTCCCCCTAAAGCGTTGCCGTACTCTCACCTGGACCCTAAACCGTCCCCGTCCCCTAACCCTAACCCTAGCCCGAACCCTAACCCTAACCCTTCCCCGAAGCCTGACCCTCACCCGTCCCCTAATCCTAACCAGTACGCTAACACTACCCCACGCCCTCACATGCACGCTCCCCCTAAAGCGTTGCCGTACCCTCACCTGGACCCTAAACCGTCCCCGTCACCTAACCCTAACCCTAGCCCGAACCCTAACCCTAACCCTTCCCCGAAGCCTGACCCTCAACCGTCCCCTAATCCTAACCCGTACGCTAACACTAACCCACGCCCTCACACGCACGCTCCCCCTAAAGCGTTGCCGTACCCTCACCTGGACCCTAAACCATCCCCGTCCCCTAACCCTAACCCTAGCCCGAACCCTAACCCTAACCCTTCCCCGAAGCCTGACCCTCACCCGTCCCCTAATCCTAACCCGTACGCTAACACTAACCCGCGCCCTCACACGCACGCTCCCCCTAAAGCGTTGCCGTACCCTCACCTGGACCCTAAACCGTCCCAGTCACCTAACCCTAAACCTAGCCCGAACCCTAACCCTAACCCTTCCCCGAAGCATGACCCTCACACATCCCCTAATCCTAAGCCATACGCTAACACTAACCCGCGCCCTCACACACACGCTCCCCCTAAAGCGTTGCCGTACTCTCACCTGGACCCTAAACCGTCCCCGTCCCCTAACCCTAACCCTAGCCCGAACCCTAACCCTAACCCTTCCCCGAAGCCTGACCCTCACCCGTCCCCTAATCCTAACCAGTACGCTAACACTACCCCACGCCCTCACATGCACGCTCCCCCTAAAGCGTTGCCGTACCCTCACCTGGACCCTAAACCGTCCCCGTCACCTAACCCTAACCCTAGCCCGAACCCTAACCCTAACCCTTCCCCGAAGCCTGACCCTCAACCGTCCCCTAATCCTAACCCGTACGCTAACACTAACCCACGCCCTCACACGCACGCTCCCCCTAAAGCGTTGCCGTACCCTCACCTGGACCCTAAACCGTCCCCGTCCCCTAACCCTAACCCTAGCCCGAACCCTAAGCCTAACCCTTCCCCGAATCCTGACCCTCACCCGTCCCCTAATCCTAACCCATACGCTAACACTAACCCGCGCCCTCACACGCACGCTCCCCCTAAAGCGTTGCCGTACCCTCACCTGGACCCTAAACCGTCCCCGTCCCCTAACCCTAACCCTAGCCCGAACCCTAACCCTAACCCTTCCCCGAAGCCTGACCCTCACCCGTCCCCTAATCCTAACCCGTACGCTAACACTAACCCGCGCCCTCACACGCACGCTCCCCCTAAAGCGTTGCCGTACCCTCACCTGGACCCTAAACCGTCCCCGTCCCCTAACCCTAACCCTAGCCCGAACCCTAACCCTAACCCTTCCCCGAAGCCTGACCCTCACCCGTCCCCTAATCCTAAGCCGTACGCTAACACTAACCCGCGCCCTCACATGCTCGCTCCCCCTAAAGCGTTGCCGTACCCTCACCTGGACCCTAAACTGTCCCCGTCCCCTAACCCTAACCCTAGCCCGAACCCTAACCCTAACCCTTCCCCGAAGCCTGACCCTCACCCGTCCCATAATCCTAAGCCGTACGCTAACACTAACGCGCGCCCTCACACGCACACTCCCCCTAAAGCGTTGCCGTACCCTCACCTGGACCCTAAACCATCCCCGTCCCCTAACCCTAACCCTAGCCCGAACCCTAACCCTAACCCTTCCCCGAAACCTGACCCTCACCCGTCCCCTAATCCTAACCCGTACGCTAACACTAACGCGCGCCCTCACACGCACGCTCCCCCTAAAGCGTTGCCGTACCCTCAACTGGACCCTAAACCGTCCCCGTCCCCTAACCATAACCCTAGCCCGAACCCTAACCCTAACCCTTCCCCAAAGCCTGACCCTCACCCGTCCCCTAATCCTAACCCGTACGCTAAAACTAACCCGCGCCCTCACACGCACGCTCCCCCTAAAGCGTTGCCGTACCCTCACCTGGACCCTAAACCGTCCCCGTCCCCTAACCCTAACCCTAGCCCGAACCCTAACCCTAACCCTTCCCCGAAGCCTGACCCTCACCCGTCCCCTAATCCTAAGCCGTACGCTAACACTAATCCGCGCCCTCACACGCACGCTCCCCCTGAAGCTTTGCCGTACCCTCACCTGGACTCTAAACCGTCCCCGTCCCCTAACACTAACCCTAGCCCGAACCCTAAACCTAACCCTTCCCCGAAGCCTGACCCTCACCCGTCCCCAATCCTAACACGTACGCTAACACTAACCCGCGCCCTCACACGCACGCTCCCCCTAAAGCGTTGCCGTACCCTCACCTGGACCCTAAACCGTCCCCGGCCCCTAACCCTAACCCTAGCCCGAACCCTAACCCTAACCCTTCCCCGAAGCCTGACCCTCAACCGTCCCCTAATCCTAACCAGTACGCTAACACTACCCCGCGCCCTCACATGCTCGCTCCCCCTAAAGCGTTGCCGTACCCTCACCTGGACCCTAAACCGTCCCAGTCACCTAACCCTAAACCTAGCCCGAACCCTAACCCTAACCCTTCCCCGAAGCATGACCCTCACCCATCCCCTAATCCTAAGCCATACGCTAACACTAACCCGCGCCCTCACACACACGCTCCCCCCAAAGCGTTGCCGTACTCTCACCTGGACCCTAAACCGTCCCCGTCCCCTAACCCTAACCCTAGCCCGAACCCTAACCCTAACCCTTCCCCGAAGCCTGACCCTCACCCGTCCCCTAATCCTAACCAGTACGCTAACACTACCCCACGCCCTCACACGCACGCTCCCCCTAAAGCGTTGCCGTACCCTCACCTGGACCCTAAACCGTCCCCGTCACCTAACCCTAACCCTAGCCCGAACCCTAACCCTAACCCTTCCCCGAAGCCTGACCCTCAACCGTCCCCTAATCCTAACCCGTACGCTAACACTAACCCACGCCCTCACACGCACGCTCCCACTAAAGCGTTGCCGTACCCTCACCTGGACCCTAAACCGTCCCCGTCCCCTAACCCTAACCCTAGCCCGAACCCTAAGCCTAACCCTTCCCCGAATCCTGACCCTCACCCGTCCCCTAATCCTAACCCATACGCTAACACTAACCCGCGCCCTCACACGCACGCTCCCCCTAAAGCGTTGCCGTACCCTCACCTGGACCCTAAACCGTCCCCGTCCCCTAACCCTAACCCTAGCCCGAACCCTAACCCTAACCCTTCCCCGAAGCCTGACCCTCACCCGTCCCCTAATCCTAACCCGTACGCTAACACTAACCCGCGCCCTCACACGCACGCTCCCCCTAAAGCGTTGCCGTACCCTCACCTGGACCCTAAACCGTCCCCGTCCCCTAACCCTAACCCTAGCCCGAACCCTAACCCTAACCCTTCCCCGAAGCCTGACCCTCACCCGTCCCCTAATCCTAAGCCGTACGCTAACACTAACCCGCGCCCTCACACGCTCGCTCCCCCTAAAGCGTTGCCGTACCCTCACCTGGACCCTAAACCGTCCCCGTCCCCTAACCCTAACCCTAGCCCGAACCCTAACCCTAAGCCTTCCCCGAAGCCTGACCCTCACCCGTCCCATAATCCTAAGCCGTACGCTAACACTAACGCGCGCCCTCACACGCACACTCCCCCTAAAGCGTTGCCGTACCCTCACCTGGACCCTAAACCATCCCCGTCCCCTAACCCTAACCCTAGCCTGAACCCTAACCCTAACCCTTCCCCGAAACCTGACCCTCACCCGTCCCCTAATCCTAACCCGTACGCTAACACTAACGCGCGCCCTCACACGCACGCTCCCCCTAAAGCGTTGCCGTACCCTCAACTGGACCCTAAACCGTCCCCGTCCCCTAACCATAACCCTAGCCCGAACCCTAACCCTAACCCTTCCCCGAAGCCTGACCCTCACCCGTCCCCTAATCCTAACCCGTACGCTAACACTAACCCGCGCCCTCACACGCACGCTCCCCGTAAAGCGTTGCCGTACCCTCACCTGGACCCTAAACCGTCCCCGTCCCCTAACCCTAACCCTAGCCCGAACCCTAACCCTAACCCTTCCCCGAAGCCTGACCCTCACCCATCCCCTAATCCTAACCCGTACGCTAACACTAACCCGCGCCCTCACACGCACGCTCCCCCTAAAGCGTTGCCGTACCCTCACCTGGACCCTAAACCGTCCCCGTCCCCTAACCCTAACCCTAGCCCGAACCCTAACCCTAACCCTTCCCCGAAGCCTGACCCTCACCCGTCCCCTAATCCTAACCCGTACGCTAACACTAACCCGCGCCCTCACACGCACGCTCCCCCTAAAGCGTTGCCGTACCCTCACCTGGACCCTAAACCGTCCCCGTCCCCTAACCCTAACCCTAGCCCGAACCCTAACCCTAACCCTTCCCCGAAGCCTGACCCTCAACCGTTCCCTAATCCTAACCCGTACGCTAACACTAACCCACGCCCTCACACGCACGCTCCCCCTAAAGCGTTGCCGTACCCTCACCTGGACCCTAAACCGTCCCCGTCCCCTAACCCTAACCCTAGCCCGAACCCTAAACCTAACCCTTCCCCGAAGCCTGACCCTCAACCGTCACCTAATCCTAACCCGTACGCTAACACTAACCCGCACCCTCACACGCACGCTCCCCCTAAAGCGTTGCCGTACCCTCACCTGGACCCTAAACCGTCCCCGTCCCCTAACCCTAACCCTAGCCCGAACCCTAACCCTAACCCTTCCCCGAAGCCTGACCCTCAACCGTTCCCTAATCCTAACCCGTACGCTAACACTAACCCACGCCCTCACACGCACGCTCCCCCTAAAGCGTTGCCGTTCCCTCACCTGGACCCTAAACCGTCCCCTTCCCCTAACCCTAACCCTAGCCCGAACCCTAAACCTAACCCTTCCCCGAAGCCTGACCCTCAACCGTCCCCTAATCCTAACCCGTACGTTAATACTAACCCGCGCCCTCACACGCACTCTCCCCCTAAAGCGTTGCCGTACCCTCACCTGGACCCTAAACCGTCCCCGTCCCCTAACCCTAACCCTAGCCCGAACCCTAACCCTAACCCTTCCCCGAAGCCTGACCCTCACCCGTCCCCAATCCTAACACGTACGCAAACACTAACCCGCGCCCTCACACGCACGCTCCCCCTAAAGCGTTGCCGTACCCTCACCTGGACCCTAAACCATCCCCGTCTCCTAACCCTAACCCTAGCCCGAACCCTAACCCTAACCCTTCCCCGAAGCCTGACCCTCACCCGTCCCCTAATCCTAACCCGTACGCTAACACTAACCCGCGCCCTCACACGCACGCTCCCCCTAAAGCGTTGCCGTACCCTCACCTGGACCCTAAACCGTCCCCGTCCCCTAACCCTAACCCTAGCCCGAACCCTAACCCTAACCCTTCCCCGAAGCCTGACCCTCACCCGTCCCCTAATCCTAAGCCGTACGCTAACACTAACCCGCGCCCTCACACGCAAGCTCCCCCTAAAGCGTTGCCGTACCCTCACCTGGACCCTAAACCGTCCCCGTCCCCTAACCCTAACCCTAGCCCGAACCCTAACCCTAACCCTTCCCCGAAGCCTGACCCTCACCCGTCCCATAATCCTAAGCCGTACGCTAACACTAACGCGCGCCCTCACACGCACACTCCCCCTAAAGCGTTGCCGTACCCTCACCTGGACCCTAAACCATCCCCGTCCCCTAACCCTAACCCTAGCCCGAACCCTAACCCTAACCCTTCCCCGAAACCTGACCCTCACCCGTCCCCTAATCCTAACCCGTACGCTAACACTAATGCGCGCCCTCACACGCACGCTCCCCCTAAAGCGTTGCCGTACCCTCAACTGGACCCTAAACCGTCCCCGTCCCCTAACCATAACCCTAGCCCGAACCCTAACCCTAACCCTTCCCCGAAGCCTGACCCTCACCCGTCCCTTAATCCTAACCCGTACGCTAACACTAACCCGCGCCCTCACACGCACGCTCCCCCTAAAGCGTTGCCGTACCCTCACCTGGACCCTAAACCGTCCCCGTCCCCTAACCCTAACCCTAGCCCGAACCCTAACCCTAACACTTCCCCGAAGCCTGACCCTCACCCGTCCCCTAATCCTAACCCGTACGCTAACACTAACCCGCGCCCTCACACGCACGCTCCCCCTAAAGCGTTGCCGTACCCTCACCTGGACCCTAAACCGTCCCCGTCCCCTAACCCTAACCCTAGCCCGAACCCTAACCCTAACCCTTCCCCGAAGCCTGACCCTCACCCGTCCCCTAATCCTAACCCGTACGCTAACACTAACCCGCGCCCTCACACGCACGCTCCCCCTAAAGCGTTGCCGTACCCTCACCTGGACCCGAAACCGTCCCCGTCCCCTAACCCTAACCCTAGCCCGAACCCTAACCCTAACCCTTCCCCGAAGCCTGACCCTCACCCGTCCCCTAATCCTAACCCGTACGCTAACACTAACACGCGCCCTCACACGCACGCTCCCCCTAAAGCGTTGCCGTACCCTCACCTGGACCCTAAACCGTCCCCGTCCCCTAACCCTAACCCTAGCCCGAACCCTAACCCTAACCCTTCCCCGAAGCCTGACCCTCACACGTCCCCTAATCCTAATCCGTAAGCTAACACTAACCCGCGCCCTCACACGCACGCTCCCCCTAAAACGTTGCCGTACCCTCACCTGGACCCTAAACCGTCCCCGTCCCCTAACCCTAACCCTAGCCCGAACCCTAACCCTAAACCTTCCCCAAAGCCTGACCCTCACCCGTCCCCTAATCCTAACCCGTACGCTAACACTAACCCGCGCCCTCACACGCACGCTCCCCCTAAAGCGTTGCCGTACCCTCACCTGGACCCTAAACCGTCCCCGTCCCCTAACCCTAACCCTAGCCCAAACCCTAACCCTAACCCTTCCCCGAAGCCTGACCCTACCCGTCCCCTAATCCTAACCCGTACGCTAACACTAACCCGCGCCCTCACACGCACGCTCCCCCTAAAGCGTTGCCGTACCCTCACCTGGACCCTAAACCGTCCCCGTCCCCTAACCCTAACCCTAGCCCGAACCCTAACCCTAACCCTTCCCCGAAGCCTGACCCTCACCCGTCCCCTAATCCTAACCCGTACGCTAACACTAACCCGCGCCCTCACACGCACGCTCCCCCTAAAGCGTTGCCGTACCCTCACCTGGACCCGAAACCGTCCCCGTCCCCTAACCGTAACCCTAGCCCGAACCCTAACCCTAACACTTCCCCGAAGCCTGACCCTCACCCGTCCCCTAATCCTAACCCGTACGCTAACACTAACCCGCGCCCTCACACGCATGCTCCCCCTAAAGCGTTGCCGTACCCTCACCTGGACCCTAAACCGTCCCCGTCCCCTAACCCTAACCCTAGCCCGAACCCTAACCCTAACCCTTCCCCAAAGCCTGACCCTCACCCGTCCCCTAATCCTAACCCGTACGCTAACACTAACCCGCGCCCTCACACGCACGCTCCCCCTAAAGCGTTGCCGTACCCTCACCTGGACCCTAAACCGTCCCCGTCCCCTAACCCTAACCCTAGCCCGAACCCTAACCCTTACTCTTTCCCGAAGCCTGACCCTCACCCGTCCCCTAATCCTAAACCGTACGCTAACACTAAGCCGCGCCCTCACACGCACGCTCCCCCTAAAGCGTTGCCGTACCCTCACCTGGACCCTAAACCGTCCCCGTCCCCTAACCCTAACCCTAGCCCGAACCCTAACCCTAACCCTTCCCCGAAGCCTGAACCTCACCCGTCCCCTAATCCTAACCCGTACGCTAACACTAACCCGCGCCCTCACACGCACGCTCCCCCTAAAGCGTTGCCGTACCCTCACCTGGACTCTAAACCGTCCCCATCCCCTAACCCTAACCCTAGCCCGAACCCTAACCCTAACCCTTCCCCGAAGCCTGACCCTCACCCGTCCCCTAATCCTAACCCGTACGCTAACACTAAGCCGCGCCCTCACACGCACGCTCCCCCTAAAGCGTTGCCGTACCCTCACCTGAACCCTAAACCGTCCCCGTCCCCTAACCCTAACCCTAGCCCGAACCCTAACCCTAACCCTTCCCCGAAGCCTGACCCTCACCCGTCCCCTAATCCTAACCCGTACGCTAACACTAACCCGCGCCCTCACTTGCACGCTCCCCCTAAAGCGTTGCCGTACCCTCACCTGGACCCTAAACCGTCCCCGTCCCCTAACCCTAACACTAGCCCGAACCCTAACCCTAACCCTTCCCCGAAGCCTGACCCTCACCCGTCCCCTAATCCTAAACCGTACGCTAACACTAACCCGCGCCCTCACATGCACGCTCCCCCTAAAGCGTTGCCGTACCCTCACCTGGACCCGAAACCGTCCCCGTCCCTTAACCCTTACCCTAGCCCGAACCCTAACCCTAACCCTTCCCCGAAGCCTGACCCTCACCCGTCCCCTAATCCTAACCCGTACGCTAACACTAACCCGCGCCCTCACACGCACGCTCCCCCTAAAGCGTTGCCGTACCCTCACCTGGACCCTAAACCGTCCCCGTCCCCTAACCCTAACCCTAGCCCGAACCCTAACCCTAACCCTTCCCCGAAGCCTGACCCTCACCCGTCCCCTAATCATAACCCGTACGCTAACACTAACCCGCGCCCTCACACGCACGCTCCCCCTAAAGCGTTGCCGTACCCTCACCTGGACCCTAAACCGTCCCCGTCCCCTAACCCTAACCCTAGCCCGAACCCTAACCCTAACCCTTCCCCGAAGCCTGACCCTCACCCGTCCCCTAATCCTAACCCGTACGCTAACACTAACCCGCGCCCTCACACGCACGCTCCCCCTAAAGCGTTGCCGTACCCTCACCTGGACCCTAAACCTTCCCCGTCCCCTAACCCTAACCCTAGACCAAACCCTAACCCTAACCCTTCCCTGAAGCCTGACCCTCACCCGTCCCCTAATCCTAAGCCGTATGCTAACACTAACCCGCGCCCTCACACGCACGCTCCCCCTAAAGCGTTGCCGTACCCTCACCTGGACCCTAAACCGTCCCCGTCCCCTAACCCTAACCCTAGCCCGAACCCTAACCATAACCCTTCCCCGAAGCCTGACCCTCACCCGTCCCCTAATCCTAACCCGTACGCTAACACTAACCCGCGCCCTCACACGCACGCTCCCCCTAAAGCGTTGCCATACCCTCACCTGGACCCTAAACCGTCCCAGTCCCCTAACCCTAACCCTAGCCCGAACCCTAACCCTAACCCTTCCCCGAAGCCTGACCCTCACCCGTCCCTAATCCTAACCCGTACGCTAACACTAACCCGCGCCCTCACATGCACGCTCCCCCTAAAGCGTTGCCGTACCCTCACCTGGACCCTAAACCGTCCCCATCCCCTAACCCTAACCCTAGCCCGAACCCTAACCCTAACCCTTCCCCGAAGCCTGACCCTCACCCGTCCCCTAATCCTAACCCGTACGCTAACACTAACCCGCGCCCTCACATGCACGCTCCCCCTAAAGCGTTGCTGTACCCTCACCTGGACCCTAAACCGTCCCCGTCCCCTAACCCTAACCCTAGCCCGAACCTTAACCCTAACCCTTCCCCAATGCCTGACCCTCACCCGTCCCCTAATCCTAACCCGTACGCTAACGCTATCGCGCGCCCTCACACGCACGCTCCCCCTAAAGCGTTGCCGTACCCTCACCTGGACCCTAAACCGTCCCCGTCCCCTAACCCTAACCCTAGCCAGAACCCTAACCCTAACCCTTCCCCAAAGCCTGACCCTCACCCGTCCCCTATTCCTAACCAGTACGCTAACACTAACCCGCGTCCTCACACGCATGCTCCCCCTAAAGCGTTGCCATACCCTCACCTGGACCCTAAACCGTCCCCGTCCCCTAACCCTAACCCTAGCCCGAACCCTAACCCTAACCCTTCCCCGAAGCCTGACCCTCACCCGTCCCCTAATCCTAACCCGTACGCTAACACTAACCCGCGCCCTCACACGCACGCTCCCCCTAAAGCGTTGCCGTACCCTCACCTGGACCCTAAACCGTCCCCGTCCCGTAACCCTAAACCTAGACCAAACCCTAACCCTAACCCTTCCCCGAAGCCTGACCCTCACCCGTCCCCTAATCCTAAGCCGTACGCTAACACTAACCCGCGCCCTCACACGCACGCTCCCCCTAAAGCGTTGCCGTACCCTCACCTGGACCCTAAACCGTCCCCGTCCCCTAACCCTAACCCTAGCCCGAACCCTAACCATAACCATTCCCCGAAGCCTGACCGTCACCCGTCCCCTAATCCTAAGCCGTACGCTAACACTAACACGCGCCCTCACATGCACGCTCCCCCTAAAGCGTTGCCGTACCCTCACCTGGACCCTAAACCGTCCCAGTCCCCTAACCCTAACCCTAGCCCGAACCCTAACCCTAACCCTTCCCCGAAGCCTGACCCTCACCCGTCCCCTAATCCTAACCCGTACGCTAACACTAACCCGCGCCCTCACACGCACGCTCCCCCTAAAGCGTTGCCGTACCCTCACCTGGACCCTAAACCGTTCCCATCCCTTAACCCTAACCCTAGCCCGAACCCTAACCCTAACCCTTCCCCGAAGCCTGACCCTCACCCGTCCCCTAATCCTAACCCGTACGCTAACACTAACCCGCGCCCTCACATGCACGCTCCCCCTAAAGCGTTGCTGTACCCTCACCTGGACCCTAAACCGTCCCCGTCCCCTAACCCTAACCGTAGCCCGAACCTTAACCCTAACCCTTCCCCGATGCCTGACCCTCACCCGTCCCCTAATCCTAACCCGTACGCTAACACTAACCCGCGCCCTCACACGCACGCTCCCCCTAAAGCGTTGCCGTACCCTCACCTGGACCCGAAACCGTCCCCGTCCCCTAACCCTAACCCTAGCCGGAACCCTAACCCTAACCCTTCCCTGAAGCCTGACCCTCACCCGTCCCCTAATCCTAACCCGTACGCTAACACTAACCCGCGCCCTCACACGCACGTTCCCCCTAAAGCGTTGCCGTACCCTCACCTGGACCCTAAACCGTGCCCGTCCCCTAACCCTAACCCTAGCCCGAACCCTAACCCTAACCCTTCCCCGAAGCATGACCCTCACCCGTCCCCTAATCCTAACCCGTACGCTAACACTAACCCGCGCCCTCACACGCACGCTCCCACTAAAGCGTTGCCGTACCCTCACCTGGACCCTAAACCGTCCCCGTCCCCTAACCCTAACCCTAGCCCGAACCCTAACCCTAACCCTTCCCCGAAGCCTGACCCTCACCCGTCCCCTAATCCTAACCCGTACGCTAACACTAACCCGCGCCCTCACACGCACGCTCCCCCTAAAGTGTTGCCGTACCCTCACCTGGACCCTAAACCGTCCCCGTCCCCTAACCCTAACCCTAGCCCGAACCCTAACCCTAACCCTTCCCAGAAGCCTGAACCTCACCCGTCCCCTAATCCTAACCCGTACGCTAACACTAACCCGCGCCCTCACACGCACGCTCCCCCTAAAGTGTTGCCGTGCCCTCACCTGGACCCTAAACCGTCCCCGTCCCCTAACCCTAACCCTAGCCCGAACCCTAACCCTAACCCTTCCCCGAAGCCTGACCCTCACCCGTCCCCTAATCCTAACCCGTACGCTAACACTAACCCGCGCCCTCACACGCACGCTCCCCCTAAAGCGTTGCCGTACCCTCACCTGGACCCTAAACCGTCCCCGTCCCCTAACCCTAACCCTAGCCCGAACCCTAACCCTAACCCTTCCCCGAAGCCTGACCCTCACCCGTCCCCTAATCCTAACCCGTACGCTAACAGTAACCCGCGCCCTCAAACGCACGCTCCCCCTAAAGCGTTGCCGTACCCTCACCTGGACCCGAAACCGTCCCCGTCCCCTAACCCTAACCCTAGCCCGAACCCTAACCCTAACACTTCCCCGAAGCCTGACCCTCACCCGTCCCCTAATCCTAACCCGTACGCTAACACTAACCCGCGCCCTCACACGCACGCTCCCCCTAAAGCGTTGCCGTACCCTCACCTGGACCCTAAACCGTCCCCGTCCCCTAACCCTAACCCTAGCCCGAACCCTAACCCTAACCCTTCCCCGAAGCCTGACCCTCACCCGTCCCCTAATCCTAACCCGTACGCTAACACTAACCCGCGCCCTCACACGCACGCTCCCCCTAAAGCATTGCCGTACCCTCACCTGGACCCTAAACCGTCCCCGTCCCCTAACCCTAACCCTAGCCCGAACCCTAACCCTAACACTTTCCCGAAGCCTGACCCTCACCCGTCCCCTAATCCTAAACCGTACGCTAACACTAACCCGCGCCCTCACACGCACGCTCCCCCTAAAGCGTTACCGTACCCTCACCTGGACCCTAAACCGTCCCCGTCCCCTAATCCTAACCCTAACCCTAGCCCGAACCCTAACCCTAACCCTTCCCCGAAGCCTGACCCTCACCCGTCCCCTAATCCTAACCCGTACGCTAACACTAACCCGCGCCCTCACACGCACGCTCCCCCTAAAGCGTTGCCGTACCCTAACCTGGACCCTAAACCGTCCCCGTCCCCTAACCCTAACCCTAGCCCGAACCCTAACCCTAACCCTAACCCTTCCCCGAAGCCTGAACCTCACCCGTCCCCTAATCCTAACCCGTACGCTAACACTAACCCGCGCCCTCACACGCACGCTCCCCCTAAAGCGTTGCCGTACCCTCACCTGGACCCTAAACCGTCCCCGTCCCCTAACCCTAACCCTAGCCCGAACCCTAACCCTAACCCTTCCCCGAAGCCTGACCCTCACCCGTCCCCTAATCCTAACCCGTACGCTAACACTAACCCGCGCCCTCACACGCACGCTCCCCCTAAAGCGTTGCCGTACCCTCACCTGGACCCTAAACCGTCCCCGTCCCCTAACCCTAACCCGAACCCTAACCCTAACCCTTCCCCGAAGCCTGACCCTCACCCGTCCCCTAATCCTAACCCGTACGCTAACACTAACCCGCGCCCTCACATGCACGCTCCCCCTAAAGCGTTGCTGTACCCTCACCTGGAACCTAAACCGTCCCCGTCCCCTAACCCTAACCCTAGCCCGAACCCTAACCCTAACCCTTCCCCAAAGCCTGACCCTCACCCGTCCCCTAATCCTAACCCGTACGCTAACACTAACCCGCGCCCTCACACGCACGCTCCCCCTAAAGCGTTGCCGTACCCTCACCTGGACCCTAAACCGTCCCCGTCCCCTAACCCTAACCCTAGCCCGAACCCTAACTCTAACCCTTCCCCGAAGCCTGACCCTCACCCGTCCCCTAATCCTAACGTGTACGCTAACACTAACACGCGCCCTCACACGCACGCTCCCCCTAAAGCGTTGCCGTACCCTCACCTGGACCCTAAACCGTCCCCGTCCCCTAAACCTAACCCTAGCCCGAACCCTAACCCTAACCCTTCCCCGAAACCAAACCCTCACCCGTACCCTAATCCTAACCCGTACGCTAACACTAACCCGCGCCCTCACACGCACGCTCCCCCTAAAGCGTTGCCGTACCCTCACCTGGACCCGAAACCGTCCCCGTCCCTTAACCCTTACCCTAGCCCGAACCCTAACCCTAACCCTTCCCCGAAGCCTGACCCTCACCCGTCCCCTAATCCTAACCCGTACGCTAACACTAACCCGCGCCCTCACACGCACGCTCCCCCTAAAGCGTTGCCGTACCCTCACCTGGACCCTAAACCGTCCCCGTCCCCTAACCCTAACCCTAGCCCGAACCCTAACCCTAACCCTTCCCCGAAGCCTGACCCTCACCCGTCCCCTAATCCTAACCCGTACGCTAACACTAACCCGCGCCCTCACATGCACGCTCCCCCTAAAGCGTTGCCGTACCCTCACCTGGACCCTAAACCGTCCCCGTCCTCTAACCCTAACCCTAGCCCGAACCCTAACCCTAACCCTTCCCCGAAGCCTGACCCTCACCCATCCCCTAATCCTAACCCGTACGCTAACACTAACCCGCGCCCTCACACGCACGCTCCCCCTAAAGCGTTGCCGTACCCTCACCTGGACCCTAAACCTTCCCCGTCCCCTAACCCTAACCCTAGACCAAACCCTAACCCTAACACTTCCCCGAAGCCTGACCCTCACCCGTCCCCTAATCCTAAGCCGTACGCTAACACTAACCCGCGCCCTCACACGCACGCTCCCCCTAAAGCGTTGCCGTACCCTCACCTGGACCCTAAACCGTCCCCGTCCCCTAACCCTAACCCTAGCCCGAACCCTAACCTTAACCCTTCCCCGAAGCCTGACCCTCACCCGTCCCCTAATCCTAACCCGTACGCTAACACTAACCCGCGCCCTCACACGCACGCTCCCCCTAAAGCGTTGCCGTACCCTCACCTGGACCCTAAACCGTCCCAGTCCCCTAACCCTAACCCTAGCCCGAACCCTAACCCTAACCCTTCCCCGAAGCCTGACCCTCACCCGTCCCCTAATCCTAACCCGTACGCTAACACTAACCCGCGCCCTCACATGCACGCTCCCCCTAAAGCGTTGCCGTACCCTCACCTGGACCCTAAACCGTCCCCATCCCCTAACCCTAACCCTAGCCCGAACCCTAACCCTAACCCTTCCCCGAAGCCTGACCCTCACCCGTCCCCTAATCCTAACCCGTACGCTAACACTAACCCGCGCCCTCACATGCACGCTCCCCCTAAAGCGTTGCCGTACCCTCACCTGGACCCTAAACCGTCCCCGTCCCCTAACCCTAACCCTAGCCCGAACCTTAACCCTAACCCTTCCCCGATGCCTGACCCTCACCCGTCCCCTAATCCTAACCCGTACGCTAACACTGACCCGCGCCCTCACACGCACGCTCCCCCTAAAGCGTTGCCGTACCCTCACCTGGACCCTAAACCGTCCCCGTCCCCTAACCCTAACCCTAGCCGGAACCCTAACCCTAACCCTTCCCCGAAGCCTGACCCTCACCCGTCCCCTAATCCTAACCCGTACGCTAACACTAACCCGCGCCCTCACACGCACGCTCCCCCTAAAGCGTTGCCGTACCCTCACCTGGACCCTAAACCGTGCCCGTCTCCTAATCCTAACCCTAGCCCGAACCCTAACCCAACACTTCCCCAAAGCCTGACCCTCACCCGTCCCCTAATCCTAACCCGTACGCTAACACTAACCCGCGCCCTCACACGCACGCTCCCCCTAAAGCGTTGCCGTACCCTCACTTGGACCCTAAACCGTCCCCGTCCCCTAACCCTAACCCTAGCCCGAACCCTAAGCCTAACCCTTCCCCGAAGCCTGACCGTCACCCGTCCCCTAATCCTAACCCGTACGCTAACACTAACCCGCACCCTCACACGCACGCTCCCCCTAAAGCGTTGCCGTACCCTCATCTGGACCCTAAACCGTCCCCGTCCCCTAACCCTAACCTTAGCCCGAACCCTAACCCTAACCCTTCCCCGAAGCCTGACCCTCACCCGTCCCCTAATCCTAACCCGTACGCTAACACTAACCCGCGCCCTCACACGCACGCTCCCCCTAAAGCGTTGCCGTACCCTCACCTGGACCCTAAACCGTCCCCGTCCCCTAACCCTAACCCTAGCCCGAACCCTAACCCTAACCCTTCCCCGAAGCCTGACCCTCACCCGTCCCCTAATCCTAACCCGTACGATAACACTAACCCGCGCCCTCACACGCACGCTCCTACTAAAGCGTTGCCATACCCTCACCTGGACCCTAAACCGTCCCCGTCCCCTAACCCTAACCCTAGCCCGAACCCTAACCCTAACCCTTCCCCGAAGCCTGACCCTCACCCGTCCCCTAATCCTAAGCCGTACGCTAACACTAACCCGCGCCCTCACACGCACGCTCCCCCTAAAGCGTTGCCGTACCCTCACCTGGACCCTAAACCGTCCCCGTCCCCTAACCCTAACCCTAGCCCAAACCCTAACCCTAACCCTTCCCCGAAGCCTGACCCTACCCGTCCCCTAATCCTAACCCGTACGCTAACACTAACCCGCGCCCTCACACGCACGCTCCCCCTAAAGGGTTGCCGTACCCTCACCTGGACCCTAAACCGACCCCGTCCCCTAACCCTAACCCTAGCCCGAACTTTAACCCTAACCCTTCCCCGAAGCCTGACCCTCACCCGTCCCCTAATCCTAACCCGTACGCTAACGCTATCGCGCGCCCTCACACGCACGCTCCCCCTAAAGCGTTGCCGTACCCTCACCTGGACCCTAAACCGTCCCCGTCCCCTAACCCTAACCCTAGCCAGAACCCTAACCCTAACCCTTCCCCGAAGCCTGACCCTCACCCGTCCCCTAATCCTAACCCGTACGCTAACACTAACCCGCGCCCTCACACGCACGCTCCCCCTAAAGCGTTGCCGTACCCTCAACTGGACCCTAAACCGTCCCCGTCCCCTAACCCTAACCCTAGCCCAAACCCTAACCCTAACCCTTCCCCGAAGCCTGACCCTCACCCGTCCCCTAATCCTAACCCGTACGCTAACACTAACCCGCGCCCTCACACGCACGCTCCCCCTAAAGCGTTGCCGTACCCTCACCTGGACCCTAAACCGTCCCCGTCCCCTAACCCTAACCCTAGCCCGAACCCTAACCCTAACCCTTCCCCGAAGCATGACCCTCACCCGTCCCCTAATCCTAACCCGTACGCTAACACTAACCCGCGCCCTCACACGCACGCTCCCACTAAAGCGTTGCCCTACCCTCACCTGGACCCTAAACCGTCCCCGTCCCCTAACCCTAACCCTAGCCCGAACCCTAACCCTAACCCTTCCCCGAAGCCTGACCCTCACCCGTCCCTTAATCCTAACCCGTACGCTAACACTAACCCGCGCCCTCACACGCACGCTCCCCCTAAAGTGTTGCCGTACCCTCACCTGGACCCTAAACCGTCCCCGTCCCCTAACCCTAACCCTAGCCCGAACCCTAACCCTAACCCTTCCCAGAAGCCTGAACCTCACCCGTCCCCTAATCCTAACCCGTACGCTAACACTAACCCGCGCCCTCACACGCACGCTCCCCCTAAAGTGTTGCCGTGCCCTCACCTGTACCCTAAACCGTCCCCGTCCCCTAACCCTAACCCTAGCCCGAACCCTAACCCTAACTCTTCCCCGAAGCCTGACCCTCACCCGTCCCCTAATCCTAACCCGTACGCTAACACTAACCCGCGCCCTCACACGCACGCTCCCCCTAAAGCGTTGCCGTACCCTCACCTGGACCCTAAACCGTCCCCGTCCCCTAACCCTAACCCTAGCCCGAACCCTAACCCTAACCCTTCCCCGAAGCCTGACCCTCACCCGTCCCCTAATCCTAAACCGTACGCTAACACTAACCCGCGCCCTCACACGCACGCTCCCCCTAAAGCGTTACCGTACCCTCACCTGGACCCTAAACCGTCCCCGTCCCCTAATCCTAACCCTAACCCTAGCCCGAACCCTAACCCTAACCCTTCCCCGAAGCCTGACCCTCACCCGTCCCCTAATCCTAACCCGTACGCTAACACTAACCCGCGCCCTCACACGCACGCTCCCCCTAAAGCGTTGCCGTACCCTAACCTGGACCCTAAACCGTCCCCGTCCCCTAACCCTAACCCTAGCCCGAACCCTAACCCTAACCCTAACCCTTCCCCGAAGCCTGAACCTCACCCGTCCCCTAATCCTAACCCGTACGCTAACACTAACCCGCGCCCTCACACGCACGCTCCCCCTAAAGCGTTGCCGTACCCTCACCTGGACCCTAAACCGTCCCCGTCCCCTAACCCTAACCCTAGCCCGAACCCTAACCCTAACCCTTCCCCGAAGCCTGACCCTCACCCGTCCCCTAATCCTAACCCGTACGCTAACACTAACCCGCGCCCTCACACGCACGCTCCCCCTAAAGCGTTGCCGTACCCTCACCTGGACCCTAAACCGTCCCCTTCCCCTAACCCTAACCCTAGCCCGAACCCTAACCCTAACCCTTCCCCGAAGCCTGACCCTCACCCGTCCCCTAATCCTAACCCGTACGCTAACACTAACCCGCGCCCTCACATGCACGCTCCCCCTAAAGCGTTGCTGTACCCTCACCTGGAACCTAAACCGTCCCCGTCCCCTAACCCTAACCCTAGCCCGAACCCTAACCCTAACCTTTCCCCAAAGCCTGACCCTCACCCGTCCCCTAATCCTAACCCGTACGCTAACACTAACCCGCGCCCTCACACGCACGCTCCCCCTAAAGCGTTGCCGTACCCTCACCTGGACCCTAAACCGTCCCCGTCCCCTAACCCTAACCCTAGCCCGAACCCTAACTCTAACCCTTCCCCGAAGCCTGACCCTCACCCGTCCCCTAATCCTAACGTGTACGCTAACACTAACACGCGCCCTCACACGCACGCTCCCCCTAAAGCGTTGCCGTACCCTCACCTGGACCCTAAACCGTCCCCGTCCCCTAAACCTAACCCTAGCCCGAACCCTAACCCTAACCCTTCCCCGAAACCAAACACTCACCCGTACCCTAATCCTAACCCGTACGCTAACACTAACCCGCGCCCTCACACGCACGCTCCCCCTAAAGCGTTGCCGTACCCTCACCTGGACCCGAAACCGTCCCCGTCCCTTAACCCTTACCCTAGCCCGAACCCTAACCCTAACCCTTCCCCGAAGCCTGACCCTCACCCGTCCCCTAATCCTAACCCGTACGCTAACACTAACCCGCGCCCTCACACGCACGCTCCCCCTAAAGCGTTGCCGTACCCTCACCTGGACCCTAAACCGTCCCCGTCCCCTAACCCTAACCCTAGCCCGAACCCTAACCCTAACCCTTCCCCGAAGCCTGACCCTCACCCGTCCCCTAATCCTAACCCGTACGCTAACACTAACCCGCGCCCTCACATGCACGCTCCCCCTAAAGCGTTGCCGTACCCTCACCTGGACCCTAAACCGTCCCCGTCCTCTAACCCTAACCCTAGCCCGAACCCTAACCCTAACCCTTCCCCGAAGCCTGACCCTCACCCATCCCCTAATCCTAACCCGTACGCTAACACTAACCCGCGCCCTCACACGCACGCTCCCCCTAAAGCGTTGCCGTACCCTCACCTGGACCCTAAACCTTCCCCGTCCCCTAACCCTAACCCTAGACCAAACCCTAACCCTAACACTTCCCCGAAGCCTGACCCTCACCCGTCCCCTAATCCTAAGCCGTACGCTAACACTAACCCGCGCCCTCACACGCACGCTCCCCCTAAAGCGTTGCCGTACCCTCACCTGGACCCTAAACCGTCCCCGTCCCCTAACCCTAACCCTAGCCCGAACCCTAACCATAACCCTTCCCCGAAGCCTGACCCTCACCCGTCCCCTAATCCTAACCCGTACGCTAACACTAACCCGCGCCCTCACACGCACGCTCCCCCTAAAGCGTTGCCGTACCCTCACCTGGACCCTAAACCGTCCCAGTCCCCTAACCCTAACCCTAGCCCGAACCCTAACCCTAACCCTTCCCCGAAGCCTGACCCTCACCCGTCCCCTAATCCTAACCCGTACGCTAACACTAACCCGCGCCCTCACATGCACGCTCCCCCTAAAGCGTTGCCGTACCCTCACCTGGACCCTAAACCGTCCCCATCCCCTAACCCTAACCCTAGCCCGAACCCTAACCCTAACCCTTCCCCGAAGCCTGACCCTCACCCGTCCCCTAATCCTAACCCGTACGCTAACACTAACCCGCGCCCTCACATGCACGCTCCCCCTAAAGCGTTGCTGTACCCTCACCTGGACCCTAAACCGTCCCCGTCCCCTAACCCTAACCCTAGCCCGAACCTTAACCCTAACCCTTCCCCGATGCCTGACCCTCACCCGTCCCCTAATCCTAACCCGTACGCTAACACTGACCCGCGCCCTCACACGCACGCTCCCCCTAAAGCGTTGCCGTACCCTCACCTGGACCCTAAACCGTCCCCGTCCCCTAACCCTAACCCTAGCCGGAACCCTAACCCTAACCCTTCCCCGAAGCCTGACCCTCACCCGTCCCCTAATCCTAACCCGTACGCTAACACTAACCCGCGCCCTCACACGCACGCTCCCCCTAAAGCGTTGCCGTACCCTCACCTGGACCCTAAACCGTGCCCGTCTCCTAATCCTAACCCTAGCCCGAACCCTAACCCAACACTTCCCCAAAGCCTGACCCTCACCCGTCCCCTAATCCTAACCCGTACGCTAACACTAACCCGCGCCCTCACACGCACGCTCCCCCTAAAGCGTTGCCGTACCCTCACTTGGACCCTAAACCGTCCCCGTCCCCTAACCCTAACCCTAGCCCGAACCCTAAGCCTAACCCTTCCCCGAAGCCTGACCGTCACCCGTCCCCTAATCCTAACCCGTACGCTAACACTAACCCGCACCCTCACACGCACGCTCCCCCTAAAGCGTTGCCGTACCCTCATCTGGACCCTAAACCGTCCCCGTCCCCTAACCCTAACCTTAGCCCGAACCCTAACCCTAACCCTTCCCCGAAGCCTGACCCTCACCCGTCCCCTAATCCTAACCCGTACGCTAACACTAACCCGCGCCCTCACACGCACGCTCCCCCTAAAGCGTTGCCGTACCCTCACCTGGACCCTAAACCGTCCCCGTCCCCTAACCCTAACCCTAGCCCGAACCCTAACCCTAACCCTTCCCCGAAGCCTGACCCTCACCCGTCCCCTAATCCTAACCCGTACGATAACACTAACCCGCGCCCTCACACGCACGCTCCTACTAAAGCGTTGCCATACGCTCACCTGGACCCTAAACCGTCCCCGTCCCCTAACCCTAACCCTAGCCCGAACCCTAACCCTAACCCTTCCCCGAAGCCTGACCCTCACCCGTCCCCTAATCCTAAGCCGTACGCTAACACTAACCCGCGCCCTCACACGCACGCTCCCCCTAAAGCGTTGCCGTACCCTCACCTGGACCCTAAACCGTCCCCGTCCCCTAACCCTAACCCTAGCCCAAACCCTAACCCTAACCCTTCCCCGAAGCCTGACCCTACCCGTCCCCTAATCCTAACCCGTACGCTAACACTAACCCGCGCCCTCACACGCACGCTCCCCCTAAAGGGTTGCCGTACCCTCACCTGGACCCTAAACCGACCCCGTCCCCTAACCCTAACCCTAGCCCGAACTTTAACCCTAACCCTTCCCCGAAGCCTGACCCTCACCCGTCCCCTAATCCTAACCCGTACGCTAACGCTATCGCGCGCCCTCACACGCACGCTCCCCCTAAAGCGTTGCCGTACCCTCACCTGGACCCTAAACCGTCCCCGTCCCCTAACCCTAACCCTAGCCAGAACCCTAACCCTAACCCTTCCCCGAAGCCTGACCCTCACCCGTCCCCTAATCCTAACCCGTACGCTAACACTAACCCGCGCCCTCACACGCACGCTCCCCCTAAAGCGTTGCCGTACCCTCAACTGGACCCTAAACCGTCCCCGTCCCCTAACCCTAACCCTAGCCCAAACCCTAACCCTAACCCTTCCCCGAAGCCTGACCCTCACCCGTCCCCTAATCCTAACCCGTACGCTAACACTAACCCGCGCCCTCACACGCACGCTCCCCCTAAAGCGTTGCCGTACCCTCACCTGGACCCTAAACCGTCCCCGTCCCCTAACCCTAACCCTAGCCCGAACCCTAACCCTAACCCTTCCCCGAAGCATGACCCTCACCCGTCCCCTAATCCTAACCCGTACGCTAACACTAACCCGCGCCCTCACACGCACGCTCCCACTAAAGCGTTGCCGTACCCTCACCTGGACCCTAAACCGTCCCCGTCCCCTAACCCTAACCCTAGCCCGAACCCTAACCCTAACCCTTCCCCGAAGCCTGACCCTCACCCGTCCCTTAATCCTAACCCGTACGCTAACACTAACCCGCGCCCTCACACGCACGCTCCCCCTAAAGTATTGCCGTACCCTCACCTGGACCCTAAACCGTCCCCGTCCCCTAACCCTAACCCTAGCCCGAACCCTAACCCTAACCCTTCCCAGAAGCCTGAACCTCACCCGTCCCCTAATCCTAACCCGTACGCTAACACTAACCCACGCCCTCACACGCACGCTCCCCCTAAAGTGTTGCCGTGCCCTCACCTGTACCCTAAACCGTCCCCGTCCCCTAACCCTAACCCTAGCCCGAACCCTAACCCTAACTCTTCCCCGAAGCCTGACCCTCACCCGTCCCCTAATCCTAACCCGTACGCTAACACTAACCCGCGCCCTCACACGCACGCTCCCCCTAAAGCGTTGCCGTACCCTCACCTGGACCCTAAACCGTCCCCGTCCCCTAACACTAACCCTAGCCCGAACCCTAACCCTAACCCTTCCCCGAAGCCTGACCCTCACCCGTCCCCTAATCCTAACCCGTACGCTAACAGTAACCCGCGCCCTCAAACGCACGCTCCCCCTAAAGCGTTGCCGTACCCTCACCTGGACCCGAAACCGTCCCCGTCCCCTAACCCTAACCCTAGCCCGAACCCTAACCCTAACACTTCCCCGAAGCCTGACCCTCACCCGTCCCCTAATCCTAACCCGTACGCTAACACTAACCCGCGCCCTCACACGCACGCTCCCCCTAAAGCGTTGCCGTACCCTCACCTGGACCCTAAACCGTCCCCGTCCCCTAACCCTAACCCTAGCCCGAACCCTAACCCTAACCCTTCCCCGAAGCCTGACCCTCACCCGTCCCCTAATCCTAACCCGTACGCTAACACTAACCCGCGCCCTCACACGCACGCTCCCCCTAAAGCGTTGCCGTACCCTCACCTGGACCCGAAACCGTCCCCGTCCCCTAACCCTAACCCTAGCCCGAACCCTAACCCTAACACTTTCCCGAAGCCTGACCCTCACCCGTCCCCTAATCCTGAACCGTACGCTAACACTAACCCGCGCCCTCACACGCACGCTCCCCCTAAAGCGTTACCGTACCCTCACCTGGACCCTAAACCGTCCCCGTCCCCTAATCCTAACCCTAACCCTAGCCCGAACCCTAACCCTAACCCTTCCCCGAAGCCTGACCCTCACCCGTCCCCTAATCCTAACCCGTACGCTAACACTAACCCGCGCCCTCACACGCACGCTCCCCCTAAAGCGTTGCCGTACCCTCACCTGGACCCTAAACCGTCCCCGTCCCCTAACCCTAACCCTAGCCCGAACCCTAACCCTAACCCTAAACCTTCCCCGAAGCCTGAACCTCACCCGTCCCCTAATCCTAACCCGTACGCTAACACTAACCCGCGCCCTCACACGCACGCTCCCCCTAAAGCGTTGCCGTACCCTCACCTGGACCCTAAACCGTCCCCGTCCCCTAACCCTAACCCTAGCCCGAACCCTAACCCTAACCCTTCCCCGAAGCCTGACCCTCACCCGTCCCCTAATCCTAACCCGTACGCTAACACTAACCCGCGCCCTCACACGCACGCTCCCCCTAAAGCGTTGCCGTACCCTCACCTGGACCCTAAACCGTCCCCGTCCCCTAACCCTAACCCTAGCCCGAACCCTAACCCTAACCCTTCCCCGAAGCCTGACCCTCACCCGTCCCCTAATCCTAACCCGTACGCTAACACTAACCCGCGCCCTCACATGCACGCTCCCCCTAAAGCGTTGCCGTACCCTCACCTGGAACCTAAACCGTCCCCGTCCCCTAACCCTAACCCTAGCCCGAACCCTAACCCTAACCCTTCCCCAAAGCCTGACCCTCACCCGTCCCCTAATCCTAACCCGTACGCTAACACTAACCCGCGCCCTCACACGCACGCTCCCCCTAAAGCGTTGCCGTACCCTCACCTGGACCCTAAACCGTCCCCGTCCCCTAACCCTAACCCTAGCCCGAACCCTAACTCTAACCCTTCCCCGAAGCCTGACCCTCACCCGTCCCCTAATCCTAACGTGTACGCTAACACTAACCCGCGCCCTCACACGCACGCTCCCCCTAAAGCGTTGCCGTACCCTCACCTGGACCCTAAACCGTCCCCGTCCCCTAAACCTAACCCTAGCCCGAACCCTAACCCTAACCCTTCCCCGAAACCTGACCCTCACCCGTCCCCTAATCCTAACCCGTACGCTAACACTAACCCGCGCCCTCACATGCACGCTCCCCCTAAAGCGTTGCCGTACCCTCACCTGGACCCTAAACCGTCCCCGTCCTCTAACCCTAACCCTAGCCCGAACCCTAACCCTAACCCTTCCCCGAAGCCTGACCCTCACCCATCCCCTAATCCTAACCCGTACGCTAACACTAACCCGCGCCCTCACACGCACGCTCCCCCTAAAGCGTTGCCGTACCCTCACCTGGACCCTAAACCTTCCCCGTCCCCTAACCCTAACCCTAGACCAAACCCTAACCCTAACACTTCCCCGAAGCCTGACCCTCACCCGTCCCCTAATCCTAAGCCGTACGCTAACACTAACCCGCGCCCTCACACGCACGCTCCCCCTAAAGCGTTGCCGTACCCTCACCTGGACCCTAAACCGTCCCCGTCCCCTAACCCTAACCCTAGCCGGAACCCTAACCCTAACCCTTCCCCGAAGCCTGACCCTCACCCGTCCCCTAATCCTAACCCGTACGCTAACACTAACCCGCGCCCTCACACGCACGCTCCCCCTAAAGCGTTGCCGTACCCTCACCTGGACCCTAAACCGTCCCCGTCCCCTAACCCTAACCCTAGCCCGAACCCTAACCCTAACACTTCCCCGAAGCCTGACCCTCACCCGTCCCCTAATCCTAACCCGTACGATAACACTAACCCGCGCCCTCACACGCACGCTCCTACTAAAGCGTTGCCATACCCTCACCTGGACCCTAAACCGTCCCCGTCCCCTAACCCTAACCCTAGCCCGAACCCTAACCCTAAACCTTCCCCGAAGCCTGACCCTCACCCGTCCCCTAATCCTAAGCCGTACGCTAACACTAACCCGCGCCCTCACACGCACGCTCCCCCTAAAGCGTTGCCGTACCCTCACCTGGACCCTAAACCGTCCCCGTCCCCTAACCCTAACCCTAGCCCAAACCCTAACCCTAACCCTTCCCCGAAGCCTGACCCTACCCGTCCCCTAATCCTAACCCGTACGCTAACACTAACCCGCGCCCTCACACGCACGCTCCCCCTAAAGCGTTGCCGTACCCTCACCTGGACCCTAAACCGACCCCGTCACCTAACCCTAACCCTAGCCCGAACTTTAACCCTAACCCTTCCCCGAAGCCTGACCCTCACCCGTACCCTAATCCTAACCCGTACGCTAACGCTATCGCGCGCCCTCACACGCACGCTCCCCCTAAAGCGTTGCCGTACCCTCACCTGGACCCTAAACCGTCCCCGTCCCCTAACCCTAACCCTAGCCAGAACCCTAACCCTAACCCTTCCCCGAAGCCTGACCCTCACCCGTCCCCTAATCCTAACCCGTACGCTAACACTAACCCGCGCCCTCACACGCACGCTCCCCCTAAAGCGTTGCCGTACCCTCAACTGGACCCTAAACCGTCCCCGTCCCCTAACCCTAACCCTAGCCCGAACCCTAACCCTAACCCTTCCCCGAAGCCTGACCCTCACCCGTCCCCTAATCCTAACCCGTACGCTAACACTAACCCGCGCCCTCACACGCACGTTCCCCCTAAAGCGTTGCCGTACCCTCACCTGGACCCTAAACCGTCCCCGTCCCCTAACCCTAACCCTAGCCCGAACCCTAACCCTAACCCTTCCCCGAAGCCTGACCCTCACCCGTCCCCTAATCCTAACCCGTACGCTAACACTAACCCGCGCCCTCACACGGACGCTCCCCCTAAAGCGTTGCCGTACCCTCACCTGGACCCTAAACCGTCCCCGTCCCCTAACCCTAACCCTAGCCCGAACCCTAACCCTAACCCTTCCCCGAAGCCTGACCCTCACCCGTCCCCTAATCCTAACCCGTACGCTAACACTAACCCGCGCCCTCACACGCACGCTCCTCCTAAAGCGTTGCCGTACCCTCACCTGGACCCTAAACCGTCCCCGTCCCCTAACCCTAACCCTAGCCCGAACCCTAACCCTAACCCTTCCCCGAAGCCTGACCCTCACCCGTCCCCTAATCCTAAGCCGTACGCTAACACTAACCCGCACCCTCACACGCACGCTCCCCCTAAAGCGTTGCCGTACCCTCACCTCGACCCTAAACAGTCCCCGTCCCCTAACCCTAACCCTAGCCCGAACCCTAACCCTAACCCTTCCCCGAAGCCTGACCCTCACCCGTCCCCTAATCCTAACCCGTACGCTAACACTAACGCGCGCCCTCACACGCACGCTTCCCCTAAAGCGTTGCCGTACCCTCACCTGGACCCTAAACCGTCCCCGTCCCCTAACCCTAACCCTAGCCCGAACCCTAACCCTAACCCTTCCCCGAAGCCTGACCCTCACCCGTCCCCTAATCCTAACCCGTACGCTAACACTAACGCGCGCCCTCACACGCACGCTCCCCCTAAAGCGTTGCCGTACCCTCACCTGGACCCTAAACCGTCCCCGTCCCCTAACCCTAACCCTAGCCCGAACCCTAACCCTAACCCTTCCCCGAAGCCTGACCCTCACCAGTCCCCTAATCCTAACCCGTACGCTAACACTAACCCGCGCCCTCACACGCACGCTCCCCCTAAAGCGTTGCCGTACCCTCACCTGGACCCTAAACCGTCCCCGTCCCCTAACCCTAACCCTAGCCCGAACCTTAACCCTAACCCTTCCCCGAAGCCTGACCCTCACCCGTCTCCTAATCCTAACCCGTACGCTAACACTAACCCGCGCCCTCACACGCACGCTCCCCCTAAAGCATTGCCGTACCCTCACCTGGACCCTAAACCGTCCCCGTCCCCTAACCCTAACCCTAGCCCGAACCCTAACCCTAACCCTTCCCCGAAGCCTGACCCTCACCCGTCCCCTAATCCTAACCCGTACGCTAACAATAACCCGCGCCCTCACACGCACGCTCCCCCTAAAGCGTTGCCGTACCCTCACCTGGACCCTAAACCGTCCCCGTCCCCTAACCCTAACCCTAGCCCGAACCCTCACCCTAACCCTCCCCGAAGCCTGACCCTCACCCGTCCCCTAATCCTAACCCGTACGCTAACACTAACCCGCGCCCTCACACGCACGCTCCCACTAAAGCGTTGCCGTACCCTCACCTGGACCCTAAACCGTCCCCGTCCCCTAACCCTAACCCTAGCCCGAACCCTAACCCTAACCCTTCCCCGAAGCCTGACCCTCACCCGTCCCCTAATCCTAACCCGTACGCTAACACTAACCCGCGCCCTCACACGCACGCTCCCCCTAAAGCGTTGCCGTACCCTCACCTGGACCCTAAACCGTCCCCGTCCCCTAACCCTAAGCCTAGCCCGAACCCTAACCCTAACCCTTCCCCGAAACCTGACCCTCACCCGTACCCTAATCCTAACCCGTACGCTAACACTAACCCGCGCCCTCACACGCACGCTCCCCCTAAAGCGTTGCCGTACCCTCACCTGGACCCGAAACCGTCCCCGTCCCTTAACCCTTACCCTAGCCCGAACCCTAACCCTAACCCTTCCCCGAAGCCTGACCCTCACCCGTCCCCTAATCCTAACCCGTACGCTAACACTAACCCGCGCCCTCACACGCACGCTCCCCCTAAAGCGTTGCCGTACCCTCACCTGGACCCTAAACCGTCCCCGTCCCCTAACCCTAACCCTAGCCCGAACCCTAACCCTAACCCTTCCCCGAAGCCTGACCCTCACCCGTCCCCTAATCCTAACCCGTACGCTAACACTAACCCGCGCCCTCACATGCACGCTCCCCCTAAAGCGTTGCCGTACCCTCACCTGGACCCTAAACCGTCCCCATCCCCTAACCCTAACCCTAGCCCGAACCCTAACCCTAACCCTTCCCCGAAGCCTGACCCTCACCCGTCCCCTAATCCTAACCCGTACGCTAACAGTAACCCGCGCCCTCAAACGCACGCTCCCCCTAAAGCGTTGCCGTACCCTCACCTGGACCCGAAACCGTCCCCGTCCCCTAACCCTAACCCTAGCCCGAACCCTAACCCTAACACTTCCCCGAAGCCTGACCCTCACCCGTCCCCTAATCCTAACCCGTACGCTAACACTAACCCGCGCCCTCACACGCACGCTCCCCCTAAAGCGTTGCCGTACCCTCACCTGGACCCTAAACCGTCCCCGTCCCCTAACCCTAACCCTAGCCCGAACCCTAACCCTAACCCTTCCCCGAAGCCTGACCCTCACCCGTCCCCTAATCCTAACCCGTACGCTAACACTAACCCGCGCCCTCACACGCACGCTCCCCCTAAAGCGTTGCCGTACCCTCACCTGGACCCTAAACCGTCCCCGTCCCCTAACCCTAACCCTAGCCCGAACCCTAACCCTAACACTTTCCCGAAGCCTGACCCTCACCCGTCCCCTAATCCTAAACCGTACGCTAACACTAACCCGTGCCCTCACACGCACGCTCCCCCTAAAGCGTTACCGTACCCTCACCTGGACCCTAAACCGTCCCCTTCCCCTAATCCTAACCCTAACCCTAGCCCGAACCCTAACCCTAACCCTTCCCCGAAGCCTGACCCTCACCCGTCCCCTAATCCTAACCCGTACGCTAACACTAACCCGCGCCCTCACATGCACGCTCCCCCTAAAGCGTTGCCGTACCCTCACCTGGACCCTAAACCATCCCCGTCCTCTAACCCTAACCCTAGCCCGAACCCTAACCCTAACCCTTCCCCGAAGCCTGACCCTCACCCATCCCCTAATCCTAACCCGTACGCTAACACTAACCCGCGCCCTCACACGCACACTCCCCCTAAAGCGTTGCCGTACCCTCACCTGGACCCTAAACCTTCCCCGTCCCCTAACCCTAACCCTAGACCAAACCCTAACCCTAACACTTCCCCGAAGCCTGACCCTCACCCGTCCCCTAATCCTAAGCCGTACGCTAACACTAACCCGCGCCCTCACACGCACGCTCCCCCTAAAGCGTTGCCGTACCCTCACCTGGACCCTAAACCGTCCCCGTCCCCTAACCCTAACCCTAGCCCGAACCCTAACCATAACCCTTCCCCGAAGCCTGACCCTCACCCGTCCCGTAATCCTAACCCGTACGCTAACACTAACCCGCGCCCTCACACGCACGCTCCCCCTAAAGCGTTGCCGTACCCTCACCTGGACCCTAAACCGTCCCCGTCCCCTAACCCTAACCCTAGCCCGAACCCTAACCCTAACCCTTCCCCGAAGCCTGACCCTCACCCGTCCCCTAATCCTAACCCGTACGCTAACACTAACCCGCGCCCTCACATGCACGCTCCCCCTAAAGCGTTGCCGTACCCTCACCTGGACCCTAAACCGTCCCCATCCCCTAACCCTAACCCTAGCCCGAACCCTAACCCTAACCCTTCCCCGAAGCCTGACCCTCACCCGTCCCCTAATCCTAACCCGTACGCTAACACTAACCCGCGCCCTCACATGCACGCTCCCCCTAAAGCGTTGCTGTACACTCACCTGGACCCTAAACCGTCCCCGTCCCCTAACCCTAACCCTAGCCCGAACCTTAACCCTAACCCTTCCCCGATGCCTGACCCTCACCCGTCCCCTAATCCTAACCCGTACGCTAACACTGACCCGCGCCCTCACACGCACGCTCCCCCTAAAGCGTTGCCGTACCCTCACCTGGACCCTAAACCGTCCCCGTCCCCTAACCCTAACCCTAGCCGGAACCCTAACCCTAACCCTTCCCCGAAGCCTGACCCTCACCCGTCCCCTAATCCTAACCCGTACGCTAACACTAACCCACGCCCTCACACGCACGCTCCCCCTAAAGCGTTGCCGTACCCTCACCTGGACCCTAAACCGTGCCCGTCTCCTAATCCTAACCCTAGCCCGAACCCTAACCCAACCCTTCCCCAAAGCCTGACCCTCACCCGTCCCCTAATCCTAACCCGTACGCTAACACTAACCCGCGCCCTCACACGCACGCTCCCCCTAAAGCGTTGCCGTACCCTCACTTGGACCCTAAACCGTCCCCGTCCCCTAACCCTAACCCTAGCCCGAACCCTAAGCCTAACTCTTCCCCGAAGCCTGACCGTCACCCGTCCCCTAATCCTAACCCGTACGCTAACACTAACCCGCACCCTCACACGCACGCTCCCCCTAAAGCGTTGCCGTACCCTCATCTGGACCCTAAACCGTCCCCGTCCCCTAACCCTAACCTTAGCCCGAACCCTAACCCTAACCCTTCCCCGAAGCCTGACCCTCACCCGTCCCCTAATCCTAACCCGTACGCTAACACTAACGCGCGCCCTCACACGCACGCTCCCCCTAAAGCGTTGCCGTACCCTCACCTGGACCCTAAACCGTCCCCGTCCCCTAACCCTAACCCTAGCCCGAACCCTAACCCTAACCCTTCCCCGAAGCCTGACCCTCACCCGTCCCCTAATCCTAAGCCGTATGCTAACACTAACCCACGCCCTCACACGCACGCTCCCCCTAAAGCGTTGCCGTACCCTCACCTGGACCCTAAACCGTCCCCGTCCCCTAACCCTAACCCTAGCCCGAACCCTAACCATAACACTTCCCCGAAGCCTGACCCTCACCCGTGCCCTAATCCTAACCCGTACGCTAACACTAACCCGCGCCCTCACACGCACGCTCCCCCTAAAGCGTTGCCGTACCCTCACCTGGACCCTAAACCGTCCCAGTCCCCTAACCCTAACCCTAGCCCGAACCCTAACCCTAACCCTTCCCCGAAGCCTGACCCTCACCCGTCCCCTAATCCTAAGCCGTACGCTAACACTAACCCGCGCCCTCACATGCACGCTCCCCCTAAAGCGTTGCCGTACCCTCACCTGGACCCTAAACCGTCCCCATCCCCTAACCCTAACCCTAGCCCGAACCCTAACCCTAACCCTTCCCCGAAGCCTGACCCTCACCCGTCCCCTAATCCTAACCCGTACGCTAACACTAACCCGCGCCCTCACATGCACGCTCCCCCTAAAGCGTTGCTGTACCCTCACCTGGACCCTAAACCGTCCCCGTCCCCTAACCCTAACCCTAGCCCGAACCTTAACCCTAACCCTTCCCCGATGCCTGACCCTCACCCGTCCCCTAATCCTAACCCGTACGCTAACACTAACCCGCGCCCTCACACGCACGCTCCCCCTAAAGCGTTGCCGTACCCTCACCTGGACCCTAAACCGTCCCCGTCCCCTAACCCTAACCCTAGCCGGAACCCTAACCCTAACCCTTCCCCGAAGCGTGACCCTCACCCGTCCCCTAATCCTAACCCGTACGCTAACACTAACCCGCGCCCTCACACGCACGCTCCCCCTAAAGCGTTGCCGTACCCTCACCTGGACCCTAAACCGTGCCCGTCCCCTAACCCTAGCCCTAGCCCGAACCCTAAGCCTAACCCTTCCCCGAAGCCTGACCGTCACCCGTCCCCTAATCCTAACCCGTACGCTAACACTAACCCGCACCCTCACACGCACGCTCCCCCTAAAGCGTTGCCGTACCCTCACCTGGACCCTAAACCGTCCCCGTCCCCTAACCCTAACCCTAGCCCGAAACCTAACCCTAACCCTTCCCCGAAGCCTGACCCTCACCCGTCCCCTAATCCTAACCCGTACGATAACACTAACCTGCGCCCTCACACGCACGCTCCTACTAAAGCGTTGCCATACCCTCACCTGGACCCTAAACCGTCCCCGTCCCCTAACCCTAACCCTAGCCCGAACCCTAACCCTAACCCTTCCCCGAAGCCTGACCCTCACCCGTCCCCTAATCCTAAGCCGTACGCTAACACTAACCCGCGCCCTCACACGCACGCTCCCCCTAAAGCGTTGCCGTACCCTCACCTGGACCCTAAACCGTCCCCGTCCCCTAACCCTAACCCTAGCCCAAACCCTAACTCTAACCCTTCCCCGAAGCCTGACCCTACCCGTCCCCTAATCCTAACCCGTACGCTAACACTAACCCGCGCCCTCACACGCACGCTCCCCCTAAAGGGTTGCCATACCCTCACCTGGACCCTAAACCGACCCCGTCCCCTAACCCTAACCCTAGCCCGAACTTTAACCCTAACCCTTCCCCGAAGCCTGACCCTCACCCGTCCCCTAATCCTAACCCGTACGCTAACGCTATCGCGCGCCCTCACACGCACGCTCCCCCTAAAGCGTTGCCGTACCCTCACCTGGACCCTAAACCGTCCCCGTCCCCTAACCCTAACCCTAGCCAGAACCCTAACCCTAACCCTTCCCCGAAGCCTGACCCACACCCGTCCCCTATTCCTAACCAGTACGCTAACACTAACCTGCGTCCTCACACGCATGCTCCCCCTAAAGCGTTGCCGTACCCTCACCTGGACCCTAAACCGTCCCCGTCCCCTAACCCTAACCCTAGCCCGAACCCTAACCCTAACCCTTCCCCGAAGCCTGACCCTCACCCGTCCCCTAATCCTAACCCGTACGCTAACACTAACCCGCGCCCTCACACGCACGCTCCCCCTAAAGCGTTGCCGTACCCTCACCTGGACCCTAAACCGTCCCCGTCCCCTAACCCTAACCCTAGACCAAACGCTAACCCTAACCCTTCCCCGAAGCCTGACCCTCACCCGTCCCCTAATCCTAAGCCGTACGCTAACACTAACCCGCGCCCTCACACGCACGCTCCCCCTAAAGCGTTGCCGTACCCTCACCTGGACCCTAAACTGTCCCCGTCCCCTAACCCTAACCCTAGCCCGAACCCTAACCATAACCCTTCCCCGAAGCCTGACCGTCACCCGTCCCCTAATCCTAAGCCGTACGCTAACACTAACACGCGCCCTCACATGCACGCTCCCCCTAAAGCGTTGCCGTACCCTCACTTGGACCCTAAACCGTCCCCGTCCCCTAACCCTAACCCTAGCCCGAACCCTAAGCCTAACCCTTCCCCGAAGCCTGACCGTCACCCGTCCCCTAATCCTAACCCGTACGCTAACACTAACCCGCACCCTCACACGCACGCTCCCCCTAAAGCGTTGCCGTACCCTCACCTGGACCCTAAACCGTCCCCGTCCCCTAACCCTAACCCTAGCCCGAACCCTAACCCTAACCCTTCCCCGAAGCCTGACCCTCACCCGTCCCCTAATCCTAACCCGTACGCTAACACTAACCCGCGCCCTCACACGCACGCTCCCCCTAAAGCGTTGCCGTACCCTCACCTGGACCCTAAACCGTCCCCTTCCCCTAACCCTAACCCTAGCCCAAACCCTAACCCTAACCCTTCCCCGAAGCCTGACCCTACCCGTCCCCTAATCCTAACCCGTACGCTAACACTAACCCGCGCCCTCACACGCACGCTCCCCCTAAAAGGTTGCCGTACCCTCACCTGGACCCTAAACCGACCCCGTCCCCTAACCCTAACCCTAGCCCGAACCCTAACCCTAACCCTTCCCCGAAGCCTGACCCTCACACGTCCCCTAATCCTAACCCGTACGCTAACGCTATCACGCGCCCTCACACGCACGCTCCCCCTAAAGCGTTGCCGTACCCTCACCTGGACCCTAAACCGTCCCCGTCCCCTAACCCTAACCCTAGCCAGAACCCTAACCCTAACCCTTCCCCGAAGCCTGACCCTCACCCGTCCCCTAATCCTAACCCGTACGCTAACACTAACCCGCGCCCTCACACGTACGCTCCCCCAAAAGCGTTGCCGTACCCTCAACTGGACCCTAAACCGTCCCCGTCCCCTAACCCTAACCCTAGCCCGAACCCTAACCCTAACCCTTCCCCGAAGCCTGACCCTCACCCGTCCCCTAATCCTAACCCGTACGCTAACACTAACCCGCGCCCTCACACGCACGCTCCCCCTAAAGCGTTGCCGTACCCTCACCTGGACCCTAAACCGTCCCCGTCCCCTAATCCTAACCCTAGCCCGAACCCTAACCCTAACCCTTCCCCGAAGCCTGACCCTCACCCGTCCCCTAATCCTAACCCGTACGCTAACACTAACCCACGCCCTCACACGCACGCTCCCACTAAAGCGTTGCCGTACCCTCACCTGGACCCTAAACCGTCCCCGTCCCCTAACCCTAACCCTAGCCCGAACCCTAACCCTAACCCTTCCCCGAAGCCTGACCATCACCCGTCCCCTAATCCTAACCCGTACGCTAACACTAACCCGCGCCCTCACACGCACGCTCCCCCTAAAGCGTTGCCGTACCCTCACCTGGACCCTAAACCGTCCCCGTCCCCTAACCCTAACCCTAGCCCGAACCCTAACCCTAACCCTTCCCCGAAGCCTGAACCTCACCCGTCCCCTAATCCTAAACCGTACGCTAACACTAACCCGCGCCCTCACACGCACGCTCCCCCTAAAGCGTTGCCGTACCCTCACCTGGACCCGATACCGTCCCCGTCCCCTAACCCTAACCCTAGCCCGAACCCTAACCCTAACACTTCCCCGAAGCCTGACCCTCACCCGTCCCCTAATCCTAACCCGTACGCTAACACTAACCCGCGCCCTCACACGCACGCTCCCCCTAAAGCGTTGCCGTACCCTCACCTGGACCCTAAACCGTCCCCGTCCCCTAACCCTAACCCTAGCCCGAACCCTAACCCTAACACTTTCCCGAAGCCTGACCCTCACCCGTCCCCTAATCGTAAACCGTACGCTAACACTAACCCTCGCCCTCACACGCACGCTCCCCCTAAAGCGTTACCGTACCCTCACCTGGACCCTAAACCGTCCCCGTCCCCTAACCCTAACCCTAACCCTAGCCCGAACCCTAACCCTAAACCTTCCCCGAAGCCTGACCCTCACCCGTCCCCTAATCCTAACCCGTACGCTAACACTAACCCGCGCCCTAACACGCATGCTCCCCCTAAAGCGTTGCCGTACCCTCACCTGGACCCTAAACCGTCCCCGTCCCCTAACCCTAACCCTAGCCCGAACCCTAACCCTAACCCTTCCCCGAAGCCTGACCCTCACCCGTCCCTTAATCCTAACCCGTACGCTAACACTAACCCGCGCCCTCACACGCACGCTCCCCCTAAAGCGTTGCCGTACCCTCACCTGGACCCTAAACCGTCCCCGTCCCCTAACCCTAACCCTAGCCCGAACCCTAACCCTAACCCTTCCCCGAAGCCTGAACCTCACACGTCCCCTAATCCTAACCCGTACGCTAACACTAACCCACGCCCTCACACGCACGCTCCCCCTAAAGCGTTGCCGTACCCTCACCTGGACTCTAAACCGTCCCCATCCCCTAACCCTAACCCTAGCCCGAACCCTAACCCTAACCCTTCCCCGAAGCCTGACCCTCACCCGTCCCCTAATCTTAACCCGTACGCTAACACTAAGCCCCGCCCTCACACGCACGCTCCCCCTAAAGCTTTGCCGTACCCTCACCTGAACCCTAAACCGTCCCCGTCCCCTAACCCTAACCCTAGCCCGAACCCTAAACCTAACCCTTCCCCGAAGCCTGACCCTCACCCGTCCCCTAATCCTAACCCGTACGCTAACACTAACCCGCGCCCTCACACGCACGCTCCCCCTAAAGCGTTGCCGTACCCTCACCTGGACCCTAAACCGTCCCCGTCCCCTAACCCTAACCCTAGACCTAACCCTAACCCTAACCCTTCCCCGAAGCCTGACCCTCACCCGTCCCCTAATCCTAAGCCGTACGCTAACACTAACCCGCGCCCTCACACGCACGCTCCCCCTAAAGCGTTGCCGTACCCTCACCTGGACCCTAAACCGTCCCCGTCCCCTAACCCTAACCCTAGCCCGAACCCTAACCCTAACCCTTCCCCAAAGCCTGACCCTCACCCGTCCCCTAATCCTAACCCGTACGCTAACACTAACCCGCGCCCTCACACGCACGCTCCCCCTAAAGCGTTGCCGTACCCTCACCTGGACCCTAAACCGTCCCCGTCCCCTAACCCTAACCCTAGCCCGAACCCTAACCCTAACCCTTCCCCGAAGCCTGACCCTCACCCGTCCCCTAATCCTAACCCGTACGCTAACACTAACCCGCGCCCTCACACGCTCGCTCCCCCTAAAGCGTTGCCGTACCTTCACCTGGACCCTGAACCGTCCCCGTCCCCTAACCCTAACCCTAGCCCGAACCCTAACCCTAACCCTTCCCCGAAGCCTGACCCTCACCCGTCCCCTAATCCTAACCCGTACGCTAACACTAACACGCGCCCTCACACGTACGCTCCCCCTAAAGCGTTGCCGTACCCTCACCTGGACCCTAAACCGTCCCCGTCCCCTAACCCTAACCCTAGCCCGAACCCTAACCCTAACCCTTCCCCGAAGCCTGACCCTCACCCGTCCCCTAATCCTAACCCGTACGCTAACACTAACCCGCGCCCTCACACGCATGCTCCCCCTAAAGCGTTGCCGTACCCTCACCTGGACCCGAAACCGTCCCCGTCCCCTAACCCTAACCCTAGCCCGAACCCTAACCCTCTCCCTTCCCCGAAGCCTGACCCTCACCCATCCCCTAATCCTAACCCGTACGCTAACACTAACCCGCGCCCTCACACGCACGCTCCCCCTAAAGCGTTGCCGTACCCTCACCTGGACCCTAAACCGTCCCCGTCCCCTAACCCTAACTCTAGCCCGAACCCTAACCCAAACCCTTCCCCGAAGCCTGACCCTCACCCGTCCCCTAATCCTAAACCGTACGCTAACACTAACCCGTGCCCTCACACGCACGCTCCCCCTAAAGCGTTGCCGTACCCTCACCTGGACCCTAAACCGTCCCCGTCCCCTAACCCTAACCCTAGCCCGAACCCTAACCCTAACCCTAACCCTTCCCCGAAGCCTGAACCTCACCCGTCCCCTAATCCTAACCCGTACGCTAACACTAACCCGCGCCCTCACACACACGCTCCCCCTAAAGCGTTGCCGTACCCTCACCTGGACCCTAAACCGTCCCCGTCCCCTAACCCTAACCCTAGCCCGAACCCTAACCCTAACCCTTCCCCGAAGCCTGACCCTCACCCGTCCCCTAATCCTAACCCGTACGCTAACACTAACCCGCGCCCTCACACGCACGCTCCCCCTAAAGCGTTGCCGTACCCTCACCTGGACCCTAAACCGTCCCCGTCCCCTAACTCTAACCCTAGCCCGAACCCTAACCCTAACCCTTCCCCAAAGCCTGACCCTCACCCGTCCCCTAATCCTAACCCGTACGCTAACACTAACCCGCGCCCTCACACCCACGCTCCCCCTAAAGCGTTGCCGTACCCTCACCTGGACCCTAAACCGTCCCCGTCCCCTAACCCTAACCCTAGCCCGAACCCTAACCCTAACCCTTCCCCGAAGCCTGACCCTCACCCGTCCCCTAATCCTAACCTGTACGCTAACACTAACCCGCGTCCTCACACGCACGCTCCCCCTAAAGCGTTGCCGTACCCTCACCTGGACCCTAAACCGTCCACGTCCCCTAACCCTAACCCTAGCCCGAACCCTAACCCTAACCCTTCCCTGAAGCCTGACCCTCACCCATCCCCTAATCCTAACCCGTACGCTAACACTAACCCGCGCCCTCACACGCACGCTCCCCCTAAAGCGTTGCCGTACCCTCACCTGGACCCTAAACCGTCCCCGTCCCCTAACCCTAACCCTAGCCCGAACCCTAACCCTAACCCTTCCCCGAAGCCTGACCCTCACCCGTCCCCTAATCCTAAACCGTACGCTAACACTAACCAGTGCCCTCACACGCACGCTCCCCCTAAAGCGTTGCCGTACCCTCACCTGGACCCTAAACCGTCCCCGTCCCCTAACCCTAACCCTAGCCCGAACCCTAACCCTAACCCTAACCCTTCCCCGAAGCCTGAACCTCACCCGTCCCCTAATCCTAACCCGTACGCTAACACTAACCCGCGCCCTCACATGCACGCTCCCCCTAAAGCGTTGCCGTACCCTCACCTGGAACCTAAACCGTCCCCGTCCCCTAACCCTAACCCTAGCCCGAACCCTAACCCTAACCCTTCCCCAAAGCCTGACCCTCACCCGTCCCCTAATCCTAACCCGTACGCTAACACTAACCCGCGCCCTCACACGCACGCTCCCCCTAAAGCGTTGCCGTACCCTCACCTGGACCCTAAACCGTCCCCGTCCCCTAAACCTAACCCTAGCCCGAACCCTAACCCTAACCCTTCCCCAAAGCCTGACCCTCACCCGTCCCCTAATCCTAACCCGTACGCTAACACTAACCCGCGCCCTCACACGCACGCTCCCCCTAAAGCGTTGCCGTACCCTCACCTGGACCCTAAACCGTCCCCGTCCCCTAAACCTAACCCTAGCCCGAACCCTAACCCTAACCCTTCCCCGAAACCTGACCCTCACCCGTACCCTAATCCTAACCCGTACGCTAACACTAACCCGCGCCCTCACACGCACACTCCCCCTAAAGCGTTGCCGTACCCTCACCTGGACCCGAAACCGTCCCCGTCCCTTAACCCTTACCCTAGCCCGAACCCTAACCCTAACCCTTCCCCGAAGCCTGACCCTCACCCGTCCCCTAATCCTAACCCGTACGCTAACACTAACCCGCGCCCTCACACGCACGCTCCCCCTAAAGCGTTGCCGTACCCTCACCTGGACCCTAAACCGTCCCCGTCCCCTAACCCTAACCCTAGCCCGAACCCTAACCCTAACCCTTCCCCGAAGCCTGACCCTCACCCGTCCCCTAATCCTAACCCGTACGCTAACACTAACCCGCGCCCTCACATGCACGCTCCCCCTAAAGCGTTGCCGTACCCTCACCTGGACCCTAAACCGTCCCCGTCCTCTAACCCTAACCCTAGCCCGAACCCTAACCCTAACCCTTCCCCGAAGCCTGACCCTCACCCATCCCCTAATCCTAACCCGTACGCTAACACTAACCCGCGCCCTCACACGCACGCTCCCCCTAAAGCGTTGCCGTACCCTCACCTGGACCCTAAACCTTCCCCGTCCCCTAACCCTAACCCTAGACCAAACCCTAACCCTAACACTTCCCCGAAGCCTGACCCTCACCCGTCCCCTAATCCTAAGCCGTACGCTAACACTAACCCGCGCCCTCACACGAAAGCTCCCCCTAAAGCGTTGCCGTACCCTCACCTGGACCCTAAACCGTCCCCGTCCCCTAACCCTAACCCTAGCCGGAACCCTAACCCTAACCCTTCCCCGAAGCCTGACCCTCACCCGTCCCCTAATCCTAACCCGTACGCTAACACTAACCCGCGCCCTCACACGCACGCTCCCCCTAAAGCGTTGCCGTACCCTCACCTGGACCCTAAACCGTCCCCGTCCCCTAACCCTAACCCTAGCCCGAACCCTAACCCTAACACTTCCCCGAAGCCTGACCCTCACCCGTCCCCTAATCCTAACCCGTACGATAACACTAACCCGCGCCCTCACACGCACGCTCCTACTAAAGCGTTGCCATACCCTCACCTGGACCCTAAACCGTCCCCGTCCCCTAACCCTAACCCTAGCCCGAACCCTAACCCTAAACCTTCCCCGAAGCCTGACCCTACCCGTCCCCTAATCCTAACCCGTACGCTAACACTAACCCGCGCCCTCACACGCACGCTCCCCCTAAAGGGTTGCCGTACCCTCACCTGGACCCTAAACCGACCCCGTCACCTAACCCTAACCCTAGCCCGAACTTTAACCCTAACCCTTCCCCGAAGCCTGACCCTCACCCGTACCCTAATCCTAACCCGTACGCTAACGCTATCGCGCGCCCTCACACGCACGCTCCCCCTAAAGCGTTGCCGTACCCTCACCTGGACCCTAAACCGTCCCCGTCCCCTAACCCTAACCCTAGCCAGAACCCTAACCCTAACCCTTCCCCGAAGCCTGACCCTCACCCGTCCCCTAATCCTAACCCGTACGCTAACACTAACCCGCGCCCTCACACGCACGCTCCCCCTAAAGCGTTGCCGTACCCTCAACTGGACCCTAAACCGTCCCCGTCCCCTAACCCTAACCCTAGCCCGAACCCTAACCCTAACCCTTCCCCGAAGCCTGACCCTCACCCGTCCCCTAATCCTAACCCGTACGCTAACACTAACCCGCGCCCTCACACGCACGTTCCCCCTAAAGCGTTGCCGTACCCTCACCTGGACCCTAAACCGTCCCCGTCCCCTAACCCTAACCCTAGCCCGAACCCTAACCCTAACCCTTCCCCGAAGCCTGACCCTCACCCGTCCCCTAATCCTAACCCGTACGCTAACACTAACCCGCGCCCTCACACGGACGCTCCCCCTAAAGCGTTGCCGTACCCTCACCTGGACCCTAAACCGTCCCCGTCCCCTAACCCTAACCCTAGCCCGAACCCTAACCCTAACCCTTCCCCGAAGCCTGACCCTCACCCGTCCCCTAATCCTAACCCGTACGCTAACACTAACCCGCGCCCTCACACGCACGCTCCTCCTAAAGCGTTGCCGTACCCTCACCTGGACCCTAAACCGTCCCCGTCCCCTAACCCTAACCCTAGCCCGAACCCTAACCCTAACCCTTCCCCGAAGCCTGACCCTCACCCGTCCCCTAATCCTAAGCCGTACGCTAACACTAACCCGCACCCTCACACGCACGCTCCCCCTAAAGCGTTGCCGTACCCTCACCTCGACCCTAAACAGTCCCCGTCCCCTAACCCTAACCCTAGCCCGAACCCTAACCCTAACCCTTCCCCGAAGCCTGACCCTCACCCGTCCCCTAATCCTAACCCGTACGCTAACACTAACGCGCGCCCTCACACGCACGCTTCCCCTAAAGCGTTGCCGTACCCTCACCTGGACCCTAAACCGTCCCCGTCCCCTAACCCTAACCCTAGCCCGAACCCTAACCCTAACCCTTCCCCGAAGCCTGACCCTCACCCGTCCCCTAATCCTAACCCGTACGCTAACACTAACGCGCGCCCTCACACGCACGCTCCCCCTAAAGCGTTGCCGTACCCTCACCTGGACCCTAAACCGTCCCCGTCCCCTAACCCTAACCCTAGCCCGAACCCTAACCCTAACCCTTCCCCGAAGCCTGACCCTCACCAGTCCCCTAATCCTAACCCGTACGCTAACACTAACCCGCGCCCTCACACGCACGCTCCCCCTAAAGCGTTGCCGTACCCTCACCTGGACCCTAAACCGTCCCCGTCCCCTAACCCTAACCCTAGCCCGAACCTTAACCCTAACCCTTCCCCGAAGCCTGACCCTCACCCGTCTCCTAATCCTAACCCGTACGCTAACACTAACCCGCGCCCTCACACGCACGCTCCCCCTAAAGCATTGCCGTACCCTCACCTGGACCCTAAACCGTCCCCGTCCCCTAACCCTAACCCTAGCCCGAACCCTAACCCTAACCCTTCCCCGAAGCCTGACCCTCACCCGTCCCCTAATCCTAACCCGTACGCTAACAATAACCCGCGCCCTCACACGCACGCTCCCCCTAAAGCGTTGCCGTACCCTCACCTGGACCCTAAACCGTCCCCGTCCCCTAACCCTAACCCTAGCCCGAACCCTCACCCTAACCCTCCCCGAAGCCTGACCCTCACCCGTCCCCTAATCCTAACCCGTACGCTAACACTAACCCGCGCCCTCACACGCGCGCTCCCACTAAAGCGTTGCCGTACCCTCACCTGGACCCTAAACCGTCCCCGTCCCCTAACCCTAACCCTAGCCCGAACCCTAACCCTAAACCTTCCCCGAAGCCTGACCCTCACCCGTCCCCTAATCCTAACCCGTACGCTAACACTAACCCGCGCCCTCACACGCACGCTCCCCCTAAAGCGTTGCCGTACCCTCACCTGGACCCTAAACCGTCCCCGTCCCCTAACCCTAAGCCTAGCCCGAACCCTAACCCTAACCCTTCCCCGAAACCTGACCCTCACCCGTACCCTAATCCTAACCCGTACGCTAACACTAACCCGCGCCCTCACACGCACGCTCCCCCTAAAGCGTTGCCGTACCCTCACCTGGACCCGAAACCGTCCCCGTCCCTTAACCCTTACCCTAGCCCGAACCCTAACCCTAACCCTTCCCCGAAGCCTGACCCTCACCCGTCCCCTAATCCTAACCCGTACGCTAACACTAACCCGCGCCCTCACACGCACGCTCCCCCTAAAGCGTTGCCGTACCCTCACCTGGACCCTAAACCGTCCCCGTCCCCTAACCCTAACCCTAGCCCGAACCCTAACCCTAACCCTTCCCCGAAGCCTGACACTCACCCGTCCCCTAATCCTAACCCGTACGCTAACACTAACCCGCGCCCTCACACGCACGCTCCCCCTAAAGCGTTGCCGTACCCTCACCTGGACCCTAAACCGTCCCCGTCCCCTAACCCTAACCCTAGCCCGAACCCTAACCCTAACACTTTCCCGAAGCCTGACCCTCACCCGTCCCCTAATCCTAAACCGTACGCTAACACTAACCCGCGCCCTCACACGCACGCTCCCCCTAAAGCGTTACCGTACCCTCACCTGGACCCTAAACCGTCCCCGTCCCCTAATCCTAACCCTAACCCTAGCCCGAACCCTAACCCTAACCCTTCCCGAAGCCTGACCCTCACCCGTCCCCTAATCCTAACCCGTACGCTAACACTAACCCGCGCCCTCACACGCACGCTCCCCCTAAAGCGTTGCCGTACCCTCACCTGGACCCTAAACCGTCCCCGTCCCCTAACCCTAACCCTAGCCCGAACCCTAACTCTAACCCTTCCCCGAAGCCTGACCCTCACCCGTCCCCTAATCCTAACGTGTACGCTAACACTAACCCGCACCCTCACATGCACGCTCCCCCTAAAGCGTTGCCGTACCCTCACCTGGACCCTAAACCGTCCCCGTCCCCTAAACCTAACCCTAGCCCGAACCCTAACCCTAACCCTTCCCCGAAACCTGACCCTCACCCGTACCCTAATCCTAACCCGTACGCTAACACTAACCCGCGCCCTCACACGCACGCTCCCCCTAAAGCGTTGCCGTACCCTCACCTGGACCCTAAACCGTCCCCGTCCCCTAACCCTAACCCTAGCCCGAACCCTAACCCTAACCCTTCCCCGAAGCCTGACCCTCACCCGTCCCCTAATCCTAACCCGTACGCTAACACTAACCCGCGCCCTCACATGCACGCTCCCCCTAAAGCGTTGCCGTACCCTCACCTGGACCCTAAACCATCCCCGTCCTCTAACCCTAACCCTAGCCCGAACCCTAACCCTAACCCTTCCCCGAAGCCTGACCCTCACCCATCCCCTAATCCTAACCCGTACGCTAACACTAACCCGCGCCCTCACACGCACGCTCCCCCTAAAGCGTTGCCGTACCCTCACCTGGACCCTAAACCTTCCCCGTCCCCTAACCCTAACCCTAGACCAAACCCTAACCCTAACACTTCCCCGAAGCCTGACCCTCACCCGTCCCCTAATCCTAAGCCGTACGCTAACACTAACCCGCGCCCTCACACGCACGCTCCCCCTAAAGCGTTGCCGTACCCTCACCTGGACCCTAAACCGTCCCCGTCCCCTAACCCTAACCCTAGCCCGAACCCTAACCATAACCCTTCCCCGAAGCCTGACCCTCACCCGTCCCCTAATCCTAACCCGTACGCTAACACTAACCCGCGCCCTCACACGCACGCTCCCCCTAAAGCGTTGCCGTACCCTCACCTGGACCCTAAACCGTCCCCGTCCCCTAACCCTAACCCTAGCCCGAACCCTAACCCTAACCCTTCCCCGAAGCCTGACCCTCACCCGTCCCCTAATCCTAACCCGTACGCTAACACTAACCCGCGCCCTCACATGCACGCTCCCCCTAAAGCGTTGCCGTACCCTCACCTGGACCCTAAACCGTCCCCATCCCCTAACCCTAACCCTAGCCCGAACCCTAACCCTAACCCTTCCCCGAAGCCTGACCCTCACCCGTCCCCTAATCCTAACCCGTACGCTAACACTAACCCGCGCCCTCACATGCACGCTCCCCCTAAAGCGTTGCTGTACCCTCACCTGGACCCTAAACCGTCCCCGTCCCCTAACCCTAACCCTAGCCCGAACCTTAACCCTAACCCTTCCCCGATGCCTGACCCTCACCCGTCCCCTAATCCTAACCCGTACGCTAACACTGACCCGCGCCCTCACACGCACGCTCCCCCTAAAGCGTTGCCGTACCCTCACCTGGACCCTAAACCGTCCCCGTCCCCTAACCCTAACCCTAGCCGGAACCCTAACCCTAACCCTTCCCCGAAGCCTGACCCTCACCCGTCCCCTAATCCTAACCCGTACGCTAACACTAACCCACGCCCTCACACGCACGCTCCCCCTAAAGCGTTGCCGTACCCTCACCTGGACCCTAAACCGTGCCCGTCTCCTAATCCTAACCCTAGCCCGAACCCTAACCCAACCCTTCCCCAAAGCCTGACCCTCACCCGTCCCCTAATCCTAACCCGTACGCTAACACTAACCCGCGCCCTCACACGCACGCTCCCCCTAAAGCGTTGCCGTACCCTCACTTGGACCCTAAACCGTCCCCGTCCCCTAACCCTAACCCTAGCCCGAACCCTAAGCCTAACTCTTCCCCGAAGCCTGACCGTCACCCGTCCCCTAATCCTAACCCGTACGCTAACACTAACCCGCACCCTCACACGCACGCTCCCCCTAAAGCGTTGCCGTACCCTCATCTGGACCCTAAACCGTCCCCGTCCCCTAACCCTAACCTTAGCCCGAACCCTAACCCTAACCCTTCCCCGAAGCCTGACCCTCACCCGTCCCCTAATCCTAACCCGTACGCTAACACTAACCCGCGCCCTCACACGCACGCTCCCCCTAAAGCGTTGCCGTACCCTCACCTGGACCCTAAACCGTCCCCGTCCCCTAACCCTAACCCTAGCCCGAACCCTAACCCTAACCCTTCCCCGAAGCCTGACCCTCACCCGTCCCCTAATCCTAACCCGTACGATAACACTAACCCGCGCCCTCACACGCACGCTCCTACTAAAGCGTTGCCATACCCTCACCTGGACCCTAAACCGTCCCCGTCCCCTAACCCTAACCCTAGCCCGAACCCTAACCCTAAACCTTCCCCGAAGCCTGACCCTCACCCGTCCCCTAATCCTAACCCGTACGCTAACACTAACCCGCGCCCTCACACGCACGCTCCCCCTAAAGCGTTGCCGTACCCTCAACTGGACCCTAAACCGTCCCTGTCCCCTAACCCTAACCCTAGCCCGAACCCTAACCCTAACCCTTCCCCGAAGCCTGACCCTCACCCGTCCCCTAATCCTAACCCGTACGCTAACACTAACCCGCGCCCTCACACGCACGCTCCCCCTAAAGCGTTGCCGTACCCTCACCTGGACCCTAAACCGTCCCCGTCCCCTAACCCTAACCCTAGCCCGAACCCTAACCCTAACCCTTCCCCGAAGCCTGACCCTCACCCGTCCCCTAATCCTAACCCGTACGCTAACACTAACCCGCGCCCTCACACGCACGTTCCCCCTAAAGCGTTGCCGTACCCTCACCTGGACCCTAAACCGTCCCCGTCCCCTAACCCTAACCCTAGCCCGAACCCTAACCCTAACCCTTCCCCGAAGCCTGACCCTCACCCGTCCCCTAATCCTAACCCGTACGCTAACACTAACCCGCGCCCTCACACGGACGCTCCCCCTAAAGCGTTGCCGTACCCTCACCTGGACCCTAAACCGTCCCCGTCCCCTAACCCTAACCCTAGCCCGAACCCTAACCCTAACCCTTCCCCGAAGCCTGACCCTCACCCGTCCCCTAATCCTAACCCGTACGCTAACACTAACCCGCGCCCTCACACGCACGCTCCTCCTAAAGCGTTGCCGTACCCTCACCTGGACCCTAAACCGTCCCCGTCCCCTAACCCTAACCCTAGCCCGAACCCTAACCCTAACCCTTCCCCGAAGCCTGACCCTCACCCGTCCCC